>NC_039360.1:125001110-125321434 GCF_003573695.1 Papaver somniferum
CATCTTAAACATAATCGACGCATGTAAAGCATCGTTGTTCATAGCCTGCTCAAACCACGCGCGGATTCACGGTCTCATAAAGGAGTATGACCGGCTATCTTTGAGGAACTTCCAGGAGTTGTTCGTGTAGGTTGGGGACGGGGTGACCGGTCCTCATGGGAAAAGGACGACCATTAGCCATTATGTCATCTCATCGGCCGACTCAAATTAGATCTAAGTCGGTTAAATCAGTTAGGCAAGTTGGATGGTTGAGATGATTTGCGGCAGTTGTTGATTATCGTTGAATGTATTTAAGAATTTTATAAGCAGCGTGACTAGCCTACTTTGGACAAATATTCGAAGCGGGGAAGGTAGGTTAGGAGTGATATAATTGGTCAACGCCAAGATGGCCTGCCGGTGAACATAAAGGCACCTCATTGGTCGCTCAAACTTGAATCTAAGCCGATCAATTCGACTGGATAAGTTGGACGGTTGTGATTAATTTAAGACTGCCATGGGCGATCTTGACCTAATTAGGACTCTTTTTCAAGCCGCTCGACTAGCCTATTTTGGTCAGCAGTTGTGAACGATGCATGCAAGCTAGGAGAGCTTTAATTAGCCGAAATAATAGAGACCCGTCGATGAGTGTCATGGAGCCTGCTCGGTCGCGCTAGGAGAGGGGCAATCTTGCTAAATCAACCGTCCAAGTCGTACGGCCGTGATCATTTTAAGACTGTCATGGGCATCCTAGATTCAATTTCTTATATAAACAAGCCACTCGACTTACTTACTTTAGCCAATGATTTGGAGCGAAGAAGGTAGGCTTTGAGCGACGTGATTGGTCGCGATAATAGGTGGGCGGACGGTTGTCATAACGGCACCTTGTTTGTCGATCTTGCAAGAGCTAAGGTTAGGTAATGGAGCTTTCCAAGTTGTGTGGTCCTGATTAGTTTGCAACTGACTTGGACAACCAAAATCTATTTTCTTAAGGATTTAAACGTGTTGACTAACCTACTTCCATATTTAATTAAAAGTGTAGCTTACAGCTTTAGAGCGATTTGATTGGTCTATGGGAAAGAGGGGTCGACGACCAACAACATGAGGCGGGTCCGGTCGATGATGGTAGGTGCACATAGGGTAAACAGACCGGCCAAGTGACGCAGTCGCGCCTCCTTTTGTTACCGCCCATGTTAGTCACGGTTTCTCTTTTTTCCTATTTTCCAACTTTTGGTAGGATTCTATTCCTACTAGCTTCATGATGGGCCGGTTTCCTAGGTTTAGTCTCGACCAATAGGGATCAATATATCATGCAAGCTCTAGTTTTTGGCAAAACCCTAATTTTCTGACACAAAATTAGGTTATAAATTAAATTTTGTGAATTGACACAAACTAAATCAATTTTGGTGTATTTTGCACGTTAACACAAAATCATTAATTTTTATCTTGGAGAGCAGCGTGGCTTTGGTCTCACTGGCGCAACTTGCGCGCCTCTGATTGAGTATCTCCATGTGCATCTTAATCCTGACACTTCGGAAAATTCATGCTACTCGGATGGGAGTGAACATTAATTATCATTTCATGTCAGTACTAAGAGTTCAGCTGGGTACGAAGCATATGATAGATACTCAGCGGGCCCTGCATTAGTGAATACTACTTCTGATGTCGGGTCAGGTAGAGACTTTAACAATTTTTGACCTAAACTAAAAGCCACCATCAACAATAGGTCAGTAGGAAAAAAATTCATTGAAAAATGTACTTCAGGAGGGTACCTCAACCTAATAAATACAACCGACACAAAAAAAAGGAAACCGAGTTTGGAATCGATCACCCTAAGAAAAAAATAAAGAGTAGATAGTCAAGTGAGAATAAAAATAAAATAAATAAGCACCAAACATCCCATATCCAACTCAAATGGCCGGTAAGAATACGAGTCTCATAAAAGTATCACCATGTTAGCCGTCCAACCCAACATTAGTGTTTGACTCCGCCAAAAAATAAGCTTGAATCTTAATATCTCGAATTAAGACTTTCCAAGTTTCTCTTTTTGTGATTGAAGATTCTAGAATTCCTTTTTTTCCAAATGCACCACCATATTACCACCGATAAGTTGTTCCATATGCGGTCAAGTCTTTCATCACCCCAATCATGACTCCAAGTTTTTATAATTGCGGAGATATTACTATCGTAATTCCAATCCGGGTTACATCCTTCGGAAAAATAATCCCACACTCTCTTTGTTCGCCAACAATCATAGAATAAATGGGCACTTGTTTCATCTTCTTCTTCACAAAACCGGCAAACCCTATCTACATCCATACCCCTTCCAATAATCTTGTCGGTCGTCATCAACCTTTCATGGTATTGAAGTCATAGAAAAAAGTTTACTTTGTACGGATAATGACGACTCCAAATAATCTCACTTGGAAAGCTAATATCGCCTTGGTCACAAATAGAATCAAACCCGCATTTCACCATATAAATATCAATCGTATTGTTTTTATCCACCATTTACAATCTAGAGTCTATGACCCCTTCTTAAATATCCACAAAAAAGGGTGATATATTGAGAAGACAACTTCATCACTGAAATGTGATTCAGCTACAGAGAAACAAAGACAGTAACTCAATTATAATAGAGTACTGCACATTAAAAATGACTTATTACAACATTCCAATTACTCAAAACCATGTTAAGAGCAATTCTCTCAAAAATATTTGAACCCACACACTAGTTATACATGAGAGTCTTGACATTATCAATGATACAATCTAAGTGCTTGTATTTTTCATTGAAACCCATGTTATTTCTCTCTATCCATACTTCCCACCAAATGGAAAATGGAACCAAATCTTACATGTTCCTTCTAAGAGACTGATTTTTACCATTTTTTCTTATTTTATTCCTATGGGGTCTTGTCATTGTCTCATGAAACACTCATTGAATGTGATTCCCCTGCAAAAATTAATTCCATATACTTCTAGTAGTTTGACAATGAAGGAAGATATGTTGATCAGATTCTGAATCTTTCTAACAAAGCAAGCATCAAGCATCCATTCACAGAAAAAGAATTTATGTAGGAGTCCATTGTAGGTGCAGTATTGTAACATAAATTCCAGACAAAGAATATCACCTTTTGTGGAAGTTTGGGATTCCATAGACTTTTATGTAGGAATGACAGTATACCATCATCTTTAAAGGATTTATAACAACTTATAACAAAAAATTGATTACCAGGCTGACAAACACACTAATCATCACCACTGCCAGGAACAATGTTAGGAAGTAATGGCAATAGTCGAGAAATTTCATCCACTTCATCATCATTCAAATTCCTACAAAAATCCAAATTCCAACCTCCATCAATGGTAGCACAATCTTGAATAGTTGAATCCTTTTTTTCTCAGTTTGTAATGGCTAGGGAAAAGAGACATTAAAAAGTGACCATTCACCTTATTATCCTCTATAACAAACTTTTGTTACCACTTCTTATTTGTATGATAGTATTTTGCTGCACTATAGGTCTGCATTTTAAGATTCCAGACCATAAGCTTTTACCAATTGACTTATTAGTCTCATTTGGAATAAAAGCTTTCGCATTACCACCAAATTTCTGTCCGATAAGTTTTCCTCCATTAAGCTTTTTGTTCCTTCCTATATCTCTATATGAATTTGGCATGAAGTGATTTGTTCATCAATCTCAACTTTTTTATACATACTCCTCATATTTCCCTTGGAAGGAAAACACTACTCCATCCAACCCAGCTCTTCTTTGGTTTTTGAATAGATGAACCTCATAGGAAATGCCTCATCATTTTCTACATTTTGTTCTCAAATGAAACATGCAATTGAAACAAAGAGAGATAGTATATTGGCAAGCTTGAGAGTACATGCTTAATAAGAATTAGTCTTCCATCCTTTGATAATTATCTATTCTGCCAAGAGCTCAACCTTTTTTCGGAATCTTTGTAAAATGACATCTCAGACACCCATAACTTTAGATTTACTCCTTAATAGAATGCCCAAATATTTCACTGGAAAAGAAATTGGCGGACAACCAAAAACAGTGGCACACTCAACTGCATTGATTGTATTACCAACAACTCCAATAACACTCTTCTTGAAGTTGACTTTTAATACATACACCAACGGCGCTCTCATTTTAGATAAGGTCACCCAATTTGCTAAAGGCACCCCATTTCAGATAGAGGTACTCCATATTCACCATTTGAAACAGAAATTTTGGCGGGAAAAGTAAATATCAAATGTGTGAGATTTTGGTCATGATATGGGGATTTTCGTGTCATTAAGACATGGTTATCTTCTTACCATAACAACAAGACTTTCTACATGTTTAGACTTGATGGACAATCATACATCTATTTGGATATTTTCGAAAACAAGAAAAGAGGTATATACAGGGTCGGTTATGAAGTGAGGCAGTTATCATGCGATTCAATAGAATATAATCTCTTCATTATTTAGTTCATCGAATGAGAGGATGTGGATAAATCAGACAACTCGGAAGACGCGTGAAAAAGGAGAAAAAATATTCATGTAAATATCTTCATCAACTACGAGAATTGTTTAAAGTAATTGAGATGATTCTCGAACTAGGTTTCTCTTAGTAGTATAATTTGGAGTCTTGGGTGAAGTTTAGGGAGTAGACAGAGTGCTCGGGGCAGAGACCAGAGTTAAAAATCAAATTGCAGATAGTTTCCATCACCAACAGAAAAAGTATGAATAACAAGAAGAACATACACTAACAAATAGTCATTTATAAACCATTACCTTTTCTTCAAAAAAAGTCTATCATTCAGATGTGACAATCCGTTATTATTGTTCCACTGTAACATTGGTTCTGCAACATCTATAAACGTTATGATTTCTCTGTTTTCTTTTATTTTCTATTTTTCTCTTCTTTGTAAACACTTTGCGCCATGAACTATTATTTTGAGAGAGTGATTACTATGAGGAGCTAAAGACCATTGTTGAGCCGACAGAGGAAGTTATTTTCCCAACAATAAAGCGGTATATTTTTATTTGATTAATTTTTGCAGTTTTTTTTATGATTATTTGCTTTGAATTAAATTTGAATGTATGATTTTTATTAAATAGATTTGATTTTATTTTTGATTAAGTTTTCTATTTGAATATTACAAATTAGGTTTAAAATCATATCTTCATAAGTCTTGCTACTTTCTAGAACCATCAGTGCCAATTCAGGACAAATGATGAACTTTGAAAGAAAAAAAAGTGGGATATTTGTAAATAAAAAGACTAAAAATATCACCATTAAAAGCAAATAAAAACCTAAAATGTCATAAGAGTTAGTATAAATGACATGCATCTAGGGGTGGATCTCTTTACTCACACCTCCAAGGATGGGTGTTTCCAGTCGGTTGTGGACAAAGTGCACGAAAGGTTGAAGGGATGGACAAGAAAAAGTCTTTCCTCTGCCGCTAGGAGTATTCAAATCAAATTTACTGAGAAATCTATAGGCACCTACAATATGGGATGTTTTATGTTGCTTTAGGCTATCACAAAAAAAATAGATAGAATAGCTAGAAATTTGTCTTGGAGGAACGGTTTTAAAGGCTGGTAGAGGTTTCTTTCCTAAGTCTTGGGATGCTTACGTGGTATTCATTTAAACTATTGGTAGAGGTTTATTTCCTAAGATATTCCTCGCTAGATCTCTTACAAGGCCTTCGCTTGAAGTCTTATATGGGAGTTTTAGTATTAATTTTGGTGGGAAACTAAATCGTATTATTATTTTAGTTTACGATTATTGATTTGACTGGCTAAATGTGAATTTGAACCTTGATATATCTAGTATGTTTATTCTCTTCTCTTATGATATAAGGTCATTCGAAAATTTCAAGTATAAACTATTTCAGTCTACTTTATTGCCCAAAATCTGAAGATATGACTATTATCATCCATTCTTGACATAATCATTTCTCTGCATTATCGATCATTAGTGGAATCAAGTTCTTTGTGCAGCTATTTTGGAAAATAAAGGTTATAAAATTTTCTTTTTGGTATTCTGATCTTTATTATGCTAACTTCTTGCACACTTGATTGACTGGAATCCAATAAGTTTTTTATCTCGAATAGACTTTTAAAGATTGTTGTATATATCAAAAATTTATCTTGGTGTTTCTCTTTGAGATCAACTCTGATATTTGTAAACTATGATTGATAATTTCAATAGGTTTGATCTTAGTTGATCTAACCGACAAAGGATTTTATACTAATTAAATGGAAGAACCTTTGTGATCAACTTAATTTTGATTTATTTCTGGAGATTGATAGAGAGGTTACTGAAACATGTTAGCCCTTTACTGTTTCGAATTATGACCCAAAGGAGTTGAGTGGTAGAATACTTCGCAGTAGGTGAAGCAACTTGAGATAGTGGAATCTATCTTGGGATTCACATGCTTAGACAGACTGGTTGTAGGTGCAGGGATAATTGAAGGGACTGGGTAACTTGGATTTATATTACTTGGTCACAACTATACGAAATTGTTGTAGTGTTAGTTGTATAAAGGCTTAATTCTGAGGGTATTATAAATAGGACTAGGTCCCAGGGCTTTTGTACCTTGTAGTTTTACTCGTTAACAAAATATTGTTTTGTCGTGTGATTTATTTTACTTCCGCATTATATAGATTGATGTTTATAATTGAAGAAAATACACTTCTACGTTAATAAACACATGGTTTGGTCTCATATACTAGTTAAGATTCGAACTTATGTTATATCTCTTGAGTCTATCAGTTCATAACCTATTAAAACTTTTTCCAAAAGCTCTCTCTTCTTAATGAAAGCAAATTATTATTGTTTAAAATTAAACTAGGAAGCACAATAAGTTTGAGTCTTTCATCTAGCATTTTAGAGAAAATTTTGTAAACTCCATGAAGAAATTGATAGGCTACAAATACTTTATCTCTTAGATGCCTTTTTTTTATTATGAGTCAACGCAGTAAAAGTAATCTTCGATCTCCAATCCAAAAACAAAATCTAACAATTCTTTAACAATGCCAATGAATTCATGCTTGATGAGGTCCCAAAAAAAAACACAAAAGATAGTGGGAAATCCATTAGGCCCAGGGTATATATTCTAACCCAATGGTTCAATGGAAGTTGCACATTCATCCTCATCAAAATCACCCTTCATTCGACTAGTATGCTCAGCTGAAATATTATAAAATTGCTTGTTTTCCATCGAAATATGCCTTTGAGCTTGAGAGTAAAAAAATGTTTTGAAAATGCCCCCAATAACTTGTTTGATGTCCTTTTAATTTTAATTTTGTTTGTACTTTTCAAATTTAAATCTGTTTTTCATTCACTTCGCAAATGTAGGCATGTTTGTGAAAAAAACCCTTTATTTCACCTATTAAAAAGTCATATCCAACCCTGACTACATCTCTTTGGTGGGGAGGGTAAATGATTCGCCGATCTTGAAAGCAGTGTAACGATCCTGAACATGCTCCACGAACCTAAAAATAGTGTAATGACCCTGAATCGGGCTTGACGAACCTCAAAACTATTGTAGATGGTCGATTCCACACCAACCAAAAATCGCAAGTCACTTAGAAATAATGAACCTTTTGGGAAAATTATGTAAAGAAAATAAAAACTGTGAAACAATCCTAAACTGAGCTTGATGAACCTGAAAACTTATGTAAAAGGTTAATGTGGCGACGAGTAAAGGGTAAATAAATAAAATGTTGTCTGACTTAACCAAGATGGATAGAAAAGTTGAAAGTAGGCCTATATTTCCAAACTGCAAAAATACAGGCCTAGATTTGTGTATCGGGGTGAGGCCTATTTCTGAATAATTTATGTTTGATTTCTTCAATTTCAGTTGTTGTATTCCCATGCATTCTTATAACTTCTATGTAACTCATTCTTCTTCTTTCTGTAGAAATCCTGTGAAAGTATTTTGGGTTATTATCCATGTCTCTGGCATGTGTGATTCTAGTTCCATGGTTCCACATTTAATAAAAAAATTCTGACATTCAATTACCTTTTTTTCCCTCATGTTTTTGTTATAAGGGTTCATCAGATTCAATAGAGATTTTGGAAGAGAAAACCATTAAACCTGGTATTCCATGATCAATTACAAACGATGAGGTGGCATGAAATTTGAAACTTGGAATTCTTGCACCATAAATTTGGATCTAGCAAACTAAATTGGCATAGCAAGGAACTTTCTAGTTTATCTTCGGTTACAAATTTAATCAAGAATTGAACTACATATCAAAGATACTTTCATGCCTGGCTCACGTAAAAATTTCCAAATATATTTTTTTAGTCTTTGATTCTCCCCCTCAATTGTATATATCTTAACCATATTTATGGAAACAAGGATTTTTCTGATTTGGAAATCCTTTCATTATAACTCAACCCATCAACCGGAGAGAAGAAAATAATAAAGAGTTTCGAGATTACCACTCGCTAAAGGAGGAATATAATCCCTTCCTAAAAAAACGCAGGGCAATAACCTTTGAGTTGCTTAGTACTAAAGTTTGATTACTTACAAAAGTTAATACACTTAAGGAAATTAAAATCAATAATAGAGTTGTTTAAACTAGAGAGATCAGTTGGCGTTTATTTTCTCCCTTCCATTTGCTTATCAAAGATCTTCTTAAACTTCATCATCCTTCTTATAAAATGATAGATTTGATACCTTTCTCTTGATATCATCCCATTGACAGAGCTGCAGGTAGAGCTTCTTCTTTAGTTACTGATCTGACAGAATAGTTATATCCTTTAGTTTTTCTGATTCTTCCTTCCTATGACATGTGATCCAAATAATTACAATTGTAACCCAATCTCTTTAGATGTTAGATTCAATGAAAATGTAAAAAATATTATAGTGGGACATTTAAGACATTATTCATCAGTTGATCTATATATGAGCAATGATATATTATCAGTAACAGGAGGAAATAAGTTTCTCTTGGGAGTATAAATGATTTATTTTGAGAAAAGACACAAGAATTGGGTATCATCTAAAGAATTTGAAATACTCGCCATATTTCACCTTCCAGATAAACCATAACATAATTGAGCAGAAAACTAGACAAAAGATAGTGAGGAACTTGGGATCTTTGTTAACATTAAACATATCAATTAACCAAAGATTCATGGAATATGAAGACCTGTGAAGTAACAAAAATATATAGCAAACCAAACTACTTTACTAAAAGAGCATTCTATGAACAAATGTTTTATGGTTTTTAGAGACTTATGACACTGACAAAGATCACATTCTGGAGATATATTAGGGTTAACACTAGTGGGTAAGATACCATGCACAATTTTCTACATAAAAATTATATTTCTAGGAATCATGTTTGAAATTATGAGGGTACCAAGTATATCACAACAATTTTTATATCAACCTATGAAAGACACACCTTGTGTAATCTAATATAACACGAACTGTCAAGGAAATTACATTGATTTTGAAAAAGCTTTTAATCATGTTAGTCGGGAAATCTGAGATGATATATTTAAGATTGTGGGTTTTGATAAAAGTGAAGAGGGTTGATCAAATGTTGTGTCGAATTTGTTATATTTTCCATCTTAGGGAATGGAAAAGCATCTGGATATTTGTTAGAGCACTGCTCGGTCGAACTCACAAGTGTTGATATCTTAAGCTTGTTTGTCAAGTTTAGTGATCAAAACTATGAGTCTTGATTTCTAGTCTACTTATAGTGATGTCTCGGACTAGGATAGATTGTGTAGTTGAGCTTTAGACTTCACGGCATTCATCAATTGAAGACGAAGAACTACTAAGGAGGTCTTGTGGAACCTCATCAACAAAAGGTATGTGGAGACTGAAACTCATTTATCACTCGGAAAGTTTATTTCTACTCTATCTCCTACTTGAGACAAAAGTCGTATAACTATATAGTATTCGATTTATGCACATTTGATATTTTGAGCTGAGTTTAACTCGCTTACATATTTCTCGAAATATGTGTTGGTAAGCTTTGTCTTTAACCAAGTTCATCTTATATTCATGACGAAAGTCAAAAGATGATCATGTGAAAATCGCCGTGTAACATGTTATATGATTTGTGTGAGATATTTATTTGATGTAGACTCGGAATGTTTCGTATTGATCATTCGATCACTTGAAAATTGTTTTGAAGCTAATAGTTTGTGTGAGACAGCTATTCCCGTCTTCTGAGAATGTTTCAATGATTGAAATGGGAGTTTAGAACGATTAACCATGATTGGATATAAACACAGTATGCATACTTGCATATGTATAGTCCAAGATCGGCAATCTAGTATGCATACCCGTTTACGTACTGGTTGGTCAGATGAAGTCCGGGAGCTATAGTATGCATACCCGTATGCATACTGGCGAAGTCAGTTGAAGTCCGGGAACTTTAGTATGCGTACCCGTACGCGCACTATATTCAACTGAGTTCGGATGTAAATGGCAGTATGCGTACTCGTTTGCATACTTGAGTGAGTTAAGTTCTAAAATCGGGTTGTTCATGAACAAATACATTTATATAATAGGGAATGCAATCTTTTGCAAACCGTGGCTATAATGTTCATGAATTGATTCGAGTGAATCAGAATCAATTTTGCTTCAATTGTGTCTTGTATACTTCTATGAGAATATAAACAATTGAACAACTCTAGAACTAGTTTCATTTGAGTCATTTGAACTAGTTGTGGTTAAGATGAATGAGGTTGATATGAAAGTGTCCATATGGATAACTTCGGTTAATTATTGTTGAGCCAACAAGGTGTACACGTTTAGGTACGGTTACTCATATCTAAATGAAGTCACTTTTCACTTGTGTGTAACAAGCTAAGTTCGATCTAACGGTTGAAAGATATTAGCTTGAGTCTAATCAGGTTTTCATCTAACAGTGAATATTGAATGCTTTGTTACCAAGGTAACATTGATTGCAAACCATGATTTGAAAACTATATAAGGGAGAAATTTAGCAACTGAGAAACCTAATCCCTACACCTCATGTGTGATATTAGTTGCGACTAGACTCGATTCTCCTTTAACCTAGGTTTTTCCTAAAATCATTATAGGTTAACGAGTAACGACTTAAAGACTTCACTGGGATTATGAATCCATACACAACTATTTTCTCTGTAGTTGTGTGTTCTGATCTTACTTTGTTCTATCGTGTTGAGTATTATCTTCCCTAAGATTTGCTCGAGATTTAATCTCCGATAGGTAAGATAAAAGTAGTCACAAACATCTTCGTCTCATCGTTTGTGATTCCACGATATCTTATTTCGCTTCCATACGATTAAGATTATTGTGAGGTGATTGATATTACTAGGTTGTTCTTCGGGTATATCAATTGGTTCCTATTCACGTTGATTTATCAAAAGATGGAACAAAAACTCGTAGGTATTTCTGTGGGAGACAGATTTATCTATTCAATAGACTTTTCTGTGTGAGATATATTTGTTTATCAAGTCTTCGACTTTGGGTCGTAGCAACTCTTATTTGTGGGTGAGATCAACTAAGGTAATCAAGTGCGCAGAATCCGGCGTGGTTCAAGAGGCGTAAGGAACATGACTGTACCTTGATCAGTGTGAGATTGGTTAGGGGTCAACTGCATTCCAGTCAAATTGGTAGTAGGCTAGAGTTTGTAGCGTCTTAATACAGAGTGGTGTTCAAATCTGGACTAGGTCCCGGGGTTTTTATGCATTTGTGGTTTCGTCGTTAACAAAATTTCTGGTGTCTGTATTATTTTTTTTTCGCATTATCTTTGTTTATATAATTGAAATATCACAAGTTGTGCGTTAATTTCAATCAGTTCTTGAATCCAGCCTTTGGGTTGTTGATTGAATTAATTGACACTTGGATGTTGATTTGTGATACCATCCAAGCTATTTCTCTTATTCAATCGGGCTCGCAAATTCCTATTTGTTTGATTGCGGATCGAATTGAGAAATTGAGATATAAACTATTTGATATACTTTTCTAAAGATTGAGTCTGACTGTCTAGTTGATTTTCTTGAAAGTATATTGTATTTTGTCCATACCGATTGCTAAGCGAAATATTGGGTATGGTTGTTAGACCCCCGCTTTTTAAATTGGTATCAGAGCAGGCAAACACATTTAAGACCTCATAAATTTGTATTTCTAGCAATCTGACTTTATGGATAATTGTGCTATCTCTGATAAACGCATCATCAGAAATAAAAGTTTTGTTTCTAGAAAATCTATTAAAGAGAAATATTTGTCAATCTCGAATATAGATGAACCTAGTGTTTCGGCGAAACAGACTTGCATTGACATGTGTTACCCTGATTACCTTACGGACGAGTCTGAATCTGAAGTAGAGAGGGAAGCAGCCAAAGAGAGTGTAGTGATTCTAAAACTTGTTAGAATCCAGGATGATAAAATCAATCAGTTGAAACACAAAGTCAGTTTTCTTGTTGGTATGGTAAATGAGCATGACTCTCAATTAAAGGTCCTCCGAGAGGAAAACACCTTAGTATGTTCTTCGCGAACTCTGCTTGAGAAAAAACTCAAAGAGGATGCTTTGGAAATTGAACGCCTTTTGAGTAAACTTTCTATTCAAGGATGTTCTAAAGAGTCCACTATACCAACTGCTTCTGACTCAACTGTAAGAAATTCAGTTCCAGAAGTAAAATTGAAATCCCTTACTATTGGAAAAGATGTGCTTGTATCTTCCTCTAATCAAGGAATCACCACATCACATGGAATGAAGAAATTTCCCAATGATTGTGTTAAGTTTGTTCACTCTAATCACTTAGATGATCAGAAAGTATGTCTCTTTTGTGGTTCAAAAGGACATGTTGAACAAATGAGGAAGTCAAGGTTGAATGACAATTCTATTGTTCAACTTCAACATACCTTATATTTAATTCTCAAAGGTGTAATTGACATTCGTATGTTTAAACCAATTGGTTTTAGTACTCACCATGTGAATCCTACCTGGAAAGTCAGTTCGATTTGTTCTTCGAATGTTCATGCACGTAACAGTAATCTAAACACAATTCGTCCAAGAAGAGTTCAAGGATCTTCTTCATCTAAAAAGGTAGATACTACTGTTCTTGATGCGTTTCAGGAGAATGAATGAAAAATGAAGGTATGAAAGACAACCTAAATTTGATAATTGAAGGATACAAGGAACTCATTAACATGCTATCGAATCCCTCTGATCAAAATCCTTCAGGTAAGAATCCATATTGTGCGTCGTATTTTGATGCTAGTAAGTTTTATGATAACTTTTCGCATCAAAACAGTTTTCCTCCAAAGAATAAGAAAAAGAGGGTTAACTGAAAACAACATTCATTTAATGAGCTCAAGGCTCATACTTGTGCTAATTAATCACAAGGTTGAAATCACACTTACAAAAATACTGGTTGAGTGAGATATGATTAGGTACACTTGATGGAAAAAATGTTCTCTGATTGTCTGGCTATTTTCTTATCGTTCTTAGCTGGATTATCATTCACAAACAGTTATGCATAATTATTTGTGTTCGGTTTTGATCAAATTTTTTATATTATCAAAATGCTACTCTTATGCTCTAAATTTTTCTCTTGAGAGAACATAAAATTTATTAAGCTAAGTTTTGTGAAAATATTCACTTGGAAGAATTTGGCTCTGCAAACAGTTTTCTTGGTTTGCATTTTCTGTGGCATTAGTTTTTTCTGCCTTTGGGTCAAGCTCGTGTTCTTACAAGTACCGGTGTTACTTTTCACGAACCGACTTTGGAAACCCTAAAGTCTTCTCAAAACCGTTTATATACCTTCCTTATTGAGTTGAGATATCTCACTCTAGGTTTTCTTTTTATCAAGAATGGCTCATCCTCCCTGTTCTTGGGATTTTCCAGAAGGTTATGTTGATAATGCTATCTACTTCGAGTTTGATGTCTAGAAGCAAATAACCATTGTTGAAGCTGACAAACTCAATCCTAGTGCATCATGCTATTATGCGTATTCTCATCAAGATGGTGAAAAGGTTGAGATGGTCTCCGCTGAGGTGGTTCACGGGTTCCTCAATGATCTTGAGAAACAAAACTGAAGCTCGTTGATTCTATGAAGGATCTTGATGTGTTACGAATTGAGTTGAAAAGGGTTAATTCTGACCTTGTTCTCATGAAGTCACATGTTAAAGATCTTCTCAATGAGGATATGTTATCCGAAGAAGCAGTTGATATTGTCAATCACAAGTTCAAAGGTCTTGAAACCCGTGAAGCTTCCAAACATGAACTCTAATTTTAGCTTGTTATTGGTTTTGTTTTCTTAGAGTTGTTTTAATTTTGTATAGGAAACTTCTTATGAGAATTTATTCTTGTGTTTTAAGAAGGATAACTAGAGTTTGGAATAGCAATTATTGTGAGTACACATAGCTATTGCCAACGTTTTTCATCTTGCAATGTTTTTAGATTTATTTATTTAAATTCTAAGTTATTTGGAAGATGATTTTGCAGTATTAATCTTTATTGGTTTTATATATTGCAAATTGTTATGGGATATGTGTGTTTACGTCCGTGAACTATGATTGTCCCATAATTGCTCAAAAGTTAAGTCTATCATATGTCTTTATGCAAAATTGATGAAAGATAGAATGAACTTTTGACTTCAAAGATTAAGTTTATTATATGTCATTGTGCAAATAATGATGAAAAATAGAATGAATCTTTGAATATTCCGCAGTATTGGTCTTTTCCTGATCCACATCTTTGTGTAAATATTGTGCGGCTCCATAAGTTCTCTTATATGAGCATTTCCGATTAAATTAATCATGGGTTCTCTTGTGGTTAATTTAATTGAGTTTTCTGGATACAAATTCATGTTTCATGTGATTTGTTAATGTCCAAAGAAATCCTTCTTTTCTTGTAAAAGTAAGGTCGCTCTTGTTGTTCTTTCGGGAATGACATTTTATGGGGGAGAGTTCTTAATTGAACTTGTGCTTAATTGCCAAATCTTTGTGGGGAGTGCGGCTGTGGAATATTGTAGAAGTTTCTTGTATCTTTATTAACTCCTTGTTGAATGCATTTAGTTTCGACTATATGATTGCATCTAAACAAAGTTTATATGTTTCCTTTAGGTCATGAAGTCTCCATGAGAATTTCATTAGGATCCCACTAGTTTTCGTACCTTTTCCAATTTATATTGACGAAAAGGGGAAGAATTATTGTGTAGTTCACACTACAAATACATATGGTTTATGGATCATTATGTAAGGGGGAGTGGGTTTCATGTGAGATGAAGTATTGACTAAGGAGGAGTGATGCATATCACCATAGTATTGTTGTCAAAGTTGTGATACAATTGGACTTTGATGTTGTGTAATAATACCATGACACTGTATAACAATGATTGAGAGCAACTGTTTTCTCATTGTTATAGCTACGGATCTTCAACAACTATGATTTTGAGTTGAACACGTCCACAATCACTGGAGTACTTGGAAGTAACGAAGATTTCGAGTAATGTTGAAGAACCAAGAAAATCAAGCATTTGGATGAGAAGCTACAAAGTTATATTTATTTTGTAATCTATATGTACTGATAGTTTTGTCACTAAAATTGATAAAAGAGGAGACTGTTAGAGTACTGCTCGGTCGAACTCGCAAGCGTTGCAATCTCAAGCTTGTTTGTCAAGTTTAGCGATCAAAGCTACAAGTCTTGATTTCTAGTCTACTTATAGTGATGTCTCGGACTAGGATATATTGTGTAGTTGAGCTTTAGACTTCACGAAATTCATCAATTGAAGATGAAGAACTACTAAGGAGAGCTTGTGGAACTTCATCAACAAAAGGTATGTGGAGACTGAAACTCATCTATCACTCGGAAAGTTTATTTCTACTCTATCTCCTATTTGAGACAAAAGTCGTAAAATTATATAGTATTCGATTTAAATACATTTGATATTTCGAGTTGAGTTTAACTCGCTTACATATTTCTCGAAATATGTGTTGGTAAGCTTTCGCTTTAACCAAGTTCATCTTATATTCTTGACGAAAGTCAAATGATGATCATGTGAAAATCGCCTGGTAACATCTTATATGATTTGTGTGAGACAATTATTTGATGTAGACTCGGAATGTTTCGTATTGATCATTCGATCACTTGAAAATGGCATTGAAGCTAATAGTTTGTGTGAGACATCTATTCCCGTCTTCCGAGAATGTTTCAATGATTGAAATGGGAGTTTAGAACGATTAACCATGATTGGATATAAACACAGTATGCGTACTTGCAGATGTGTAGTCCAAGATCGGCAATCTAGTATGCATACCCGTGTGCGTATTGGTTGGTCAGGTACAGTCCAGGAGCTATAGTGCATACTCGTATGCGTACTGGAGAAGTTCGTTGAAGTCCGGGAACTTAAGTATGCGTACACATAGGCGCACTATATTCAACTGAGTTCGGATGTGAACGACAGTATGCGTACTCGTTTGCATACTTGAGTAGGTTATGTTCTAAAATCGGTTTATTCATGAACTAATACATTTGTATATTAAGTAATGCAATCTTTTGCGAACCGTGGCTATAACGTTCATGAATTGATTCGAGTGAATCAAAACCGATTTTGCTTTAATTGTTTCTTGTATACTTCTATGAGAATACAAATAATTGAACAACTCTAGAACTAGTTTCATTTGAGTCCTTTGAACTAGTTGTGGTTAAGATGAACAAGGTTGATATGAAAGTGTTCATATGGCTAACTTAGGTTAACTATTATTGAGCCAACAAGGTGTACATGTTTAGGTACGGTTACTCATATCTAAATGAAGTCACTTTTCACTTGTGTGTAGCAAGCTAAGTTCGATCTAACAGTTGAAAGATATTAGCTTGAGTCTAATCAGGTTTTCATCTAACGGTGAATATTGAATGCTTTGTTATCAAGGTAACATTGATTGCAAACCCTAATTTGAAAACTATATAAGGGAGAACTCTAGCAACTGAGAAACCTAATCCCCACACCTCATGTGTGATACTAGTTGCGACAAGAGTCGATTCTCCTTTAACCTTAGGTTTTTTCCAAAACCATGTAGCTTAACGACTTGAAGACTTCATTCGGATTGTGAAGCCAAACCCAACTATTTTCTCTGTAGTGACGTGTTATGATCTTGTTTTTTTTTATCGTGATTAAGTACTATCTTCTCTAAGATTGGCTCGAGATTTAATCTCCGATAGGAAAGATAAAAAGTAGTCACAAACATCTTCGTCTCATTGTTTGTGATTCCACAATATCTTGCTTCTCTACCATACGATTAAGATTACTGTGAGGTGATTGATATTTCTAAGCTTTTCTTGGGGAATATAAGTCTGGTTTATAAATTGGTTCATGTTCACCTCGATTTATCAAAAGACAACACAAAATTCATAGGTATATCTGTGGGAGACAGATTTATCTATTCAGTAAACTTTTCTGTGTGAGATAGATTGGTTTATCAAGTCTTCGACTTTGGTTCGTAGCAACTCTTAGTTGTGGATGACATCAGCTAAGGGAATCAAGTGCGTAGAGTCCTGCTGGGATTCAGAGACGTAAGGATCCCAACTGTACCTTGATCAGTGTGAGATTGGTTAGGGCTCAACTACATTCCAGTCCGAAGTTAACTTCGAGTAGGCTAGTGTCTGTAGCAGCTTAATACAGTGTGATGTTCAAAGCTGGACTAGGTCCCGGGATTTTTCTGCATTTGTTGTTTCCTCGTTAACAAAATTTCTGGTGTCTGTGTTATTTCTTTTCCGCATTATATTTGTTTATATAATTGAAATATTACAGGTTGTGTGTTAAGTTCAATCAGTTCTTGAATCCGGCCTTTGGGTTGTTGATTGAATTGATTGACACTTGGATATTGGTTTGTGATAACATCCAAGTTATTTCTCTTATTCAATCGGGTTCGTAAATTCCTATTTGTTTGATTGCTGGATTGAATTGAGAAATTGAGATATAAACTCTTTGATATACTTTTCTAAAGATTGAGTCTGACTGTATAGTTTATTCTCTTTAAAGTATATTGGAGTTTGTCCATACAGATTGTTAAGCGAAATATTGGGTGTGGTTGTTAGACCCCCACTTTTTTAATATTTCAAAAACAATAAACAAAGAGATAAGGTGTGGAGACCTTTTATCACTTTTTCTCTTTCTCCTTATTGGTGAAACTTAGAATTTACGATAAAGCAAGCTCAAATTCATAGGCTAACTTCTGGTTTTCAAGTCAAATGGAGTCAAATATTACGAAGATATAGATTTAAGTGAGATTATGAAAAATTAACAAAGAATTTATTTTGATCTTTCTTAATAGCTGGTATTACTTCTTGTTGTTTGTTTTCTTGCTCTGATTAGGTTGGTATGCGCCTTTTATATTTATATATATTTTTTTTATTGATATATCGTTTTCTTTACCGATCAAGAAAACTTCTTTTCACTCAAGATGGGTATGTAATTTGATTCCAAATCTCATGGAACATATAACCACACATTACCTAACAAGCTCGAGTTTTAAAATGATAGCAAATGATATTTGGTTGTTACTTTTTTTTGTTCGAAAAAGAAGCAAGCCTCAAATATATTGTCATAAAACTTTGATTCCAGATAAGGTGTGATTACAGGACTGACTTGGTAGTTTTCATCAGTTAAAATAGTCCCAATACCCAATCTGACAACCAAATCTAAAATTAATAGATATATTAGAAATACATCCAACAATTTCTCAAATTTTCCTTAAATCACAGTAAAACATGTGGCATTGGTAAAAAAGAATCCATATAGATCTAACTAAATGCCATCGACTTTTTGACAATAACAATAAAACAAGTAACAAGTATAACCTAAATCGATTTTCCATACTAACATAGCAAATGTTATTTGGTATTGCACCTCAATAACAATTATATTATATTGTCATAAAACTTTGATTCCAGATCAGTTGTGATTGCAGGACTGACTTGGTAGTTTTCATTAGTTAAAATAGTCCAAATACTCAATATGACAACCAAATCCTACATTTTCTATCCGATTCCAAGGGAAAAAGACAAGTTTGAACGATCTTGAATAACATATCCAAACCATAAAACAAATCTAAAATTAATAGAGATACTAGAAATAAATCCAACAATTTCTCAAATTTTCCTTAAATCGCAGTTAAACATGTGACATTGGTAAAAAAAGAATCCATATAGATCTAACCAAATGCCGACGACTTTTTGACAATAGCAATAAAACAAGCAACAAGTATAACCTAAATCGATTTTTCATGCTAACATAGCTAATGTTATTTGGTATTGCACCTCAATAATGCATCATTTATAAAGGGGGATACCAGTTCTACTAAGTGTTGATACCGTTTCATATAGGACAAAAAGATCCCACCAATCCTGATCATTGGATCAATGAATAGTATCAACACTTGGTAGGACCGATATCCCTTTATAAATCTTGCAATAATGCTTGAACAACAAACAAATTGAACTTCGTTTTTATCATTTCTGTTTTCATTGAAAAACCAGTAAAACCACTACAGTAATTGAAATAGATAGATTGGTGAAAGGGAGGCTCACATAAGAGACAAAAGCATGTCCCTATTCCTTCAAAACATGGACCATACTATATATACATAAATTATATTATATTATTACCCACCACGGAAACCTACCTTTAGCTACCGTTAGTGACTAAAGACCAAAAACTTTGTCGGATTCTCAAACGCTTTAGAAATCCAAAACGTGGCTAATTAGGAGCTTTTCATTATCATACTAGAGAGAATCTCATCTCTTTTTTCCTTTTCTTGGCTAATGATTTGTCTGCGGTCTGTGAATGACTGTAGAGTCGAAAAGCGTCCAGGGAGACGAAGAGGAGGAGTGGTGTATGATTTGACGCCTCATGCATAAATCTCACGATGTGAACTCTCATCGCAAAGAGTACAGACTTTATTGGTTCCGCAGTGGCGCCAGTTGTTGTTGTTGTACAACATGCACCATATACAAATACGAACAAAAATGTACGATGTCTCTCTGACTCTCTTGCTCTTTCTCTCTCTCTCGTTCTTTTGAGGTCATTCCTTGAAGATTTGAAAGCTCGGAAACAGGATATTATTCGACGTAAAGACGCTGGATTTAATGGCGTACGATGTAGTTGTATTTTTATATTGGTGAGGAGCCAATGCAATAAAGACAACAACAAAAGGCCTAAACATACCATGGTTTGACGTACTAGTGGTGGTACTGGTATTGGTATTGGTATTGATATTGATATTGATACATAAAGTCACATTTTACGATACGGTCATGTTTGGTAATACTGATTATTTCGTCAAGCTTGACTGTGTTATTTAAATTGGTGGGAGAATATGTAAAGTCTTTGAGAAAACGTTTAAGAGAGAAGATATTTTTGTTAAGCTATATATTCAGATACTGTTACAGACAAAAAGTAAGGGACATAAGAAGGACACCTGTCCTGTAACGGACAAAGTCAAGAGATGGTCAAGACAGGAGACTCGACCTATGCTTAATACGCTCCTCAAGCTGATAAGAGCTACCGGACAGCAAATATCATCTTGAAACGAAGAAAGTTTTTTTTTTTCTTTTTAAAGTCTCACTCTTTAAGAAAAACAAAAAGAAAATACCGAACAGAAAAGCTCAACAAGAAGAACTAGAGGTGATGCAGAGTCCAGTTGAGCAGAAGAAGACCCAACAGCTGAATTAGTAGAGTAGAGAATGTAGGATGATCTAATCTATTGTGCAAAATATCAGAAGAACCAATTAAACAAGAGACAAAAAAAAATTTGCAAAAAAGAAGAGACATAAGGGATATGAGAGATGGGATACAAATTATTGACCATATTACCTTAAGCCAACGAGTTATTAATTCTGGCGTCACTAGGGGCCATCCCGAAAGAATTAGGGACGACACAAAAAGACAAAACATAGGTCATCCAAAACTAAAATAAAGTCACCCCTTATCTCCGTTTTTTTGAAATGGCAAATATACCCTCCACAATCGGTAGATAAAACAACAATCGGTAGTTTAATCTATTTATCGGTAGATGTTAGGAAAATCGGAGGGTAATATGTACATATGTAGTTTTAAAGTTTTGTTATTTTGAAATAACCTACAATCGGAGGGTATTTATTTACCATGTCTCCCGATTATGAAGTTGCCCCAAAATTGAAATTTGAAAAAATATCAAATTTTTCGAATTTGGGAACTACCATAATCGGTAGACAATACTACAATCGGTAGTTTATATCGATGTATGTTGGTTTGTGTTACGAAAATTATAATTTGTGGTTAAAATAGTAATTTTGTGATGTTAATTTTCTACCGATTATGGTAGTTGCCCCAAATTCAAATTTTTCAAAAACCAATGGAATTTTGAATTTCTCTATTTGCATAATCGGTAGTTTCGTGATGTTTATTATCTACCGGTTGTACAATCGGTAGTCTCGTGAGGTTCATTATCTACCGATTGTGGTAGTAGTCCCAAATTCAAAATTTTCAAAAACCAATGGAATTTTGAGTTTCTCTATTTTTCACAATCGGTTGTTTCGTGATGTTTATTATCTACCGATTGTACAATCGGTAGTCTGGTGATGTTCTTTTATCTACCGAATGTGGTAGTTGCCCCAAATTCAAAATTTTCAAAAACCAATGGAATTTTGAATTTCTCTATTTGCATAATCGGTTGTTTCGTGATGTTTATTAACTACAGATTGTATAATCGGTAATCTGGTGATGTTTTTTTATCTACCGATTGTGGTAGTTTCCCCAAATTCAAAATTTTCAAAAACCAATGGAATTTTGAATTTCTCTATTTGCACAATTGGTTGTTTCGTGATGTTTATTATCTATCGTGATGTTATTTATCTACCGATTGTGGTAGTATCCCCAAATTCAAATCATAACCGCCCAAAACCCTCCGATTTTTGGGTTACCAACCATCGTCATCATAGGAGGGGCTTTCATCCATGATGATATGGCTTAAATAGACAACGCCACTTAAACAACTAGTTTACGATTTATTGATTGATCGATAAATAGTTCAACATAGTTGCGCTTAAACTCTTACAGAACCAAAGACCCTTGATCTCCGTGAGTTCGGTGACAAGAATTAATATTAAAAAAGTTGATATGCTTTCAGAGTTTGAAAGCACACCTGATAGAACCTAAAGCTACTTCTCTAAAGCTCCTCAAATTTTATGTATAAGCATAACAAAATGAAGCTACTCAGCAGTTGATGAAGATGATATACACCTTGTGCAAGCAACTATAACACGAACCAAAACAATCACAATCGGTAGATAAAGAAAGATACTAAACTACCGATTATGAAGGAACACATAAGTATTTTCAACCTGTTTTGCCTTATTCAGTCGCCCCTAATTCTTTCAGGGTCTCCTCTAATGATGCCAGGTTATTAATATGCAAATCCCTTATTTTATATCCAAACAACAAGTTCTGTTTGATGTCAGGCACTAGTAGAAATTGTTGAGCCTAAACCTAGAATTTGAAGTTTGCAAATGTGAACTACCAGTAACATATATAAATAGTTGCTTACCATTTCTCACCAAGACTTTGTATATTATAGAAGGGAAGGATCTCCAGTCATATTTGCAGAAGCACCACTATTAAATAGCCAATGTGCAGAAGAAGTTGCAGGCGAAGCAGTATCAACAACAGTGAGACTTGAAAATGCTTGTTGAGGATCGGCAACATTAGCACTTGAAGTATGAGAAGAAGTATTTTTGGTGCTGGTATTAGGAGGATGATACCAGAGGAACACCTACTTGCACAGTGAAAGTAGGTGAGTATTCTTGAAAGTAAGAGAATAATCCCACTTAAAGTAAAACATCATCCCCACTTAAACCACCATTGTTACCAGGAAAAGAAGATCCCACATGATACTGACTATTATTGAAAGTCTGACCATTCTTGGATTTAGTCTTATGATTCCCATTATTGTGAAGGCTATTACCAGAATTACCATTACCGTAACCAGATCCAGAACTATCGGCACGACCATAAAATGCAATAAGATTATGATTATCAATTACCACAATGAGCCATTGCTCATGATTAAGCCATCTAGCTTTTACTTTCGTAAAGGTAAAAGGAGTTTCACGATTTTGTGCATAAATGACAAAATTAACATAATCCCTTTCATTAAGAATGCGCATTATGAGATCTGAATCACTAACCTTTTCTCCTATTGCAGCTAGAGATTCAGCAATTGATTTTATATTGTGTAAATAAACAAGAGTAGAAAGAAAGATTATCCTTACTAGCATTATGAAGTTGTTTCGTAACGTGTTTTCCTAACCATAAACTGATTTCTAAAACTGATTTCAAGAAATAACCATATATCTGTAGCGGTAGATAAACCAAGAGTGTCTCCTGAAACTGTTGAGGTAAACGTAGCTGTGAAGCAGCTGGAAACGAAGTGATCCAGCTTTATCCAGCAGATTCATCTAAGATTTCCATCAATGATAATCTCATACGGCGGTTAGAGATCAATAGAGATAAGAATAGACTCAAAGAAATCGCGTCATAGTAAGTAATTCTTTGAATCCCATCTTAGAGAAACAAGACTTGAGATATTAATAAAAGTTAAAGAAAATGATGTATTGGTGGAGTTCGCAGCGCAAGAACTTTTACCATAGTTATTAAAAAAGTAATATTCGGAAATTCTGTTGAGAAGAGTTAAGGAGAAGTTGATTCATTATTCCTCTGGTAATAGGCATGAAGAAAGTAAATATGTCGAAGGATTTGTTGAATAACAAGATCAGAAATCCAGATCTAATCAAGAAAGAAACATTGATGTCGAAAAAGATGATGAAGATACTGAAATTTGATATCAAATCAAAGATTAGAATTTGTAGATGTTGAAGAAACACAAATTGATTGAAAAGTGCTGGAAATGGTCCTCGGGCTCACAGATTTCTATCTGTTTGATTGCAGGTTGTATTGAGAAATTGAGATGTAACTCTTTGGTATATTTCTTGATTGAGCTCGCTTTATAAGCTGGTGCTCTCGGAATTATATTGGAGTTAGTCCATACAGATTTATGAACGAATTGTTGGGTGTGGTTGTTATGCCCCTGTTTTTCCACAAACGACACAAGTTTATAGGGCAATGAGAGAGTCCTTGTTAGTCGATATAAAATTGATACTCGAAGATACACATTAATTAATATAAAGAAAATAAACATTAAAGATGAGTCTTCAATTTCCAGTATCCATGAACACACCATTCCTGGTGCCGCAGCAGATTCAGAAGAAATTACTACATTCCAGCAACTCATTTCTCCGATAACGAGTGATTGGGCCATGAATATCATTGAAAATATCTTTGATCAGTTCATTGCTACGTAGATCATAAAAATACATATCAACAAATAAGCTGATGACAAACTCTTTTGGAAACTAACACCTCATGGTAACTTCACACTTCAACCATTCCTAAAGCTTCTCATAGAACGAGCTGGAGAATCTTCAACTGTTGGCCAAAATACTTTCTCATGGAAAAACTTTTGGGCTGCCAACAACATAGACCCAAAAATAAAATTAATTTTGTGGTTAGCACTGCACAGTGGCCTCGGGGTATGCAGGGAATTGGGAAGTTTGTGGAAGGTGTTGATTCAAATGCAAAGTGTGTAATAGTTGTGAAGAAGACACTGATCATCTCCTTATTCATTGCAGTTTGGCTTAAATGGTATGGTTTGCTTCACCACTCGTTTTAAGGCTGCAAAGCAATCAGGATATTACTATTTCACGTCTGGCGGGGCAATGGCTTACAAGTCAAAACAGTGACTACACCTTCGCTATGGGAGCTTCGATTTGTTTGGACCTATGGAAAGCAAGGAACTTTTTAGTGTTTGAAAAGAAACACCTTTCAGGTACATGAAATTCTAAAAATCGCCTAGTACTGATTTAACTTATATATTGGTTTTAAAGAAACCACATAAACTGAAGGTGTAACTGTAGTGATATTACTACAAATGCATTCAGATAACCAGTGAAAGAGAGATTGAAGGTTAGAACAGTAGATATTGGTAGAGTTAGGACGAAGAAGAAAAAATAATTAGAGAGGAAGGAGATAATCATAGGTGCAAAGAAGGAGATAAGATCCATCAATAATTCATAAGATACAAGGTTAGAGCAATACATATTATATATCAACAACTCACATTCAATATGTAGATCTACTATAGCAACTACAAAATAATATAGGGGCCACCCGATAGTTAAGGAGATGGGAGTAATGGCTAGTCCATGACAACTGCCTCCCTCTCGAAATAATTTTTTTCCTCAAGAATTAGCTTAGGAAAATTATTTATCATGAACAATGGGTCCTTCCATGTGGCTTATGCTAGTGCTGAATGATCCAAATGGATGAGAACTTGAACCACTGATTGCTTGTTCTTCAGACCAGATGAGAGTTTAATACCTATAGTGGAATCATTTTCATGCAACCATTTAAATCCAGTGGAGGCAGTGTCGTTTGAGCAAGTAACCCAGTCCCTAGCTTGAGCTTGAGCTGAGAGACGTGAAAACATGGATGTATTTTCGAAGAAGAAGGAAGTTGAAATCTGTAAACAATCTTCCCAATTATTTTCAGTACTTGGTAAGGGGGAACAAATTGCACCTAGCTTAAGATTTCTCCTATGTTTAACAGATGTTTCATGATAGGGTTGGAACTTTAAATAAACCCAATCACCTATCTGAAACTCTCTCTTAACTTTTTTTTTATCTGCCCGCTGCTTGATTCTGTGTTATGCCTCTTCTAAGGTGGACTTCAGAAAAATCCCATCTGTCTGTCTCTTCTGCAAATAATTTTTTACGAAAGCATTGATGGCTAGAGAGTAGTGAAGGTCATACTGAGGGGAAGTGTAGCAGTAGAGAGCTTGGAATGGATTATGTTTGAGACTAGTGTGATTAGTGGTATTGAACCACCACTCATCCATTGGTAGCCAGCTCACCCACTTGGTTTTTCAGAAACTAGTCATTCATCTGAGATAATTCTCTCAGTTTTCCCAACAGACTGTCGGTGATTAGCTGTACTCATATGCAATGCAATGCCCAATTTGGAAAAGAGTTCTTACCAGACACTACTCAAGAAAATGTTGTCTTTGTCTGACACTATAGAAGAAGCAAGTTTGTGAAGTTTATAGAAAGTGTTTGAGAATACTTAGCAATAGAAGAGGTTGTCAATGGGTGACTGATTAGGATAAAATGGTTGTATTTTGTGATTGGGATAAAATGGTTGTTTTTATTGAGTAGTTTAGTAAGTGGCTTGCTAATGAGGCCATAATGTCTGACAAGATTCCTATAATATCTAGTTAATTACAAAAATCCTCTCAATTCTTTGAAACAAATTGGAACTTGCCTGAAAAAGCGGGGGTCTAACAACACCACCCAATAATTCGATTAGTAATATGTATGGACTAACTCCGAAATACTTTGCTAGAGAATCAACTAGACAGTCAGACTCGATCTAGATTAAAGTATCTCAAGGAGTTAATATCTCTCTCTTGATTTGATTTTTACTCAAGCTAAAACAATAGCGAGTCTTTATCAAATACAAGGAATAACTTGGACGGTACCAAAGACCAATATCTAAGGATCAATCAATATCAATCAACAACCAAAGGTTGGATTTTCAATTGATGATCTTAACGCACAACCTGTATTATTTCAATTATATAAAATATAATGCGGAAACTAAATAACACAGACACCAGAAGTTTTGTTAACGAGGAAACCGCAAATGCAGAAAAACCCCGGGACCTAGTCCAGATTGAATACACATTGTATTAAGCCGCTACATACACTAGCCTACTACAAGCTAACTTCGGACTGGACTATAGTTGAACCCCAATCAGTCTCCCACTAATTAAAGGTACAGTTGTACTCCTACGCCTCTGATCCCAGCAGGATACTGCGCACTTGATTCCCTTAGTTGATCTCACCCAGAACTAAGAGTTGTTGCAACCCAAAATCGCAGACTTGATAATAAACAAATCTGTCTCACACAGAAAAGTCTATCAAAGGATAAATTTGTCTCCCACAGAAAAACCTTAGGTTTTTGTTCCGTCTTAAGATATAAAATCAAGGTGAACAGGAACCAATTGATAATCCGGTCTTATATTCCCGAAGAACAGCCTAGATTAATCAATCACCTCTCAACAATCCTTCTTGACTACACAAGCGGTTTGTCGAGGAATCACAAACACTGAGATGAAGATGTTTGTGACTTCTTTATCTTGCCTATCGGAGAACTCTCACGATCTCAATCCAATCAAAGATTGTACTCGTACGATAGAAGATGCAAGATCAGATCACACAACTACGATAAAAGTAGTATCGGCCTGGCTTCACAATCCTAATGAAGTCTTTAAGTCGTTAACCTGGTTTTAGAGAAGAAAATCAAAGGTTAAAGGAGAATAGACTCTAGCGAGCGCACTAGTATCACACAGACGTGTGGGGATTAGTTTTGCACAATGCTAGATGTCTCCTTTATATAGCCTTCAAATCAGGGTTTTGCCTTAGTTACAAAGCAATCCATATTCACCGTTAGATGAAAACCTGATTTAGATTCAAGCTAATATTTCTCAACCGTTAGATCGAAAACTTAGCTTGTCACACACACTTGGATAGACGTTTACTGGGTTTGTGAAAACCATGCTGATGAGTGCCAAATATTGTATATATTTGCACCTTTTTATTGGCATTTAACTCATCTTTTGTGCACTAACGCTCCATTTTATCCCATATTCCGTGTTTTCGTTGTTTTCAAGAATAAATATTTATCTTAATTAATTTTGCATTTTGAGGTACTAAATAAAGCCTGGTTATCTCACGGAGCGAAAAGAGCAAAGGAACGACAAAGACTCCCGCTAGGAGGAAGCGAAGAATGATGTTTGCAAGAGCCGGATCAACTAGAAGTGGGCTTGAAGAGGAAGAATTGTTCTTAAAGAAGATATGGGCTTGGCATACCCAAGACCCAAACCCTTACCCAAATCCATTTCCATTATCCATACCCATTTCCATGAGAGCCATCAGATTGGATCCATCTCATCATCCAACGGTCGCTCCAAGCTTCACCCTATCTTGAGCCGTCAGTTTCGTTGCATCTCATCATCCAACGGTCGCTCCAAGCTTCATCCCATCGTGCCGTTCAATTACATCCAAAACTGATCATCCAGCGTCGTTCGTTCGCTGTGCATCAGACTCCGATGTACCGCTCAACACCGAATCATCAAATATCTTCTACACCAGTCGATCCAAACTCTCCCTTTCTCCCAAAACTATTTTCTCCCCGACCAGAGCTCTGCAACTCCATCTCTTCACCCCTCACCCTCTGCGCCACCATCTCCATACCCTGTCCATCACCAAAAACCCCATAAACCCATTCCCTAGTTGCCTCTCTTTCTCGTTCTTAGCACCCACACACCCTAGGTGCTACAATCAAGAGAGAGATGAAACTAGGGTTTCATCACAGTTGAAGAGGAGACCCAAATCGAGGAGTTGATCGAGCAGACAATAGCAGAAGAGAGATGGGTTCGACAGAGGAGACAAATTCAGAGCATGGGTTGGCGTCAATTTGCAGAGGGGACAACAATTCAGAGAAGTATGGTGAGATTGTTTTGACCTAAATTTCCAAAACTCTAATTCTGAAATTAGGGATTTCTTTGAGATAAATTGTAACTATAAGTAGCTTGATGTGGGTGTGTGTAGAATTATGCCTGGGCTAGCCAGAGCTTCACTCAAGAGGACTGGACTAGCCAGTTCCTAAACTGTGTTATCTTCAGTTCATGTTTTGTTTGAATGCAATGTTGTTTCAAGTGTAATTTCCATGTTCTAAGCTCATAGCTAGGGTGATGAGGAAACCCTTTGAGCCATTGCTAAGTTTCATTCAGTTATAAACATAATTCTTGTTGTGCTTGAAATGTTTAGGATAGTCTTAATCAAAGCACTTTACATTTTGCTCTCACAGTGCATATCATGTATGCATTGTAGTTAGAACACCACTATGTGATTGTGCTACAGCTCATGCTTAATTGTCTGTTATGAATCCTCTGACTAGTTGTACTCTAAATCAGACAATTAGTACTTAGGATGAATACTTTAGTTGTGATTAGAACATCCTTTAGGTTGTTACAACACCTAAGTGGCTTCTCTGTGGGTAGTTGCAGTGTGAGAGCCCCAACTACTACTAAGATTAGAATTATCTCCACTGCCATCTAGTTAGTCAGTTGAGCCAAAAAGCTCACTGATAACTATACAAGGGACAAGATTTATGTGGAACTAGGATAACTTAGTCTAGGTGAAATGGTGGAATCTAATCCCTAGTCTTCACCCAAAATCCCTCTTTCCTTTACTGTTTCTTGTTTTTATTTGATTCCCTTTACTTCTTTGCTGTCACTTCACTGCCTTAGGCTCATTGCCTTTGTTTCATTAGCTCACTACCACTGCTACACTTAGAGATCTAGCTTAGCTAGGAAACCTTCAATCACACACACCTAGTCTCTGTGGTTCGACCCTGACTTGCACACATCTACTACAACAGACCCTGTGCACTTGCAGGTATAACAAGTAGGCTTCTTTCTTGCTCTTATTTTACACTCTTAGAAGCCTACCAAGTTTTTGGCGCCGCTGCCGGGGACTGGTGCTGTGTTAAAGTTGCTTTCTTGCTTACATTCCCGCATCATAACTTGCATATTCATCTTTGCATTGCATTCCTGCATGAGCATTTAGTGTAGCATCTAGTGTAATTTTCCTGTTCTTTGTAGCTTGCTCTTAACTGATAACTCTGTTGAGTAACAGCTGCCTTCTCTAACTGACCTGTTGCTTGCCAAGGACCTGTTGTTGCCTGTGTTGCTTCTGCCAACAGCTGCTGTTGCTGAAGCTGTTGCCCCTACTGTTGCTGAAGTTGTTGCCCCTACTGTTGTTGTTGTGACCTTGCTGTGAGGGCCACAAACTGACCTGGTGCTGCTGCTGTTTCCTGCCAGGCCAAGCTTGTTGCTGTTGCTGAGTTGATATGGTGTTGTTGTCTGTTGCTGCTGTAGCTAGACCAAAACACAACTGGGCTACACAAGCTAAGGAAAAGAACAAGGCCCAACTGGGCTGTGCAACTAAAAACAGAGCAGCTGGGCTGTGCTTAAGCAAGTAAGTCTAAACCCATTAAGAGAACCCAACCTGTGGGCTTCCATTTTTAATTTCTCGGCTTGTAATAATTTTTTCCATTTTTTTGTTGGGCTTGTAATTTAAGTTAACTTTTGGGTTTGTATTTGAGCTTAACTGTGGGATTGTCCCTATCAAAATTTTGGGTTTCAAAAACCCAACAAACAACCTAAACAAGTTTAACTGAACCTACCAACTCAGCTGGGCTTCGTTAGTTTCTGGGCTTGCTGAAGTCGTTAGTGGGCCGTGTACCCAAACTCTAGGCCGAAAGTTGGGCTCTGTTTCACAACAATTTTTCCAAAACCCAACAGTGGGCTTGGCCTTTTATCCCATAAAACCAAAGTTTTCAAAACCCAATAAACCAAAGTGTTTTCTTTTCCCATTAAGTGCAAATTTTCTAAAACCCATTAAAAACCAAATTTCTTTTTCAAACCCCACAAAACCAAATGTTACCCATAAAAACCAAATTTTTCCCAAAAATCCAAACCCATTAAAAACCAAATTTTGGGCTTTGTAACATAGTTACTTAGCTTTTGAGCCCAATCATGTCTAGATCTTGGTCTATAGTTGGGGAATACAACAAATCCCTTAGAGAACTTGCGTATGGACATACTCCACGTTATGAACCTCCCATAGACCATGATGTCAATAGTCATAGGAATTATAATGGACATTTTCAGAGTCCCGAGCCTCAATACATGAACCCTAATGACTATTCACACATGCATCATTCATCACAACGTGAAAATGAACGTTTTGCTAATGCCTCACTCACACAATCATCTCTTGTGGATCAATTAGAAGCTCGAATCGCAGCTTTAGAAATGCAATCACATGAGGAATCTGCCACATCTAATTTTCTTAGGCAACCTGAAATCTATGCATGTCCCGCATGTGTTAGTCTAGACCATCCTGTTGAGAATTGTCATATTTTGCATAATTTTAGGCAATCTAGAGAAAATCCAACTTATGAAATGCCCACAGATTGTGAGGCCGGTAGTCATTGGGACCATGATCAATCCTTTGAGGGTTGCGATCAATATTTTGTAGACCCTAATGACCATGCACACATGTACCAATCACCACAATTTGAACATGAAGAATTTTGTACTCCCATGAATTTAGACTCCACCATAGAAGCTCTCAGTGAACTAAACTTTGGTAGATCTACATCACGAATTCAGGCGAAGTTAGATCAGATTTTGCTTCACCTACAAAAGGAGGAAATTCATGAGGAAATGTATGTTGTCCCTAATGAAGTTTCTAGTCCCATTCATGTAAATGATGTTGAATATGAACCTAATTTAGAGGAACATGAATCAACTAATGACACCACCACTGTTAATGAGGACCAATATGCATGCTACCATGATGATGATTATGATGTTATGTTAGAAGAACATGTCTATACTGAAAATGTTATGGAACCTTTGGGTTCAAATACATTAGGCTTCTCTGCCTCGACCTTCATGAATGATGTTTCTTCTAGTATTCCATATACATGTGATGTTGATACTGATTTTGAGCATGTGCATCTCTTCTATGAAAATTACTTAGATAATATAGAATCTTCTGTTGACACTAATATGCATGAAAATATAATTGATGTGTCTGATTCTCTACCTAGGTCACGTTGTGATGTTTCCACTGATTTGCCGATGCATGAGAATAATTCTTCTAATGATGTTGATAATTCTGATTTGTGTGAGCATGGTAAGCATGTTGTGACACTTGTAGAAGACTTAGGAGATGTTGATTTGATTAATAATGATGTGCCTATCTTCCTACATAAGTCACAATCTGATGGCCTTCCACCCAACCTAGATTTGGTTTGTACCGATATTGTCAAACCAACTTTTCTGAAAATTCCCAACCTAGGTTTGGAACTGTGTGCTTCCCAAGTCCTCTTGGACTATTTTGCATCTAAGTATAATACTTTTAAGGAGCCACAGTTGGAATTAGCATGTGTACCCGTCCCTAGCAAAGTTCATTTCGAGTTAGACCTTGTGCATGATGAACCCCCAAAACTGCGAGATTTTGTATCCAAAATTTTATCTGTTGAAAAATCCAGGTTTTGGGGTAGCTCATTTTGTTTCACAGCTTCACTTGCATGCCTATCATATTATTATTGTGTGAAGCTGTTGAAACCTCTACACTTCGTCTTTTGGGTTGATCCTCAACTCTTTAGATTGTTAGTGTATGGTGAATTTTTTGTATATAATCCAGTAGATAAAAATTTTAAAAATCCTTTTGTTCCTTTTGTATATATTTTGCTAATCAAATATGATCTCGGCTGAAATATGTTGGATTTTTTCCTTGAATAACGGAGTACTAATCTTGCTTTCGCCGACATCCGGGTATTCTCTTTCCTTTTTCTCTGCTCAACATGGTCCTATTCGTATGTTGTATTATAATTTTATTCACCTTTTGAAACATTGAGGACAATGTTTAGTTTAGGTTTGGGGGTAAAGAGTAGATATCCCGATAACATGCTATATTGAAAAATTTGAACTCTTCCTTTTTGAAAAAAAAAATCAAAAATCAAAATCAAAAATTGAAAAAACGATAAAAACATAAAAACATAAAAATGGAGCTCATTTACCTTGAAATGTTGACTCTTGTGCAAATATGTAAACATAAGGATTCTTAGTCTAGATATTTAGGCACCCTAATTCTAGCACAATTCACATAGTGATAAGAAACTTGCACGCGCACGATCTACCAATACATGTATAGCCTCATCCTTGAGGTGTTCCATCGGAAGTTTTAGTTGCCAATCACTTTAGAATACTGAACGAAACTTGACTAGATTGTTCTTTGGTTGGTTGGGATAGAAGGTGGAGGTTACATTAAGAAAGACAACCATCGAATTTAACTGGGTGCATCAAAAAGGGCTACCTCTTGCAAAGTGTCATGTAATTTTTTGTTTCTTTTTGTTATGTATCAAAAGAGATACCATATGTAAAAATCAATTCCTTCTTAAAAAAAAAACGATGTTGTATATATTCAAAAAAAAAAATAATAAAAAAATTTCAAAAAAAAAAAATATCAAAAACAAAAAAAAAATCAAGTATTTATCACTTCCATCCTCTCTTGTTCCAAAAATAAAAGAGAGTAGTCAATGTAAATAAGAGTCATGTAAAGAGTCATCTTTTGTGTTTTTGTGTTATAAGCAAGGAAGGGTGTATGCCATTGATGTACAACGCGAGTAATTGTGAAATACCTCCAACTCATTCACAATTCTCGTAAAGTCCGGACAACTAGCTAGATTTCAACCTTGGTTCTTAGCCTGAGAAACTATCTCTTGGTGATTAGTAGTCATAACATCCGATCTTTCTTTACACATGTGTAGATACACTTTACACTCTTATCACATGTCTTTATTTGTTATCAGTGCTAGGATTGTGCCTTAGATAGCTAGATTGACATCTCCATTTTGCTGTGAGCTTAAACTGTCTTGCACATGTCACATTTGATGGAATATGAGCTTATATTTTGTCCTAGAACTTTGTAGGTACGTTCTCAGCAAACCTTCACGATACTTCACTCGTCCACTAGGGACACTTAGTGGTTTAAAAGGCTTATTGCATACGCTAAATGCATTCGAGAGACCAGCGACAGTGGTATAGTTAGGATTTCCTTAGTTTTGTTTTACTTGAGGACAAATAAAATTCAGGTTTGGGGTATTTGATGAGTGCCAAATATTGTATATATTTGCACCTTTTTATTGGCATTTAACTCATCTTTTGTGCACTAACGCTCCATTTTATCCCATATTCTGTGTTTTCGTTGTTTTCAAGAATAAATACTTTTCTTAATTAATTTTGCATTTTGAGGTACTAAATAAAGCCTGGTTATCTCACGGAGCGAAAAGAGCAAAGGAACGACAAAGACTCCCGCTAGGAGGAAGCGAAGAATGATGTTTGCAAGAGCCGGATCAACTAGAAGTGGGCTTGAAGAGGAAGAATTGTTCTTAAATAAGATATGGGCTTGGCATACCCAAGACCCAAAACCCTTATCCAAATCCATTTCCATTATCCATACCCATTTCCATGAGAGCCGTCAGATTGGATCCATCTCATCATCCAACGGTCGCTCCAAGCTTCACCCCATCTTGAGCCGTCAGTTTCGTTGTATATCATCATCCAACGGTCGCTCCAAGCTTCATCCCATCGTGCCGTTCAATTACATCCAAAACTGATCATCCAGCGTCGTTCGTTCGCTGTGCATCAGACTCCGATGTACCGCTCAACACCGAATCATCAAATATCTTCTACACCAGTCGAGCCAAACTCTCCCTTTCTCCCAAAACTATTTTCTCCCCGACCAGAGCTCTGCAACTCCATATCTTCACCCCTCACCCTCTGCGCCACCATCTCCATACCCTGTCCATCACCAAAAACCCCATAAACTCATTCCCTAGTTGCCTCTCTTTCTCGTTCTTAGCACCCACACACCCTAGGTGCTACAATCAAGAGAGAGATGAAACTAGGGTTTCATCACAGTTGAAGAGGAGACCCAAATCGAGGAGTTGATCGAGCAGACAATAGCAGAAGAGAGATGGGTTCGACAGAGGAGACAAATTCAGAGCATGGGTTGGCGTCAATTTGCAGAGGGGACAACAATTCAGAGAAGTATGGTGAGATTGTTTTGACCTAAATTTCCAAAACCCTAATTCTGAAATTAGGGATTTCTTTGAGATAAATTGTAACTATAAGTAGCTTGATGTGGGTGTGTGTAGAATTATGCCTGGGCTAGCCAGAGCTTCACTCAAGAGGACTGGACTAGCCAGTTCCTAAACTGTGTTATCTTCAGTTCATGTTTTGTTTGAATGCAATGTTGTTTCAAGTGTAATTTCCATGTTCTAAGCTCATAGCTAGGGTGATGAGGAAACCCTTTGAGCCATTGCTAAGTTTCATTCAGTTATAAACATAATTCTTGTTGTGCTTGAAATGTTTAGGATAGTCTTAATCAAAGCACTTTACATTTTGCTCTCACAGTGCATATCATGTATGCATTGTAGTTAGAACACCACTATGTGATTGTGCTACAGCTCATGCTTAATTGTCTGTTATGAATCCTATGACTAGTTGTACTCTAAATCAGACAATTAGTACTTAGGATGAATACTTTAGTTGTGATTAGAACATCCTTTAGGTTGTTAAAACACCTAAGTGGATTCTCTGTGGGTAGTTGCAGTGTGAGAGCCCCAACTACTACTAGGATTAGAATTATCTTAGTGCCTTTAGCTTCCTTTCTAACCCAACCCTTTGATGAGCAGCAGGCATAGAACCTCCATTGCCATCTAGTTAGTCAGTTGAGCCAAGAAGCTCACTGATAACTATACAAGGGACAAGATTTATGTGGAACTAGGATAACTTAGTCTAGGTGAAATGGTGGAATCTAATCCCTAGTCTTCACCCCAAATCCATCTTTCCTTTACTGTTTCTTGTTTTTATTTGATTCCCTTTACTTCTTTGTTGTCACTTCACTGCCTTAGGCTCATTGCCTTTATTTCATTAGCTCACTGCCACTGCTACACTTAGAGATCTAGCTTAGCTAGGAAACCTTCAATCACACACACCTAGTCTCTGTGGTTCGACCCTGATTTGCACACATCTACTACAACAGACCCTGTGCACTTGCAGGTATAACAAGTAGGCTTCTTTCTTGCTCTTATTTTACACTCTTAGAAGCCTACCACATGCCCAAACGTGTACGTGTATGTTGGTTCAACATAGTAACCCAAAAGGTTAACCATATGAGCAATTCATATTAACCTAGTTCTTCTTCACCATAACTAGTTCAGTTGACTCAAATGAACTAGTTGGAGAGTTGTTCATTTGCTATGAGATCTTATGTAACTACACAAGACACAATTGAAACAAAGATGATTCGATTCGATTAAATCGGCTCATGAACTTTATAGCCACGGTTTGCATAAAGCATTCCCTAGTAATTTAAGTTTCATGTTCAGATCACATCTTTAGATCATAACCACTTAAGCTCACAAACAAGTTCGCGGACTTAAGGCAACCGGCAGAGTTTTCCAAACTCAGCAGAACGGCAAAGAGACTTCCGCCAGGTCGCGGACTGAGTTCGCGGACTAAACACGCAAACGAGTTTTTGGAAAATCCCAGCAGAAATTCTCGGCAAGAGAACTTCCGTCAGTTCACGGACTGAGTTCACAAACTGAGTTCGCGGACTTGGCAAAGCCAATTCCTCCGGTTTCTCTCAATCAACAAAGTTTGAAAACTTCGGATTAAGGAATACATGGTTATGTAATCTAAACTCTCATTCCAATCATTGAGACATTTTCAGAGGACGTTATATAGCCGTTATTCACAGAACATTTCACATCAGAACAATTCTCAAAGTAATTGAAACTTTTCATGACTTTCGTCACTAGGTGAATCATTTCATAGACTAAATGAAAAATACATACCAACTTAATTTAGATGCAATCATAAATCCGAAGCTAAATACATTCATCAAGGAGTTTTAAGATACAAGATAACCCCTATAAAATTCCACAGCCGCACACCCCGCAAGATATTACCATTAAGCACAAGTTCAAAAGAACTCTCCCCCATTTGATGTCATTCCCGAAAGAACAACAAGAGCGACCTTAATTTCGAAAGAAAAGAAGGATTTTTTTAATTGGACACCAAAAACCATGGAAATGATTTTTTATATCCAAAACTCAACCAAATTAATCACAAGTAAACCCATGATTAATTTAATCGGAATACGCAACTAAATCAAACCACACAAGTGATCAATTTAATTGATTGTGCTCAACATAAGAAAACTCACGGAGTTACGACTAAGATAACCACACGGAGATGACTACCTTAATCGTTCAAATACTCAACATAAGGAAAACCTTACGGAATATATGACTACATCAACCAATAGAACATGATTAGTATAGTCGTTCATATACTCAACACAAGAACTTGTGGAATATATGAAAAGCTCAACTAGATTAATTACAAGAGAACCTATAATTAATATAATTGGAATACACAACCAAACTAATCACCGAAGCAATCAATTTAATTGTCAAAAGATTTTGCTCGACAAAAGAAGACTTTCGGAGCAAATAACTAAATAACCAATCAAGATGATTAATTTAGTTCAAGAATGCTCAACATATAGCATCTCATGGAACAACCAACAAGGCCAATATTAATCGACATAGTTGTAAGGTGCTCAACATAAGATACACAATGGAGCCTTCACGGTAAAACATAACAAAATGGATCAATGAAGACCAATACCGTGGATAACATACAAGGACCTATTTTATTTTCCATCACTATTTGCATAACTACATAACAAACTTTATCCTTGTCAAACAAAAGATTTCATCCTATTTTCCATCAAATAAATGACTGCATAGGCATAACTTTTGTAATCGTCAAAAGTCCATTCATCCTTTCATCAATACGAATATCAATTTACGAACGACTTTACTTTTGACACAATATGGGACCTTCAAGTTCACGGACGCAAACTATACATATCCCATAAAAATATTGCAATACTTCAAAACAGATTAATACTGCAATAATATCATCCTCCAAATATTTTTAGAATTTAAAACCAATAAACCTAAAAAATAAACATAAGAAGATGAAAACAAAGATAGCTATGTATAGTCACAATCTTCGCTATTCAAATCACTAGTTATTCTTCCAACTAATCCAAAAAGAAGACATACTAGGCAACAAACTAGAACCAAGATCAGACAAGAAACTAAATCCTGTCTGCAACCAGGGATTGAAAAAGAATGAGTTCCTCAGTTGCCTTCCTTAGTTCACCTTTTAGGTATTCAAGGTTCCTTGTTGCAATACTGAGCTGTTCTCGAACGACCTTAAAGTCTCCGAGGATATTTCCTACCAGTTGTGAAGAAATCTGAACTGGTAGTTTGTCTTCGTTTTCATGATCAAGAGCATGAAAGCACGAGATATCAATAGGACAAAGTTCAACATCATCAACCTTGTTGCTTCCCTCCATTGTGCACCAAAAATACTTTTAGAAAATCTTTTTGACTTCTAGAACACATTATATATATAAGGAATTCCATCAAACCCTAGGAAACATGCCGTTCGTGAGGGTTGGTGCGTGAACTGGAGAAACGGGCCTAAGATAGACCAAAGAAGCTCAAAATGTAAAAAGAAATAGATGTTGAGGAGCAAACGAAATAAAGTAACATCAAATGCAGTACAATCCTAATATCTTTCTCAAGATGACAATCCTGAGAATCATGAGCATCCCTTTTTAACTAAACATAATTAAAAGAGATGCAACACGAACATGTCGGGGTGTAATGATGTAGTTTTTAAGTGGTAGTAAAGTTCGTTCAACTCGGACTTGTGTAGACTCGATTCTAGACTTAAATACTAATTCTAATAAATATATATAAAAATATGGTAGCAGTATCGGGAGAAACTGGGACTTAGGATTCCACCAAACTCACAACATAAGGTTCAAATATTAATTCTTTTAACAATTATAGATCAATAAAGACATGGACTCTTATTTTTGCCAAGGTAGATTCTCAAAACTTTAGTTGTAAATCCTAAGCATGGGACATCAAAACATCTAAGCAAGCATGACCCATCAAACGAGATGACAACTAATTAATCAAAATCATAATTCAATTTTAATTAGTGCAAAAGTCATATAAGAATTAAATATAATTACCCAAGTATTATATTAGGCTTCCTCCGTCATCCCAGTGTTGGGGTTTAGCTCTTCATGGTGAAAACACACTCAAAATAATATCTCATGGCTCAAAAGGTGTTTTTTATTGAAGGTATGTGAGAAAAGAATGAAAGTAGCTTAATCGTAACAGTTATAATTGTTACAGATCGAGTGTTACAAGGAATTGTTGAAAACTGAAATAATTGTTACTAATGGACTGTTACAGAATTTGAAATTTAAAACCCTATAAACGACTGTCCTGCACAGCTGTATGTTCTTCAGCTTCGTTTTCTTCCTGCTGCTGCTGCAACTCCTCCTGCAGCTTGAGTTTCGGCTCTGCAGCGACACATAAACTTCCCCAAGCTCTTCGACTGCTCCAATAACTTCGTAACCTTCCCTGTGACTCGAACACACCTTTTATACTACTAGAAACATAAAAATAGCGATTAATTCTCTCTTTTTCTTTTCGTGCAAGCCACGGCAATAATCTTCTCTGCCGATTTCCTTAAGCGTTTCTAAGACTTCCAAATTATCTGAAACTCTTCCTTAGATAGAATATCACCTTAGGAAACAATATCACGCCTTTAGTCTCCCTGGAATTCCTAAAATAATTCCACAAAGTTTCCGTGCAAAACTCAAACTATGTTTCCTTTTTCTGGATTATCCAGCCCAATTTGATCGATTCCAGCGCACATACCAAGCCTGTTATGCTCAATCACGTCCATCCCAACAAATTTCAACGATTGAATCTCTCTAAAACACCTTCGAAATCCAACCCAAAGTTTGGTTCTTTGCTGGATATTTTTCCCGCCAAAATTTCATTCGAATTTTAGAAGAAAGTGACCCCCTATCCTGTGTTGGTCTCCCTTTAGCAGATTCCTGGAAATGGGTTACCCCTTAGTAATTAGGTTACCCCTTATCCAAAGTGAGAGTCTGTATAGTAATTTTCCCCCACGAGCGCAAAAACCACTTTTTTAGCCAATTTCGCCGCAAAAGCTTATTTCTCCAAAAATACCTACAGGGACATAAAAAGCCATAATAAGTATAAAATCGAGCACTAATAATATATACAATTGAGATTATATAAGACACAAAAATGTGCCTATCAAATACCCCCAAACTTATTATTTGCTAGTCCTCGAGCAAATCAAATAGAAAATAAAATCCTAACTCACTGTCGCAGGCATCGTCGATTGCATTTAGCGTATGCAATAAGCCTTTAAACCCCTAGGTGGCCCTAATGGTCGAGTTATAGTCTCGGGAGGGCTTACAAGAGACATACCCACAAAAACTTTACTCCAGACCCTAACTATCTACGCAGAACCTTGGAAGGCACTAAAGAATCTCCTTGGTTGGCATACTTATTGACTATAAGAGGAAGTACCCTGATGCGAAATTCCAATTGTTGTACACGAGTTTGCACTCAAGCATACTAAAATTCATATAAAGTGACATATCTCTACTCAGATAGTCGCACTATGAACATCAATATCCGGAGTCAAAACTAATCACATGGATAGATCAAGAAGATGGATATAGAGAAAAACATAGATGGTTTTGATGTTTACTAAGTGAACGGCGTTTCCCATATCTGTCTGAAAGCCTCCGCCAAAATGAAGCTATCCTAATGGATTGAGATACTAGTCTGACTAATATCAACACACTGGCATATACAAGGGTACCAGTGGTCGATAACCTAACTCTAGGTGAACACAACTTGCATATACAAGGGTACCAGTGGTCGACTTTATTGAATTTTCCTTTTGGTCAAATGGTCCGGTCTCAAAAAAAAATTTCGTGGTATCTCAATCACTTTAATTCACCCTAGCATTGGTAACAACTTGAATCGTGAGCCCCACCAAATCACTTAGAAACATATTTAAAAAGAAAAAGAAAAATAAAAACAGAAGTGAAAAGGACTCAACGAGATATGGCGAAACTACCATGTTATTTCTAACACCTGAGCTCTGTGCTTTTATGAATAGACTCTTTAGATGTTTCCATCTAATCAGATTGGTTCCTAAACTCCTACAACCAAAATGCTTCCATCCACTTAGATTAGTTAGTGCGATCCTTAATATGCATAAATTTCTAGGCTCTGGAGTTTATTTATTGCAACTAAAAAGTTTCTCCCATACCCCCAAACTTAAATCTAACATTGTCCTCAATGTTCTAAAGATAAAATTAAAAGCATGAACAAGGAGAAACTGTTACCATTTGAAGCAAAAGAGATAAGGAAAGATATTACCGTGTTCCATGAGATTGGGTTACCTCCCAAGAAGTGCTAAGTTTAACGTCTTCAGCCAGACATAAGAAAGGATTAATCACCTCGTATCATAAAGTAATAGCCGAAATATCTATGGGTCATCAAAACCAAATAGAGCTATCACAAGTAAAAGGAATCTGCAACATGCCAAGAAAATTGACAAATAAAGCGCACCCTTGTCTAGTTTCCTGTTTAAGACAAGTACATCTAGCTGTGGTTCAGGTTCAGGCTCTATGAAAGGGTCTAGATAAAATATTTTCATGCGATGGAATTCCTCAAAGCTAAGGTCCAGTTCAGGTATTAGAGTCTGGAAAAACTCAAGTAAAAACTTAGAAGCACATAATAATAACCTGAATAATTGTGGATCCTTAAAGTCAATCAGTTTTGACTCACACAGCTGACCACAATGAAAGTGGTGGTCTTCCTTAAACAAATGTGTCGACCCTAATCTCCTAAAGTAATTAGGTTTAGTCTCAAAACTTAATAATTGACACATATGAAACTTATACGTTCCCACAATTGGTCGAAAAATGTTTGGTGGGAAAACAAAGTCAATCTGGATATCATAGCCTGGGTAAACCACATCAACCAGAGGATGGGTTTCTAACAACTGAATTTCCTTATGGACATCACTAGGTTCAGGAAAACGTGTATGAAGATAATCTTGTAAAATGGTTGAGGCACATATGTCAAGTCCCAAGTGAGGGACCTTTATAATAGTTAAAGCACATGGAGAATGATAATCACCCCCAAACTTAGAGTTTTTAGTGTCTCTAGAAAGACTAGTCACAACTTCCCTAATTTCAAGGTCATCTGATTCCTGAAAATGGTCAATTGATTCTTCTAAGTATGGTTCATCCTCACTCATCTCTACGAGTTCACTTTCTATGTCTAAGACTAATGTTTCTAAATCGCTAGACTCTAAAACAATATTCTCAGAAAAAACTCGTTCCTCTAAACCATTATTAGCTTCGTAATCAAAAGGAAATACTACATCGTCTAAAACGGGCTAGTCAAATCCTCGTCCTTTTGAATAGGTGAATAATTATTAAAATTATTTGGATTTGAACTAGAAACATTGTCATTATTAAGCTCAATTGGAGTAACAAATTCCTGATCACTATGCCTACTTATTTCAAATTCTTCATCAACACTATCCTCATCATAATCATCATTATAATAACATGAAAATGGTTGAACCTCATATAAACAAGTAGTGTTACCAATTTTATCCTCGTCATCTTGATTATGTGAATAACTATCTTCATTTTCAAAGGTACTATTGGAAACACTATATTGGAAATTAAGAGCAGTTATGTTCTGGGCCTCTAACAAAATATTTTGAGTCGACTCACATGACTTCCTGATTGAATCTAGGAAAGAAAGTTCACACGTTGCATTGCTTTCGTCCATAACTAAGTTATTCATTTCTGTAACTTACGTGTCGACTCAGCTAACTTACGTGTTGACTCTAGTAGAGAGGAATTTTGCTCGTATGACCAGTTGGCGTGTGGATAGTAATTGGGATCACCATGGTATGGACCATAACCTTCAAAAGGCTGATGTTCCCAACCATTATTCACACTATGGTCAAAGTAGTAACGTCCATTTTGAAACTCAGTCTGATATTCGTTGTATTGGCTATTGTAATACCAGTTCGACATTCTATTGCATGGGTATGAGTTGTCACACAAAATAAAACCCACTGACAGGGGATTGGTGGGTGGATAGAGTCTTACCTCCCGTACCAGACGGGCGATGAACCGTTGAAGTCGACTCAGGCCACCGACTCTGATGTCAGTGTACGAACCCGAGGGGCCGAGACAGTATCGAAATTGTCGTCCTTCCCTGAAAACAGTTGATATTTAATTTTGACCCTTCCTTAGGGTTTAAAAATAATGTCCAAGAATGTCCAAAAATTCCAAAAATAAAAATGTCCAAAAAGGAAAAGAAAAATTACAAAAAAATAACACCCTATTTACAGTTTCTAAAAATAAAACAAAATAACTATATACAAAATCTTCTTCTTCACTCCTTTCGGGGTCCTCTTTTCTTTCCTTCTTTGGCGATGCTTTCCTTTTATAACACTTTTTCTTCCTTTGTAGCTTCGCTCCAAATCTGAAAAGAATCGAAAAATACCAAAACACGTAAAAAAGAACAAAAAATAATAAAAATAAAAAGAAACCTAAAACAAATCTAAATACAAGTCCGTGTCGGCGGCGCCAAAAATTGATGTAGTTTTTAAGTGGTAGTAAAGTTCGTTCAACTCGAACTTTTCTAGACTCGATTCTAGACTTAAATACTAATTCTAATAAATATATATAAAAGTATGGTAGCAGTATCGGGAGAAAGTGGGACTTAGGATTCCACCAAACTCACAACATAAGGTTCAAATATTAATTCTTTTAACAATTATAGATCAATAAAGACATAGACTCTTATTTTTGCCAAGGTAGATTCTCAAAACTTTAGTTGTAAATCCTAAGCATGGACATCAAAACATATAAGCAAGCATGACCCATCAAACGAGATGACAACTAATTAATCAAAATCATAATTCAATTTAATTAGTGCAAAAGTCATATAAGAATTAAATATAATTACCCAAGTATGATATTAGGCTTCCTTTGTCATCCCAGTGTTTGGGTTTAGATCTTCATGGTGAAAACACGCTCAAAATAATATCTCATGGCTCAAAAGGTGTTTTTTATTGAAGGTATGTGAGAAAAGAATGAAAGTAGCTTAATCGTAACAGTTATAATTGTTATAGATCGAGTGTTGCAAGGAATTGTTGCAAACTGAAATAATTGTTACTAATGGACTGTTATAAAATTTGAAATTTAAGACCCTATGAACGACTGTCCTGCACAGCTGTATGTTCTTCAGCTTCGTTTTCTTCCTGCTGCTGCTGCAACTCCTCCTGCAGCTTGAGTTTCGGCTCTGCAGCGACACAGAAACTTCCCCAAACTCTTCGACTGCTCCAATAACTTCGTAACCTTCCCTGGGACTCGAACACACCTTTTATACTACTCAGAAACCTAAAAATAGCGATTAATTCTCTTTTTTTCTTTTCGTGCAAGCCACGACAATAATCTTATCTGCCGATTTCCTTAAGCGTTTCCAAGACTTCCAAATTATCCGAAACTCTTCCTTAGATAGAATATCACCTTAGGAAACAATATCACGCCTTTAGTCTCCCTGGAATTCCTAAAATAATTCCACAAATTTTCCGTGCAAAACTCAAACTCTGTTTCTTTTTTCTGGATTATCCAGCCCAATTTGATCGATTCCAGCGCACATACCAAGCCTGTTATGCTCAATCACGTCCAGCCCAACAAATTTCAGCGATTGAATCTCTCTAAAACACCTTCGAAATCCAACCCAAAGTTTGGTTCTTTGCTGGATATTTTCCCGCCAAAATTTCATTCGAATTTGAGAAGAAAGTGACTTCCCCCTATCCTGTGCTGGTCTCCCTTTAGCAGATGCCTGGAAATGGGTCACCCCTTAGTAATTAGGTTACCCCTTATCCAAAGTAAGAGTCCATATAGTAATTTTCTCCCACGAGCGCGAAAACCACTTTTTTAGCCAATTTCGCCGCAAAAACTTATTTCTCCAAAAATACCTACAGGGACATAAAAAGCCATAATAAATATAAAATCGAGCACTAATAATATATACAATTGAGATTATATAAGACACAAAATTGTGCCTATCATGTAATAAGATGAGCATCTTGCTCATCATTATTTACTTCTTGTTTTTCCTTTTCATCGGTATTTATCAAGCTACCTGGTATAGTTGAAGAAGCATTATCAATAGATAGAAGTACCTGTGTTAACAACATTCCATGTTTTCTTGATATTCCGTCTTAGTTTGTTTATACAGATCTTCAGATCAGACACCCTATTGTTGACGTGTAGAAAATCTGAGTTGGAAGACTTGAATTCACAGTCCTTTTTGAGAAGATTAGAGGAACTTAACTCGTTTTTCTTTCTCTTGTTCCTTTTTCTCTTTCCAGACTGATTTACAACACCTGTCACACTTTTGTTGTTTTTCCTTCCACCGTTGTTGGCATCCTTCGATTTGAAAACGTAATTAGGAAAAGCCTTATCACAGTATACCCCTTGAGGCCGAGCAAGGTTGATTCCAATATGTGATATAGGTTTAACAACTTCTTTAGACATCCAAGTAAGAATGTTGTGAAGTTTTTCATTCCTTATCCGAAGACGACACCTTCGCTCAGAGTGTCCTTTGTTTCCGCAATAATAGCAGTTGAAGTACTTACGTTCAGTAGTTCTCTTTTGAGCAGGTTTAGAAGAAGTAGAATCCTTGTTTTTGCAAGCTGACACAGGTTCTTCACATGGAGAATTATTAACATCTTTAACAAACTTAATCTTACCACTGTTAGGAGCGTCTATTCCTTTATATCCCATACCACGTTTATCATGATGTTCTTTACAGCCTCCTAGCAAAGAAGACAGTTTTGTAGAGCTAGAACCGAACCTATTTAGATTCTCTTACAGTGATTTTACCTTATTAAGAGCAGCAGTGAGTTTGGTTTCCAAGGATTTATCTTTGGTAAGAAGACTGTGTTCTTTGTCATTGAAACATTTATGTTGAGATTCACATCTTGCTTCAGTTTCGGCAAGTCTCTCTTTTAACATACAAAGGTTACGAAGAAGATTATCACATTCAGATTTTTTTGAGCGAACCTCTTCTTCATGATCTTTAACGGTAGATTGTAACAGTTTGTATCCACCATCATAACCTTTGAAGAGTTTTCTCAACTTTCTGTTTTCTTGACAGAGAGGACCCATGTACTTTCTCAAGCAAGCAATTAACCTTGTTTCTTTCAATTCACGATTAAACAACTTGATGTATTGATAAACTTCCTATCAAGACTTTGTCCTTCTTCTGAATCACTATCATTCGAGAGATCATCAAACTGTTCATCAAGATATTTTCTCCAGTTGAATGCAGATTCGGATGGAGGAGACGTGAATGAGTTTTCCTCAGTGGTTTCAAATCTTTGAAACTTATCTGAGCAACCCTGTACTGATGTTGCGTTGTCATAGATAGTACTCTTGTCCATAGAGTCATACCGCTACAAACACAGACTGATGAGGTCTTTAACGTGTTTGCTTGCTCTGATACCAAATGAAAAAGCGTGGGTCTAACAACACCACCCAATAATTCGATTAGCAATCTGTATGGACTAACTCCGAAATACTTTGCTAGAGAATCAACTAGACATTCAGATTCAATCTAGATTAAAGTATCTCAAGGAGTTAATATCCCTCTCTTGATTTGATTTTTACTCAAGATAAAACAATAGCGAGTCTTTATCAAATACAAGGAATAACTTGGACGGTACCAAAGACCAATATCCAAGGATCAATCAATATCAATCAACAACCAAAGGTTGGATTTCCAATTGATGATCTTAACGCACAACCTGTATTATTTCAATTATATAAAATATAATGCGGAAAAGAAATAACACAGACACCAGAAGTTTTGTTAACGAAGAAACTGCAAATGCAGAAAAACCCCGGGACCTAGTCCAGATTGAATACACATTGTATTAAGCCGCTACATACACTAGTCTACTACATGCTAACTTCGAACTGGACTATAGTTGAACCCCAATCAGTCTCCCAATAATTAAAGGTACAGTTGTACTCCTACGCCTCTGATCCCAACAGGATACTGCGCACTTGATTCTCTTAGCTGATCCCAACAGAAAAGTCCATCAAAGGATAAATATTTCTCCCACAGAAAAACCCTAGGCTTTTGTTCCGTCTTAAGATATAAAATCAAGGTGAACAGGAACCAATTGATAATCCGGTCTTATATTCCCGAAGAACAGCCTAGATTAATCAATCACCTCTCAACAATACTTCTTGACCACACAAGTGGTTTGTCGAGGAATCACAAACAGTGAGACGAAGATGTTTTTGACTTCTTTATCTTGCCCATGGGAGAACTCTCAGGATCTCAAGCCAATCAAAGATTGTACTCGTACGATAGAAGATGCGGGATCAGATCACACAACTACGATAAAAGTAGTATCGGTCTGGCTTCACAATCCCAATGAAGTCTTTAAGTCGTTAAACTGGTTTTAGAGAAGAAAACCAAAGGTTAAAGGAGAATCGACTCTAGCGAGCGCACTAGTATCACACAGACGTGTGGGGATTAGTTTTGCACAATGCTAGATGTCTCCTTTATATATCCTTCAAATCAGGGTTCTGTCTTAGTTACAAAGCAATCCATATTCACCGTTAGATGAAAACCTGATTTAGATTCAAGCTAATATTTCTCAACCATTAGATCGAAAACTTAGCTTGTCACACACACTTGGGTAGACGTTTACTGGGTTTGTGAAGACCATGCCCAAACGTGTATGTATGTTGGTTCAAAATAGTAACCCAAAAGTTTAACAATATGAGCAATTCATATTAACCTAGTTCTTCTTCACCATAACTAGTTCAATTGACTCAAATGAACTAGTTGGAGAGTTGTTCAATTGCTATGAGATCTTATGTAACTACACAAGACACAATTGAAACAAAGATGATTCGATTCAATTGAATTGGCTCATGAACTTTATAGTCACGGTTTGCATAAAACATTCCTTAGTAACTTATGTTTCATGTTCAGAGCACATCTTTAGATCATAACCACTTAAGCTCATTAACAAGTTCGCGGACTTAAGGCAACCGGCAGAGTTTTGCGAACTCAGCAGAAAATCTCGGCAAAGAGACTTCTGCCCGTTCGCGGACTAGGTTCACGGACTGAGTTCGCAAACGAGTTTTTGGAAAATCCCAACAGAAATTCTCGACAAAAGAACTTCTGTCAGTTCGCGGACTGAGTTCGCAAACTGAATTCGCGGACTTGGCAAAGCCAGTTCCTCCGGTTTCTCTCGATCAACAAAGTTTGAAACTTCGGATTAAGGAATACATGGTTATGTAATCTAAACTCTCATTCCAATCATTGAGACATTCTCAGAGGACGTTATATAGCCGTTATTCACAGACTGTTTCACGTCAGAGCAATTCTCAAAGTAACTGAAACTTTTCATGACTTTCGTCACTAGGTGAAGATAAACTTGATCAAAGCGAAACGCTTTACCAACACACGATTTCGAGAAAAAATATAAGTAGTGAATACTCAGCTCGAAATGTCAAATGTGTATGATCCAGTCTATATAGCATACGACTTTTTGTCTCATAAGAAGTAGGAGATAGAATAGATAGACTTTTGAGTGATAGATAAGTTCATGTCTCCACATACCTTTTTGTTGATGAAGTTCCACGGTTCCTTGAGTAGATCTTCGTCGTTGTATGATGAATCGCCATGAAGTCCTTCAGCTCAACTACACTTTTCTATCCTAGTCTGAGACTTAGCTATAATAGACTAGAAATCAAGACTCGTAGTTTTGATCATTAACATTGACAAACATGCTTGATATAGCAACGCATGCGAGGTCGACCGAGCTATGCTCTAACATTTCCGGTTGACCATGCATTCAATCTTCATAGGATCTACAGTTACTCCATCACCAGCAATAATATGACCAAGGTATTCAATTTGGGTCTGGCCAAAAGAGCATTTGCTAATCTTAGCAAATAATGACTGTTGTATAAGTAAAGGGAGGACAAACTGAAGATGCTCCAAGTGTGACTGCATGTCTGGATTATAAATGAGGATGTCATAAAAAGAGACAAGAATAAATTTTCTTAGATAACATTTGAACACTTCATTCATCAAGGCTTGAAAGGTTGCAGGGGCATTCGTTAAGCCAAATGGCATGACCAAAAACTCAAAACGACCTTGATGAGTCCTGAAAGCTGTCTTGTGAGTGTCAACATGATAAACTCTGATTTGATGGTATCCATCTCTTAGATCAATCTTTGAGAAGACTGTAGAACCTTTTAATTCATCTAGCAACTCCTTAATAAGTGAAATTGGATACTTGTCTTTAGTAGTAAGATCATTTAGTCTTTTAAGATCCACACAAAATCTCCGGCTACCATCTTTTTTCTTTACCAGTAGAATAGGTGATGAAAATGGACTATAACTAGGCCTGTCAATGGAAGAATATCCGTTGGATATTTAGAAATCCGATATCTGACATGTTAAGCACTTCCGGATATTCGATATCCGATAATATCCTATAGGATATCAAAACCAGATATTGATTCCGATAAGCTAAGATGTCGGATATCCGATAAATATCCGATAATATCCGGTTATAACAAAAAAGCTTAAAAATCCTTGTAAAACATTTTCATAATTGACATTTATGGGATATTTATCCGACAATATCTGATAATATCCGATACTAGACTCGAAATTAGGATAAATTACAAATAAGTTCCCATACTATCGGATATTAACATTTCGGATGTGGTCTAATCCTTTTTCGATATGTTAAGGAAGAAATATCCGATAAAATATCTGATCTGATATCCGATATCCGTTAAAACGAATAAAATCCTATAGGATCTCGAATACTCGGAAATGGATACCGGATATCGGACAAATATTGACATGCCTAACCATAACTAGGTTGAATCACACCTATGTTGAGCATTTCTTGCACCAATTTTTCAACCACCATTTTTTGTACATAAGGTATTCTATATGGCCTCTGATTTGGTGGTGAAAATAAGGGTTTAAGTGGAATGTGATGGTCTTGAGTTCTAGAAGGTGGTAGTTGAGTTGGTTCCTAATAATATGTCAGAATAATATTCAATAAGGGTGGTAATGGGTGGTGGAGTGGGTGAAGAACTGAGTGGTGTTGTGGCTGAGATGGAGAAAAGATGACCCACTAAACCATTCTTGGTCTTATAAATTTTTTTTGCAATGTTGTCCTAGATATCATTGATATCTTGCTCGTAGCAGAATGTTCGTGCATCTCAATAGGTTGTCTATCTCTAGTGAAGGATACAATCATCTTATTAAAATCAAAGACTACTGGACTCACACCTTTCATCCAATGTACTCCAAGTATTATGCCACATCCACCTAGAGACAACAATCTCATATCAAACTGGAAATCATGGCCTTGCATTTACCATGAAAATGCAGAACATCTATCTTTTTACTGACTAACTTGTTACCATCTGCTATAGCTACAACCAAAGTATTTGTGGGTTCCATCTAACTGTTACACCTTCTGTAGCCTCTGGATCTAAGAAGATGTGAGTGCTTCCATTGTCTATAAGAATGGATAGTGATGATTTCCTCACAATGCCTTGAACCTTGATGGTTGAATGAGACACATTACTTGAGAGTGCATGCATAGAAATTTCAAAATCCACTTCTACTTCTTGAATTATTGGTGTGTCAACAGGTGAGTCAGCTTCATTAGAGTATTGGTCATCTTCCTCCACATATAGCATGAAAATTTGTTGTTTGATACATCTGTGTCCCCTCTGATAGACCTCATCACAATTATAACAAAGGCCTTTATCTCTTCTAGCTTGCATCTCATCTTGGTATAATCTTTTGATGACATGGAGTTGATGAGTAGGGCTAGTGATAGTGGAGCTAGTGGTCTTGTATAAGGGTCTTGGTCTAGTAGTCGGTGAAGATTGAGTTCTAGAAAATTGTGAATTGGTTACATACACTGGTGGGGGTCTATGAAGGCTTTTCTTTTTAATTGGCATTCTCTAGCATGGCTTCCTGCATTGGAGCAAGAAATACTGCTCTCTATAAAGTTTTTGGAGGCGCATTACACGCATTCGCAACTCTTCCTTGAGACCACTAACAAAACTATATATGAAATAGGCTTCAGTGAGGTGAGGATTTTTTACTAACATGAGTGCTTTTAATTCCTTAAAAATCTCTTGGTAATCTAGAACACTACCCAGCTGACCTAATTTATTAAATTTACCAACTACATCATCATGGCCTAATTCTTGAAATATAGCACAGATCTCATGTACAAAATCATCCCAAGTTATGTTAATCTTGCAAACTTGATAGTCATGAAACCATACATCATCTTTACCATATAAATACATCGAGGCCATAGTCACTTGAACATGATGAGGTAGTTGATGGAGGGGAAAAGCTTGTTTTTACTTACTAATCCAGGATCTAGGATTAGTTCCATCAAACCTGGGAAAATCGATCTTCGGTTTGGAATGTTGAAAACTAGAATCCTGAGATCCAATAAAGTAACATGGATGGTTAACTGGAATATCACTTGAAGAAGCTTGAGAGTGTTGTTGAGATCCTTGGTCAAAGTGGTTGACCGGTGGGTTTCCCAATATCCATGGTGATGATTCCCGTTGACGAGTATTGCGAGTGTTTTCTCTCATCCATGTCACCATCAGCTTGAACAAATCTTGTTGAGAATTATTTACTTCCTCATTAGATAGTCTATGTTTCTCATCATGAGCTATTTGTGCGAGTATTTGGTTTTCTAACATCTCTGCCATAGATATGGTATGTTCATCACGCATCTCTTATTGAGTCTTAGAAATCTCTTCAGAATGTTTTGATAGATTTGATAAAGTAACCATGATTGCAGTCCAGAAACGGCTGCTCTGATGCCACCGGTAGTGATATTACTACAAATGTATTTAGATAACTAGTAAAAGAGAGATTGAAGGTTAGAATAGTAGAGATTAGAAGAGACGGGATGATCAAGAAGAAATAATGAGAGAGGAAATAGAAAATAGAAAATGAGATAAGATTCATCAATAATTCATGAGAGACAAGGTTAGAACAATACAACTCATATATCAACAACTCACGTATAACATGTGAGTATCTACTAGAGCAACTACGAAATAAGACAGGGTCCACCCGACAGTTAAGAATGGTCGCTTAAAGTAAATAGAGTAACGGCTAGTCCATGACATCAATTCAACATCACAGAGCTGACAACGTCGCCGTACACAATTGGATAGCTCTACCAACAGAAACCATCAAAATCAATATTGATGTGGTTGTCAAGAATGGCCACTATGCCTCTGCAGCTATTGCAAGGAATCATGAAGGTATTTGTTGAGGGGCTAGCACAAGACTGGGAGACTCAAATACCCCTATAATGGCAGAAGCTAAAGGATTTGCATTGGCTGTTGAACTTGCTATGTGGCTCGGTTTTGATTTGGTAATTATCGAAGGTGATTGTATAGTAATGGTGAAAAACCTCAATGGTGAAGCTCGCTCATCCCTCTGGAAAATTTGGAGATTCATCGACAATATTAAGGTCCTAGGCAGGTCTGTTAACAGAGTGCAGTACAACTTCACATCAAAGACTGCGAACAACACGGCTCACTCTCTTGTTGCTTATTCATTATCCAACAATGTCCAAACTAAATGGACACCAGATCAAATTCCTGACAATCTTATTTCCAAGCTAGAAATTATGTCTTCATAGTGATCCTTTTATTTTCCCTTGTTGCTTACCAAAAAAATAAATATGATCTTAAATCCAAGTAAAAAACAGATATACATCGATTAATACGACAAACCATGAAACACCCAACAGATGAACTATGTACGAACTATTTTTTTTATTGGGACTTTACTATGAGAGATCTATTTTCATGTGGTTTTGGTCATGATTGCTAAAGGCTAGTGAGCCGGGCTGGTATCATTCAATGGTACCAATGGTCAAGATCTCTTAAAACTTTTTTATCTTACATAAAATGGTACCAACCCTGCTAATGCCCGTGTGAGCCTTTAGCAACCATCGTTTGGGGTGCGAAGAAATTTCTTTAGGTTAGGATCTTCCAAACTATTATTCACACTCGTGTCATGTCGGCCAACACATGTATGATTCTAGTATATGTTATGGGCAAAAGAAAGAGTAGCAGAGGAAAGTATGTGGAGTTTGTCTTCAACACGTCAAACAGTTCCATTCATCACAAGCTTGACCAAAGCATTGCAAACTAATCAGTAAATTACCAATAACCTTTTCCACAAACAAACGCATATTTTGACAACGTAAAAAACACTAGAAGTGCATTATTATGCTTTTTTGAGTGATCATTTTAAAAACATTGGTTTAAAATGTCATATGATAGTACCAGATGAATGGAATGCGGATGAATGGAGATAAAAATGGCCCCTCTTCTAATTATTGGGACGGGTCATAAACAGCTGCATCATTGGACCAGACAAACAATTTAGTGGCCAAAAATCATAGGATTTCAAAATGTGTGTTTTCCATCGTTAATCCGTAGGCCTTCAGTTTTCAACAAAAAAAAAAAGAAAAGAAAAAAAAAAGAATCTGGTAGGCCTAATTAAAGATGAAGGGTCGTGATTATATATAATGGTGTAGGTCCTAATTATTTTTCTTCCTATTTCTTCTAATTTTAAGTACAAAAAAAAACTTTTATTTCTCTTCTTCCTTTTGTTTCCAACCAAAAAATTCGTACCAAGAATGTACAAATATTTTGGGACGTCAATCTTTTCTTTCTCTCCTTGTCAAATAAATGAACGGTCAGAGTTGTTTATTCTTTTTCCTTTTTTTTTTGTGGGGACAGATTATTTTTCTTCTTTTAGATGCTCAATAATGTTTCAATTAATTAATACTAAAAGTAATTTGGTTGGACGAGAATTTCTGTGCACTAATTGTTAAAGTGCTCCACTTGGGGTACATAATATAGCTTAACATATTTTAGAAAGAAAATATATATACATATTTTATGAATAATCATGTCATATTTGGTTTAATCCAAAAAGGTTATTATGTGATTGTTTAAAAGAAAAAAAACATGAAAATATGAAAAAAATTTAAACCCAAATACAAATAAAGATACCAATTACATGTAATTCGCGAAGAGAAAGAGCAAAACCGCAAAGGTACGTACCCAATTTTTGTATGAAAAGTAGATTGAAAAGATGGTATAATTCGAAATCAATTCCGACCATTTTGAATGTTTGTCTTCTATAACAAGAGATGCTTCAAAAACAAAGGAGTACTTAGCCCTTAATCTTGCATATATGAACGAAAAACCCAGATGCCCTAAATCCCTTTTGTTGAAGATGAACTCAAAGAGATGTCGTGTTGAATCGTCGATGTTCTCGAATCTAGAATAATAAGCCATGAACCAACCAACAAAAATCGAACAAATCACCATCAAAGTGAAGAAATAATCGCTCTCAAAGCGAAAAAAGAATAGCCCAAAAAGCGAGGATAAAATAACCAAAATGGCGAAGAAATGTGTCAAAATATACCATGAATTAAAAAACAACATCTTATTCTATTAGAAAATCTACTAAAATTAAAGAAAAACGACGTCTTTTTATAAATAAGAATAATCTCATTTGTGTTTTTAAGTTTTAGGTTTTATTGTTTATGGTGTCTATGGAAATATTTCTTCGTTGTTTAGATGATCATTTCTTCGTCTTTTGGACTAGCGATTCTTTCAAATTTTATGGTGTTTCTTGGCTTACTATTCTTCTACTCGGCGTCGCTTTGGGTTCATCTTCAGCAAGATGGATTTAGGGCACCCAGATTCATTAGGATCTATAAGATTTTGGGAAAAATACTCCATTTTATTTGGAGCATCTCTTATTGAAGAGGATATCATTTTAAATGGTTGGAGTTGATTCCTGTTCACAACATTATTCATCACTACTACATCACAAAAATTGGATTCTTTGCAGTTCATGGCTCTTTCTCTTTGTATGTACTTGTATTTGGTGTTGTCATTTGTATTTGAGTTTTGATTAACTTGTATTTTGGTGTTTTTGATAATCTTATAAGCAATCATGTAATCATCATTTTGGTTTGAATGAACTGAAATGTGATTTCCACCTAAAAAAAAAATTCTAAAAAACATAATAAAATCATAATTGTTAAAGAGAGTATAAACGAAAATGAGAAATAAGAAAACCATACAAATTAGAACCCATATAATTAGAATCGAAAGTACCGATTTTTTGTAGTTAAAAGAAACTTATAAAATCTCAAAAGTAATAGTCAATATTCAGAGCCAACTATTTTTATATTTTATCTTTTTAAAGAAAATGTGTTCTCATAAGCGACTGAACTAAGAATTTGTATTGGGTGTTGGAAAAAAATTAGTGATTTTAGTTGACGATGATGACAAAGGTGAATGCAGTTTTTAATAATTCATAAGTAAATAATTATGTTTACAAGGACGTATTTAGTAACTTATATAGGTAACACTAATTTCCTTTTCATGTAAAACTTAACATATATCAATATGTTATTTTTAGCGGTTTTCAGTACTTATAAAATATTTACATGATTGTAACCAAATAAATGGCATACATTAAGATTTTCACCATTGTTGATAAAAAGCATATTATGTATGTATTTAGGATTTAATGCTTCATGTTTTCTTAAGACTTTTTTTTCTCCTAAAGAGCACTCACTCATGTTTTTGCCTTATGTAAAGGTTTCCACCTGATGAATCAAAACCCTAAAACTACCGAAGTAATTCTTAAAGCATTATTTTCTCCTGATTGGCATATAATCCCGAGGTTGCGGCATTTACTTCCTCAAAGTTTATAGCTTGAGTATTCAAATGGAGGGAAAGATATTTCCTATTATCTGATTAAAGTTTAGTAATATGTAATGAAGTCCACTTACCAGAATTTGTTAACCTAACAAGACTAGAATTATGGCATACCGGCCAATGTATCAATGGAATGTCAAATATACTCAAAAGGTGACCTTTACTGGAGGTAAAATGTATCAATGGAATGTCAAATATACTCAAAAGCGGACCTTTACTGGAGGTAATGGTGATTGATGTAGAAGAGGAGGAAGAACGATTGATTGAATGATCCAGATTTTGGAGATGAGAAAATTGCAGAATTACAAGCTCTAAACCTCTGGCTTACGGTGGTAGGGTAGGATAAATTTAAGGGATCATGGAATGAAGTTTATCTTCTCAAGAATTTCAAGTCCATGTAGGTAGCCGAGAGATTAAATATTAAGTTTGATTGGAAAGAAGATTTAGACGATGAATATGAGTATGAGTTATTAATGGAGGAGTTTCGACAGAGAAGTGAGTTTCCTGGAAATTCACAATTTAGAGTCTGTTATGAATTTGATAGTTGATACAATTGTTGTACGTAACTTTTTTTTCTTTTCTTTTGGTGTTATATTTTGAAGTTTGGTGTAGAGAATGAGAAAAAATACCTAAAATGGGGAAATACATTTGTAGCCCCAGAGAAATAATTATATATCCAAAACCCGCTATTTGTATTGTTTACATGAGCTACCATAAATTATTTACAGGAGTAACCATAAATTATGTAAAAAAAAAAGTTTGAATACCAAAATAACCTTTTAGGTAAATATAAATAAATTAAATCCTATATTTGTTTATTAAAAAAAACAAGTACTTGGATAATTCTAAAATCATTCCAAAAATATCTCTTTCTCACTTTTGTTCGCTTAGCAACATTTAGTTAATAATTGGATAATTCCTAAAAACCATCCTATAATAACTAGTTTCACCTTTATCTTTATCTTTATCATTTGACTGTTTTCTTCATTGATCTAAATGTTTTTTTTTACTGATCTAAATGTTTTTTTTTTTGCATACCATGATAGTGTGATATGTAACCTAAAAATAGGTGATAAATGATTTTCCAACATGAAATATTGTGAAAGTTTGATCTCTCATCTCGCCATGAAAATTCAGTTTTCACAAAAATTACTTCATTCGTAATTAGTGAAAATTCATAGTTTCACTTGAAATAAATACATAAATCTTGTGAAAATTTTAACTTTTCACCAGTCGGCGACTAATGAAATTTATATTTATCACTGTTCGTTGCAATTGTCATCTTCAATATATCCAATTATGAACCATGCAGTTTTCATTTTTAAATGATGTGTAAATTGTTGTTTTCACATGTCTTTGACGAAAATGATGTAGTTATCGCTTTTAGCAATTGTGAAAAGGGAAACTTCACTTAAAAAATATGTTTGCTTACTAATCATGAAATTTTAACAACGAAAACACAAATTTTCACTTCTAAAATGGGTGATGAAGAAATTTTGACTCGCATAGCAAGAGTGAGAACATATATTTTCACTCAAAACAATGTGAAAAATGAATTCTTCATTAGAAATTCAATGTTGAATGTGACTTTCCACCAAATGTTATTTCAAAACCATATAAATGTGAATGATGCATACACTTTATTCTTAGTAATCTCTTATAGCTTCCATCTATGTATATACCTCGTCTTCTTCCGCACATATTTTGGCTTTACCGTAGTAATCTTGTTTATCTTGTTTAAACTTCAAGTTTAGTTTTCTAGAGTGGAAACTATAATCCCCACCATCATTTTATGATAATTCTTCATAATCTTTTTATGAGTTGATCTAGAATCAAGGTTACTTACCTTCAGCTTCTTAGGAGATCCTTCCTGGATGTAGCCTCATCATCATATAAATGAAGTTTGAATGTATGTGATATTGCTTAAAAGATGATACTTCCTTCAATATCGAACATGGTTGATCCCTTTCTTGCACCAAAGCGTCTTTGATTTCCTGGATTATATCCAATAATAGAAATGAACGTTAAACATGTAATCATCGATCAAAAAAGGAAAAATAAATAAAAGTGACATACCTCTAGATACACAGGATTTTGCAGTACCATGCACAAAAGGTCAATATAAAAAAACTTCTTAATGATTAAATATAACTAATTGGCTACAATCTTTTATATGGAAAATGGACACCCTTGGAAATCGAAGTTGAAATATCTCCTTACCAAAAAGAAAAACTAAATGTTGTTAATGGAAAATGATTTCATCCTCCCAATATATATTTGAAGACGACATAATTGACCGAGTCTTAAGAAGAAAGAATAGAGAATACCAGTGGATAAATTACAATTAATGAAATAAATATGACGTGGTAAAGGGTATATTTGGCATCCAAAAAAAGAAAAATAAGAATTCGGCTTTAAAACTAACGTAATATTATATTTTACATTGAAAATATTTATATTATAGGTTTCTCATATATTCCATTGTAATGATGGTTTTGGGAATATGCAAGTCTTTAACTTGGGATACACTAGAATTTTCACATTTTACGATTGTTGATGACGAAAAAACTTAGTCTTAATGAATTCTTTTACGGGAAAGGGCTATGTAATCATCCTAGATGTTGCTTATGTGACCAGGATTTTGAAACCATTTATCACCTATTTTTTGCTTGCAGATCTATGTGGTCTATTTGGAGGAAGTGTAATGAGTGAATAGGTTTTAACCTTATCCTTGATGACATAAATCCTTCTACTCTCAAATATATGTGTTATGTTAATGGGTGTATTGGCGGTGTAAGGTGGTGCTTCATTTTTCCTTTTTTGTTATGGAATATTTGGCTTGCAAGAAACAGGTTTGTTTTTGAAAGAAAGGAATTCCATGCTTACAGAACTCTAGCTAGAGAATACTACTTTGGTTTGCAGGATGACAAGAAGGCTAGTAAAGTCTATCAAGAGAGACAGGTACCTTGGAGTTTTCTCAGTACAGGTTACTGCAAACTTAACACTGATGGGGCTTCGGCTGGTGGTGTTTCTACAGGTATTGGGAAAGTTATTGATGATGAGAAGTTTTTAACATGCTTCAGCAAGTACATCTACATTATTGGAAATAATAAAATTGAGATTTGGGTTGTTCGAGATGGTCTCAAGGTTGTTGTGGACTTAAGAATTCAGAAGTTGGAAGTCGAAAGTGACCCGACTTTCACGATCCAGTTTTGTGGAGGTAACGTCAGACCCCCATGGGGAATGCCACTTCTTGTTGAATATATTATCAGTTTCAAGGACAAGTTTTCAGTCGTAGTGTTTAAGCACGAATATAAAGAATCAAACGGCGCTACTGGCTGTCTCACTAAGTTGTCTAGTAAAAAAGAACTTGAAGGATAATGAGTGGACTATCCACCTGATAGATTAATAAGCTTTTTAAGAGAAGATTTGCCTGGTAGAAATATTCTTCGAACTGTTAGTAGGATTGTTGTTTAGTTGCTAGATGCGTCTAGTGTATCAAAAAGAAGAAGAAAAAGAAAGCAAGACATCCCTTTCAAAATGAAAGAGGGTCTAGATTCCACTATGGTACAAGAATAATTAGAGGGGAAGATACATTAAACAACTGTTAAATTGTCACTATTTCGCTTGGACGGCATACCAAGTGTTATTTTCCTCTAAGTTAATTTTTAATATTAATATGAATCATGTAGTGTAATGCCTATAAAATAATAGCGTCTAGGATAGCAAATTTATTAATTTATCGCAATGTTAAATTGTAGATATACATTAATTACTTAATAATTTATTAATTTAGCAAAACATTGTTAAGTTCTTGCCACCAAATACTATGTCAAAATTGACCTAAGTCGACATATGATTTTGATGTTATAGGATACACCTATGAGACTGACCAAAGTCATCAATTTATGATGCAATCATAGAATTCATTTGGTATCATGGGTTATGATTGACCTAAGTCGATATATGAATCATCATATTCATTAGATTTCATGGGATATACATATGAGATTGACCAACGTCATCATCGTATGATGCAATACTAAAATTCATTTGGTATCATGGGTCATGCTATAAGATTGACTTAAGTCGACATATGAATCATCGTATTTATTTGATGTCATGGGATATACGTATGAGATTAACCATAATCATCATTGTATAATGCGATCCAAAAATTCACTTGGTATCATGGGTTATGCTATAAGTTTGACCTAAGTCGATATATGAATCATCCTATTCATTTGATGTCATGTGATATACCTATGAGATTGACCAAAATCGTCATTGTATGATGTAATCCTAGAATTCATTTGGTATCATGTGTTATGTTATAAGATTCACCTAAGTCGACATATGAATCATCGTATTTATTTAATGTCATGGGATATATACCTATGAGATTGGCCAAAGTCATCATTGTATAATGCAATCCTAGAATTCATTTGGTATCATGGGTTATGCTATAAGATTCTAGGATTCTAGGATACCAAATGAATTCTAGGATTACACCATATTTTATGACTTATGCAAATTTTATAGGTATATATCATGATATATATAGAAAGAATACGATGAATCATATGTCGATTTGGGTCAATCTTATAATTATATCCCATTATATCGAAAGAATTATTTGAATACATTATATATTGATGATCCAGGTCAATCACATAATTATATCCCATGATATCTAAATAACTCTATGAATAATTTATATATTGATAACTTTGGTTAATCTCATAGGTATATCCCATGATATCAAAAGAACATGATGAATCGTATGTCGACTTAGGTAAATCTAATAGATATATACGTGATATTGAGAAAATAAAATACATCATATATTGGCTTAAGTCGATACGAGAAACATATGATACATTGACTCAGGTTAATCTCGATACATTTAGAGTTCTATAATTCATACTCAATCGACCAGGTTATTGAGCAGAATATGATCAACATCAGTACCATTTAGGATTCCAGTGAACATTCCTATAAGTGTAAGGTCAACATGTACGATGTCCTCATCAAGTATGTGTTCGTCAGATTATTTCAATTCATGCAAATATTATTATCAATAAAAATGTAGTTTTTTTTTATTTGAAGCGATAAAATTGTAGGTAGTATGTATTTTGACTAACAAAAAAGGAAAAATAAATAAAGAGGTATGTTACAACAAGTACATCCATTGGATCTAAAATGGACGGATGATAGTATCTTTTAAAAAGTCATACGGGTTACAATCCATATGACTAGATAAATCAGATGACCAATTTCAATCTCACGACTAATTTCTCTCCCTCAATTTTTTTCAGGAACCAAATAAAATTTCCTCTCACAGATCGAAAAATTCACTTATTTTTCTGTCTCCTCGCTCTCCTTTCCCTTAATTTTTTACATTCCCGCTCTTTCCCCTTAATTTTTCACATTCCCGCTCACTTTTAGATGTTTAAATATCGTACATCTAATGGTATGCAATTTTTTTTCCTCATATAGATGATAGTATGTTGTATAGTGTATAGTGAAGACTGTTAGAGCATCGCTAGGTCAAACTTACAAGTTTTGGTATGTCAAGCTGGTTGTCAAATTTAGTTGATATCTTAGTTTATACTCTGTTAAGGTTAGCTTCAGACTAGGAATAAAGCATGGCAGTGTAACATCAAAATTCACCAATCTATCTTGAAGATTCAAGACTAAAGAACAACAGAGACATCGATGTGGACTTCATCAACAGAGGTATGTGAAGATTGACTATCATATTTACTCACATTTTCTATAATTCGATATACTACGACAATGTTGTATGGATTTATTTTTAGATGAATACTGCAAAGAAAAAAATTCGAGTTCAAACTAGTACTTGATAAATCTCGAATTATAAAGCAGCAGAAGTTGTATATAACTTACCGCGTATTAGGTTGGGAACAATTAACTTTTCAACATATCGTAATTAATAAGAAGTTCATAAGAGACATCAAGTAATTTTCATGTTCACGAACTGATTTGGCCAGTACACGAACTTGGAGTACATGAATTTGTCCCCCAGCTAAAAATTCCTGGCTCCGTCATTGAACAAATTCCACTTTCTATTAGAAATTAGTCATCTTATCAATCCAACAGGAGGAAGAAGAAGAAAACTACAAAGGGATAAAAATCATGTTAGTTTCCTTATCTCAGAAACAAGACCTAAAATTTGTAGAACCCCCTGACGGAACTTTCTCTTTAGAAATAGGAAGCTGAAAACATTTGAATATAAACTACGCTTATCAAAGAAAATACTAGCACGAAGGAAAAATAGCATCTGATTTCAATGTTGTTTGTGTATTTTTTTTTTGCTAGAATACCTACTCAATTAATATTTCTAGAAACAAAAACAATTCTCTGAAAATAAACACCACACAATTTTAGGGTATACAATACTTGGGTTATTATTGCTTGACCAAGGTTTAATTTCTTAAATTGGGTGTATCCTTTAACCAGGGTTTAATTTCTTATATGCCCCCTCCGTTATAGTAAAATAAATACTATCACCTTTCAATTTAACATGTTTTTTGGTTAAAATCGAAAAGTGATAATATCATTTTTCCAGGCGATTGAGGGAAAAAGATTCAATGATGTTAAAAAAAAAAAACCTATCTAAATTGGGGCCTAGGTGAGTTATTTGGGGCCTATCAAATTCCTCACTCAACCTAGAAAAAGGGATATGGGGTGTCTAAACTAATTAAAAATAATAAATTATCTTCATTATTAAATTTTTATTCTAAGCCTTATCCTTCTTGATTTTAATTCTATGCAAAAAAATTCAAAACTAAAATCCATACAAATCATTTCAAACACAAACTAAAATGAAAACCTAACTCCATCAGCGATTCTAACTACATCGATCGATTTAAAGGAAATTTCATCATCTCTTTTTCTATAAAAAAAAATTCAAGCTAAACATAGTCGATTGCAACACATTACTCTTAATTATATTTGCGATGGATTTGTCCATTCAATAATGAAAATTACAAACAATCTTGGATTTTTTTTTTGATCATAATCGGTTGAGGTTCATGTCCATATTGTCTGATTCCTATGATAATCGGTCTATGTTCATGACCACATCAACCGATTATTCTGTATGCATTTTGTGGTTGATGAATATTTAACCAGAATAGGTTTATTTTCATGCCCATATCCCCCGATTATGGTATGGAAGAATGTCCAAGTTCTCCGTATGTTTTTTTTTCCTAGAATCGGATCATGTGAATGTTCACATAAACCGATTGTATAGCATTTGATTGCTTAATTGCAAGAATTGGTCCATGTGGTTATATAACATCCTCCGATTGTTAACAGTCTTATGACTTACTCGATCATCGAATGAGTATTATCTCATATTCATTCTGAAATCCAAATAATGTACTCGAACTCAAAATGAGTATAAATTTATAAAAAAAAAATAATTCAAGTGATGCACTCAAACTGAAAATGAGTATAAAATTTATAAAAAATTTACCCGACCTGAGAATGAGTATGCTGGTTTATACTCGTTCTGAGAATGAGTATGATTGTCAAATAGAGTATGACTCATATTCGATCTGAAAATGATTTTGTTTCATGTTTTTCAACATATAATCGGTTGATGTTCATGTCCATATAGACCGATTCTGGGCGAAAGCATTTATTTTATTTTATTGTAAGCCTAATCAAAAATTGAATGTAATAATCGAATTTCAATAATCGCACCGATTCTTGGTGCGCTTCGTGAATACCAACCCAAAATCGGTTCATGAGGGCATGAACGCATACCGATTATGGGTTGAAATTTTTCAAAAAAAAAGAAAGCCAAATTTTTTACATATTTTGATGATGATGAAAGATTAGTTGATTTCTAGGTTAACATGATTAAACACCAATTAATTATCCAATTAACATTAATTAATCAGAGGTAAATTGGTCATTATATAAAATAGTTGGATAAGGGGCTTTTCATTTTACTTCATGATGATCCCTTTTTGTCCTGTAGCCATAGGTCCCAATTTAGCCGGGAAAAACAAAGAGACTTATTTTCCATCAAAAATAAATAAGAAAAGTGACACTTAATTATTAAACAATCATGTTAAAGGGGCGGCATGTTCCATTGGACGGGCGGCAAGGGTGATAGCAATGTCCCTCTTATTGGTTAGGGGATGTCCTATAGGGGGTGTAAATTGACCAGATTACCCTACTCCTATTTTTAACCTAATGGAATCAGAAAAATCAAAACAGTTTTTTTGATTTTTTTCATCTTCTCTTCTCTTCTCCTCCTCCATTAAAATTGAAATTTTCATCGTCCTCGATTAATCAGCGATTTGAAAAATTGATAATCGTTGATTGAAAACTATATTTCCAAAAGACCCAGTTAGAGTTTTGTTTATTGTGTTTGATTTAAGTTAGTTTTGTATCAAAAATTAGGGTTTTGGATCAAAATTGAAATTGAAATTTCTGTGTTGCATGTGAGTTATGGTTGGTAATAACTCCAATTGGAACCGTAACTATAGATTTGGTTGATGTTACGGTCCATTTAACTCAAATACCAACCGTAAGTTCTTGATTTTGAGATAAAATATTCAGTTACGAATTTTTTTCCAACCGTATATTACTTACGGTTGGTCTCGTTACTTAAGTTACGAACCGTAAGTCGTCCTGGATGTTTCATTTTCTTTTTACGTACGGTTTGTAATTGCATCACTGTTACCAACCGTATTTGAGTTACGACTTGTAACTCAAATAACCTTACCAACCGTAGGTTAATTACGGTTGATCTTGATTCATTAGTTACCAACCGTAATTTGTTACGGTTGCTATATGTTGTCATTCTACCAACCGTAACTGGTATTACGATTGGGTTTTTCCCAAATTGAACAAGTTACGGTTGGTATTCGATACTTTTGGAACCGTAACTGAGAGTTACGGTTGGTAACGAGCTAAATTCCAACCGTAAGTTCTTCTGAAATTTTAAGAGTTTCGATTTTTTTACGTACTTTAGATAATTTTGAGCGACAAAAAGCTAATGGGAACTAATTTAGAGATTCACCCATCTCAAATTTGTCATTGGAATCACTCATTTTGGTTGAGTGAATCAAAATCTAGGATTTCACAAAAATGTCTTTTTTCTTCTCCTCACAACTTTTTTTTTTCAACTCTAAAAATCTGATTTTCGAGTTATTATAAGTGAAAATTAATTATTAACACTAATCTTAATTATCAACACTAATTTTGATTGTTAATAATAAGAGTTAATTGGTCATTTCCATATTTTTTTTGATAAGGAGTGGCATGAATTAACATGTAATGACCCTTTTTGTATTATTAGGTTGCGGCCCCTGTAATGGATCATGCCGCCCTTCTACAGGATTGTTATTAAAACACATAGGGATGTAACAGTGCACAAGCAGCAGACACGGACCAAACGGAGGCAAGGAAAAGAAAACAATCTAACCTCACCTACAGTCCCACACCACAACACGTTAAAAACGGGATAGGGTCCTACACGGCTAAGAGATACGGATCATCATCATCTAAAACAGGAGCTAGAATCCAGACCAGATGGAGACAACCAAACCATCTAATCTATCCCATTCGGTGCTCATTTTAGAACCCTTAATCCAGACTACTTATAATACTCGGGACCACTGTAATACTAAAGCTCCACGTACGTACACTATCATCTAACACGTAGTGACATTAAATGAACCAGACAAAATACTCCCAAACAATGCGACAAAATTGAATAAAGTTCATTCACTCGCACACAAAGTTCTCGAGGTTTGTGATGCCCGTTACACGTTTTATCTTATGACTAACGGTAGCTATTTTCCGTTATCAGACAAAACGGTGTCGTTTCCTCCGTTGGAATCTAGGAAAAATCAGCACAGCCGGATTGTAATTTGGCTGTCAATAGATAAAGAAGCGGAAAAAGAGTTTGGGAAGATACGGCTCGCTGTTTGTCTTCACTTCCCACCGCGTCCGACGCGCAAGGAAATGAAAATCTGGGTTTGACCGACGAAATTTAAATTTAATTTTATAGCTTGCTTAAAAAAAAAATTAATTTTATGACACCACCGCGATCACAAAAAGACTTCCACAAAAACTGTTGAGCTCTAACTACGATGACATCGCCCCTTGAGGCCACTTTGAATGTTGAAATATCCGTAAAGACCGCAATAACAAAAGGATGATTGAAATATAATTTGATAAAAATTGTTTTATTTTATTTTTTCAATTTAACTGGATCTTATTCATATATTTATTTATCTTATTCCGGTCAAATTTTTCGTCATTGTATTTGATCTTGTTTCTTTGTATTTTCTTATTTTCAATCTTAAATTCATGTGAGAGTTCAATATAAACTACTGCATAAGATCTAAGGATAATTTTATCCCCTGAACATGTTTTTTCGTTGTTTACGTTAAAGAAAATATAATCAATCCCTTGGTTTCTAGATGAAACATCAAAATAGATATAAAGCAGTAATTAAAAAAAAAAGGAATACGGTCATGCGATGATAGTATAACAGACTATCAAGAGGACACATGGATTTCCTCGGATTTATAGGGCTTCCTCTGCCCTTGATTATATCGTAGATGGTTTTGTTTTCCACAAGTCAATGTTAGAGACACCATCTTTTCCATAGGTTGTTTAAGAAACTTTAGTGTTTAAATGCGGTTATGATAAACTCTATCAAAGAACCACAGTTACTACAAAAATCTCTAGGAGCTGAAACAAAATTGTAAATCTCAAAACTTTACCTAAAATGAAAAAGTTTGAATGGAAATAACTCACGCAATAGTTCCCACTGAAGCTAAAAGTGCGAAATATCTTTGCTTAATATGATTGTACCAGTAAAATGTGCAACAACTCTAACCCATTTTGTTCTTATTTGTATATGCTAAGCAGGTTTTAGAGACATATCCTCATTCTCAATATCAACTTCAAAAACAACTCCACAAATATTCCTAAATGGATAAAATTTTATTCACCTTATAATTGCAAATACAATATGTAGAGTGTCAAGGATTCAGGATTCACCTTATAATTGCAATATGTACAGGATTCAGGACGCTCTTATATTGTTTTTTTGATCGGTAAAGAATTGGTACCTGAGTTTGAAACTCGCCAGCACCAATTCTTTATCGATAAAAAAAATATATAGAGAGTGTCCTGAATCCTGTGTCACCATCAATTAGTATATTTGGAAAGAAAGATGTGACGTATTTTATAGGCACGTATCCGCTCTCCATAGCCATCTCAAGTAATATTTAAACCTTTCGTAACATCACATAATCAATACCAACCTTAATGAAGACAGTCTTCCTAATGACAGGTCTAACCCTAGTTTTACTAGTAGTCATAAAATTCAACATGCACCTAAGACCACCTTTTGAATATCTTACTTTCTTAGTTTTGCTTGTTCAGCTAACTGAACTCCCGAATATGGGGTTTACATTCCCAAAAGTCATCATTGCTATGATATGCAACGTTGTTATAATATTTACTTTCTCTAGATGAACCATACAAGGAAGACCAGGTTTATCACTATACAATCTAGAATCAGTCAACTTATTGCTATCAAAATCCATCTAAAATATACCTCTTCTTAATAAAAGGACTAATTTGTAGAAATAATGGTCGGTAAAATAGTTCCGAGTCTTTCAGCAAGCAATTTAGACACAATCTTGTAAGCACTGTGCACCAAACTAATAGGCCTCGAATCTTTTAATTCTTCAATCATTTTCTTTTTAAGAATCAAGGAAATAAAACTATTCTCCAATCGCCAATCCTAAAAACATTACATAAATTCTTTAATCATATTAAAAAATTCTTCAATATCCCTCTCCAACCAAAGCTTCACCTCTTCGAAAATAGTGTTAGAATTTATAACTTATAAAGAAACTATTCTTTGATATATTATGGCCGAAAATATATTTGAAGAAATAGACAATCCTACCTCTAATTTCATTCTCATACCAGTACCGGGAGAGATAATAAAAGGAGGAAGGCTGTCACTAGAACGGACCACACAAAGAGGGGTAATCTATGCATAGTCATTCCAGGTTCACGCATGTTGAAGATAGTGGTTATAAAATTGATAGAACCTAAAATCGATTGAATACCAGATAGATGAAGACTAGAAATTGCCCGTTAGTCCTTATTCAGTTACCCGCGGCATGGTAGCACCTAAGCGACAGACGTAATGTTACCGGGCCCTAGCGCCCTGCTGCAACAAAGTGATCGGTACCAGACCCATTTTCAGGGGAAGCGAAGTAACTCAATCCCTTCGTTCGACCCTGCCAATAACCAGACCTGGCCTACAACTACCACAACCATTCCTTCCCAGGGACAGCTATCTTAAAACTGAAAGCGTTTACGTGTGCTCTCCAATTGGCACACCAAGGGGGTAGAGTGGCCGAATAACTGAAAGGCAACAGTCATGACGAAGTCAAGATGCCCTGCACCTTGACAAAACCAATGCACCATGTTCTTTTATTATCATTAGCCAACCTATGAAAATATTTGTTGTTATTCTCATTGTTTCTAATGTCACTAATCCTTGCCTTATTTCTCAACTTTTCTGGCCTCAAAACAATTAATCTATAATATTTTTATGTTGTTGTCACTATATCATTCTTCTTCATTGAAAAGTCAGACAAGCCATTGTTTATTTTTTTTATCCACGTCCAAATAGAAAAAAATCTCTTCACACTCTTCCAATTTTCTATCCATATCACCATATTCTTTTCTACTCCTCTTAATTTTGGCTTTAACATTTTAAATTTCTTGCACAAAATGAAGCCTGCATTACCTGAAGTAGAAAAAGAATCCCATCACTCTTTTATTACAGAAAAAAATTGGATAAAAAAAATGAGTAATACTCACAACGAATTGGAGATGGACCATGCTTCACCCCTTCAAAAATGAAGGCTATTGTACTATGATCATGGATAAGTTTAGAAAGGTATTGCTAAATCATATTAGGATAAAAACTCTCCCAAGGCATGGAAACCAATAATTTGTCAATTTTACTCCAAATACTTTGTACTTTGTTATTAGTCCAAATATAAGTAGCGCCAAACAAAGTATGATTAAACAAATGATGTATATAGAAATACACCTATATAGTTTTATCATTCCAACAATATCTTCACAACCATACAACCTCTCATGAGTGTACCTAATTTCATTAAAATCACCTCCACTCACCTATTAAAAATTTTAATATGTGGATTAAATTCAAGATGGATATCATTGATTAGCAGACAACATTAAGATTAATCAATGATAAAATAAAGAAATCATAGACAAATAAACTACATACCAAAATCAAATGAAGGCAGTGTTTAACGTGGTTCGACCAATTTGACCTACGTCCACATACGAACCCCGTAGGGTGAATTGTATTATTGATCGTCAGGACTTTCTGAGATAATTTTACATTTACACTGAAACTCTTATTTATAGAGTTAACTAAACCAAAACTAGGAGATAATGCAATATCTCTTGTTTGACTAGGCATTAATTATATAAAAATCTGATTACATATTTATCTTGATAATATTTGACTTTCTCTTCACTTTACGTGCACCTGAACGGTCACTTAATCTTCTATTAATCTTCACGGTCACTTCGGCTCATGACCACCTCGGTGATTTATACACTGAAATGATATTCCAACACAAGGATACTTCCAAAAACTTATAACTTAATCAATTTTCCTCCAAAATAATTTCCTTTTTCTCGCTCTAGATGCACATGGGACATGCATTCCAGTGAAAATATATTCAAAAGAATTTGAAATGTTTTTACATGAAATGGTTATTGAATAAGGTCCCATGGGATGATCCAAAACCTTAACTTTTGAAGAACCCCTCCTGAGCTACCTTGAAATGGTGAATCATGCCATTTTACAAACTTATTCCCCCAAAATTTCCATACAAGAAAATCATAACATGGATGATATTTGGCCTCTCGTAGAAGCAAGATAGTAGACCTCCAACTCCAATTATGCACTTTTTTTCTTCATAATGTCTCTTTTATGGATATCGTTCAAATCGCTAATATTCCGACAAATAGTTTTGATATCCATTTGAGAAATCACCCAAAATCAGCAAACAGACACCAACAAATTATGACTTCTAAGCAAACTCTTTATTAAAGATTCTCAAATGTGCTTTAAAAGAATCAGTCGTTGCATCATCGATATCATCTTGAAACCCTTTATTATTTAGACCATATTTTGGACCAAAAGCCACAAAAAAAAAAATCAAATTGTTGTGTAAACTCATGCTAAACTCTCTCTTTAGGAGTACTCTTTTTTTTTCCTGATTTTTTGATGAATGTAAATCAAAATTTCCCATCATAGGCTCCTCTGATGACTTTTCAACACAAGAAGAAATTGGAACATCATCACCAGCATCAAGTTTGCACATATATATAAAGAATTAAAACTGCATTATTTAAGTATTCATTAACTTCATCTCCAGTTTGGAATGAGTGTATTAGAACCATATCCGTGGAACTTGAAAAACCAGTGGTCTAACAACCACACTGAATATTTCGTTTAGGAAATTTGTATGGACTAACTCCAATGTATTTCCAAGATAATCAACTAGATAATCAAATTCAATCAAGAAAATACATGCAAGAGTTATATCTCAATTTCTCAATTCAATCTGCAATCGAACAAATAGAAATATGTGAGCCGGATTAATATGAGAAATAACTTGGATGGTACCAAAAACCAATATCCAAGTGTCGGTCAATTTATATCAACAACCAAAGGTTGGATTATCTAATTGATTGAACTATGCACAACCTGTGATATTTCAATTATATAAAAATATAATATGGAAAAGAAATAACACAGACGCCAGAAATTTTGTTAACGAGGAAACCGCAAATGCAGAAAACCCCCGAGACCCCGTCCAGATTTTAACACCACATTGTATTAAGCCGCTACAGACTCTAGCCTACTACCAATTAACTTTGGATTGGAATGTAGTTGAGCCCTAACCAATCTCACACTGATTAAGGTACAGTCGGGGTTCCTTAAGCCTCTTGAACCACGCCGGATTCTGCGCACTTGATTCCCTTAGATGATCTCACTTACAAATAAGAGTTGTTGCGACCCAAAGTCGAAGACTTGATAAACAAATTTGTCTCCCACATAAAATCTATTGAATAGATAAATCTGTCTCCCAAAGAAATACCTACGAGTTTTTGTTCCGTCTTTTGATAAATCAAGGTGAACAAGAACCAATTTATACACCGGACTTATATTCCCGAAGAACAGCCTAGTAATATAAATCACCTCACAATAATCTTAATCGTATGGAAGCGAAACAAGATGTTATGGAATATCAAACGATGATACGAAGATGTTTGTGACTACTTTTTATCTTACCTATCGGAGATTAAATCTCGAGCAAATCTTAGAGAAGATAATACTCAACACGATAGAACAAAGTAAGATCAGAACATGCAACTACAGAGAAAATAGTTGGGTCTGGCTTCAGAATCCCAATGAAGTCTTCAAGTCGTTAACCTATAATGGTTTTAGGAAAAACCTATGTTAAAGGAGAATCGACTCTAGTCGCAACTAGTATCACATAGGAGGTGTGGGGATTAGGTTTCCCAGTTGCTAGAGTTCTCCCTTATATAGTCTTCAATTCAGGGTTTGCAATCAATGTTACCTTGGTCACAAAGCATTCAATATTCACCGTTAGATGAAAACATGATTAGAGTCAAGCTAATATCTTCAACTGTTAGATCGAACTTAGCTTTTTATACACAAATGAAATGTGAATTCATTTAGGTATGAGTAACCGTACCCAAACGTATGGACATAGTTGGTTCAACAATAATTAACCGAAGTTAGCCATATGAACATTTTCATACCAACCTTGTTCATCTTAATCACAACTAGTTCAAATGACTCAAATGAAACTAGTTATGGAATTGTTCAATTGTTTATATTCTCATAGAAGTATACAAGATACAATTAAAGCAAAATCGATTTTGATTCACATGAATCAATTCATGAACATTATAGCCACGGTTTGAAAAAGATTGCATTACTTAATATATAAATGTGTTAGTTCATGACAAACCTATTTTAGAACTTAACCCACTCAAGTATGCAAACGGTTACGCATACCTAAGTGTCCGGACATAGTTTGGGTTCGCCAGTATGCGAACGGGTATGCATACCTCCAAACTCAGTTGAATTCCCGGACTTGAACTTTACGCTGGTACGCATACGGGTATGCATACTAAGTTCCCAGACTTTAAACTAACCAACCAGTACACATATGGGTATGCATACTATGATTCCCGGACTTTGAATAACTTGCAACAGTTAGCATACAAGTACGCATATTGTTCTATATTTAATCGTTCTAAACTCCATCTTAATCATTGAAACATTCTTGGAAGACGAGAATAGCTGTCTCACACAAACTATTAGCTTCAAAGCAATTTTCAAGTGATCAATAGATCCATATGAAACATTCCGAGTCTACATCAAATTACTGTCTCACACAAATCATGTACGATGTTACCAGGCGATTTTCACGTGATCATCTTTTGACTTTCGTCAAGAATAAAGATGAACTTGGTTAAAGCGAAAGCTTACCAACACATATTTCGAGAAATATGTAAGTGAGTTAAACTCAACTCAAAATATCAAATTTGTATACTATAAAGTCTATATAGCTATACGACTTTTATCTCAATAAGAGATATAATAGAAATAGACTTATGAGTGATATATGAGTTCAAGTCTCCACATACCTTTTGTTGACGAAGTTCCACAAGCTCCCCTTAATAGTTCTTCGTCTTCAATCGATCAACGCCGTCAAGTCTAATGCTCAAGTGCACATTCTATCTTAGTCCGAGACATAGCTATAAGTAGACTATAAAACAAGACTTATAGTTTCGAAAACTAAACTTGAAAACAATCTTGAGATAGCAACGCTTGCGAGTTCGACCGAGTAGTGCTCTAACATAACTAGCATTATGAATTGGACTTTAAATAGAGTTATTCACACCGGTACCTGTTTTATCCTCTATGCGTCAATCTAATTTAGAAGAACTCATATCTCAATTCCCTTGATTCTTACCATTGTTATTAATACCAAGTCTGAATTTTAATTCAAATTTGATACTGAATCTAAAGACTTTCCTTCATTAACATGCTGAAAATATCTAGAAACTTATGTACGGCTAGAGTCAAGGGGATGTAAACGCAAGTATCAAATTTAACGTTACCAATAATATTTTTGTGGCTAAAAATCTGTTTTATAATTAGAATTGATATGTTATTTTTGCTCGTAAAAACTGGATTTGACATGATTTTCTTACCTTTTTCAACTGCAAGATACAAAATTTCCTTACTCTACATATTATTATCAACAAGATCATTAGCCATGTGAGAAATATGTTATACAACTAGGTTTAGGAAAGATATTCTTGTTAAGATTTAAAATCTTAATCTTATGGAAAATTTGATCAAGTTTCCCATTAGTAAAAAACAACGACATTACCTTAACATGGAAAAAAATTATCTTAAAATGGTAAAGAAAGTATTTTGATGCTTGATAAAATTCTCTGACCTTAATGCAAATGCTTGATGCATCCTGCCAAGTTAAAGTAGAACTTTGAATTTCCATAAGTCCCTCATATCTTGCGCCTAAACTACAGAAAAACTCATCCACCCAATTCAAAGTATAACTATGAACTTGCATAAGTCCCACAAATCTTGCGCCTAAACTACTGAAAAAATCTAGTATCATATTAAAAGTAACCCCACTAACCTACATCCAGGACCCTTCAAACATGTTATGTTGATAATGAGACTGAATTTTTTCTGCACCATCAAGGAGTCCGGTACCACCGACCATGAAAATCCTTTTCAGATTTCCCTAATTAATTTGTCTTTTCTATTGACCAAATCTTGTAGAACAGTATTCCTTGTTTCTCATCAATCAATATGTTGTTAGATTTTCTAGTCAAAACAAAGGATTTGTATTCACGATCAAATGATATTTGATCAACAAACACAAACTTTTTTTGTTTTTGCTTAAAATTGTATGTCATTCACCTTTAACATCAGAACTTTGTAGAAGACTCACCCTTCAGTAACTGCTGAACATGTTTACCACTAGTAACTTCAACCCATCTCTTAGAAACACCATTACCATTCTTCAGACCTTAAAACGCCTTTATGCCTTGTTGATACTTGTCTAGTAACCTATCCTTGATATGGTTTAATGATGATCTTCTCATAATTGTCGCCACTAAAACTCAGAGGTTCTCTCTCTTTTCTCTTCTCCCTTTTTTTTATATAAGAAAATTATAATTATTCAAAATGCTATATGAACAACACACTAATAGTTCTATGACAACTGATCCCACGTGGATTTCATCGTGGCCCTAAGAGATATCTTTTCTCTTTAACCACGTCACAAGTAACTAGTTCTACTCTACCATTTTCTCTCTCTAGTTTAAAACACAACACCATGAAAAACTCCATGAATCGGTCGTGTGTCTGCAAAATCTTTTCTTCTTCAAATAGTTTTAACCTTTTCAGTTTCTTCTTCAAAATCATTGGGGTTTTTCAGACCCTAAATATAAATATTTGTTTGATCAATTTGAAGTGGAAATGTTGGACGATACATCTTTCTCATTAATCGTACGAGTGTTTACTCATTTACATCAGATAAGACATTGTGAAGATTATCTTCCCTTTTTAAAACATATTATTGTATGTTGGTCAACTGTTTTTTAGAGCATCTCCAATGCAAGGGGTAGAGGTCTTAAAATTGAATGACACCTAGGATTTAAGACTTTTTGCACCAAATTTCCATCTCCAGCACAAGGATCAAGGTCATAGAGATAGATGACATGGCTAAGCGGGGGTAATGGAGAAAATGTAAATAAGACTTTCTCTATGACCTTGGGTCTTAAAGCCACATCATTATTTTGTCTCTAAATTCAAATAAAGTTTGTTAGATAATACCTTGGGGGTTGGAGATCAACTTGAGGTAAAAAAAATTACATTAATTTTTTTTGTCATTTAGTAATGATCCACACATAAGAATGTGTTAATAAGACCTCCACATAGGATGACCTTGACCCTATGCATTGGAGATGCTCTTATACCTAGATATCCATTACATTTATATAAATTAAAATGCGACTGAAATAATATTAAACCTAGGTTAGTTAATTCGTAGTCGTAATTGTAGTTTAAAGATCCTTAAATAGGTAAAAATAGGAATTGGTTGAAGCATCACAATAAATCTAAACTAACTCTGTAATTCATACTTATCCACCTTGACAGATTTTTGCACATTATAGCTTCATTAAAAGAGAAGATTTTAAGATCTTCTCATTGTCGATCAGAAATAAATATAGGATTCAAAATCTTTAGGGAAGGTGATTTTATTCAGCTGTAAAAGGTTAATATTTGGTTACGGGGCAGGAAGCGGAGACGACACTAATGAAATCTAAACTGAGCAGTAAAATGATTTTTTTTGCTTTTTTAACGAAGGAACATTTTCATTAATAGAAGTTCAGAAGGTCACGATAGGTTTAAAATGAAAAATTAGAGAATACAAAGTAATAAGAACATGTCATATAAGCATAATACTAATGAATCCAACAAGAGAAAAAAAAGGATCAAGCTGACAAAACTATAAGCACGAATAAGAACTGATCAAATCAATAGAATAATGTTGTTTTCAGAATTAAATTCCAACCGTTTTGTTTGTCTTTTCTTTATTAGATGATTATCTTTATTTGATGGTGTGGAATTAGAAAAAAAGACACTTCGTCCCCAAGGATCAATTGTCAACGAGCTGTTAACTAGCTAGTTAAGTACCAAAATTGATAACTTTTCTTTTTTTCTTAGTCGTCAGGAGTATTCAATCATGAAAACTTTATTTAAATATCCTTCAAAATCTACCTCTTGAAACATACCTCTTCTAAAAAAACTCTACCTTCTAAAAGTAGAAGCAACTAGCACAAATTGCTTTCAGAAATGGACGCAACTGTCTCAAATTGATTTGAAAAATATTATTTTGTACACGTCAGAGATATTTATGCAAGTTCGACTAAAATAGAATGCATTTGTGCAATTCTCCCAAAGTTTCATGCATCACCACTGCAACGTGTTCGTCAAAGTTCAATGGATATGAGATAGCAGTGTACACGTGGCAGACAAATGCCAATGCAAAAGAAAAAGAAACTAACCAACCATACCATAACTTGTCCAAAGAAGAAGATGATCATCATCATCTAATTCTAATAGCTAATCCAAGCAAAACTAAAATAAAATCTAGACGAGATCGAGACAACCAAAACCATCCATAATTCAGTCCTCCCTCTCCACTAAAATCCCCAATCCTCCATGGTCATACACTCGTATTAGGACCACTCTAATTAATACCAAACCCCGTGTACATATTATCATACCTTCCTCTTCCACGTGTCGCGTGATTTATCCCCTTCCCGTTTCTAGAATCGGACAAAATACTTTTTGTACAACGCGATAAAAATCTCATAAACTTTTTTCTTTTTCTTCCATTTTTTCTTCCGGTTTTTGTACTAAGAAAACAAAATTTTAATTTGGAAAAAAAACATAAATCCCTAAAAGGAGGATTATATGCCGTCACAGATATGGCTTTTTGCGTTACATGACAAAACGGTGTTCTATTCATCAGTATTTACTCAGGAGAACAGTGATAGGAATTGAAGGTAATTTTGTAAATGAAAAGATAACTGTAATTCTTGCTTTGTCGTCTTCTCTTTATTCGGCGTCGGCCGCACGCAGGAAAAAAATACTTGGCTTCTTGTTTCGGTGGATTACCATCTCCTCCTTTTGGGAGCCATGAGAGAATTCGACCCAAGGGTTATTTCCTGTTGTAACATGCAAGGGTGTGTAATAGTGATAGATCAAAAAATAAATAAGAGACATCACTCTATTGCGGATGATTACATTGTTAAAGAAGTAAGGATAAAAAAATGTCAACATTTTGCAGCACAATTTTTTATTTTTTATTCTGATAGCCAACAAAGAAACACAAAGAGAAAAAAAAAAAAGAAAACTAAGGGACTCTAGTAGTCCTTACATCATTCAGGATAGAATAGATTCGAGAAGATGACCATCATAGGTGAGAATTATGTTGGATAACATATTTTGCGAGTTTATGAGCAGTAGAATTAGCTCCTCGCTGAACAAAACTGAATTCAACATCGACCATAGTAGAGTGCAAAGTCTGGATCCTTTCAATGATGCCAAGAATCCTCCAAGGAGTGAAAGTAGCCCGACCATTAAGAATATTGACAATTGTCTGACAGTCACCCTCAATAATAACCCGAGCATAGTCTTCTTTCGCCGCCAATTGGAAAGCAAGTAGAAAACCTTGAACTTCAGCGATAAGAGGGTTATTCTGAGTGAGAATATGACAACCTCCACTTAAAATAGACCCATTTGAGTCAGTAGCAACTACTGCACAAGACGATAAAAAATCTTTCACAGCTGCATCCACGTTAATCTTGTGGAAATTATGTTTAGGGGGCATCCAGTGGACTTGTTGAGATGAACCTGTCTGATAGGAGCTTTCTGACGCAGTAGCAGTATTTGCAATCTGTAAGAAGTCATCATCAAACTCTTTGTACCGGTTATACCAGAAAAGACCTTCTTTGAGAATACTACCAATGTTGTGCTTCTGACTTTCAAAAGTGACTGCATTTCTTGCTTTCGAAATGGCCCAAAATAGACAAGCAACCATATAGAAGTAGTCATCACTTTTTTTAGTTATATAGTCTGACAGAAATTGCTTGACATTAACACTTGTAGAGTCTGTGATTCTTAAGTTGAGAGGCGAGGCAAATAAGATTGCTTGTGCAACATGACATCGCAGGAAAATATGATCAACAGACTCTTCATCACAAAATTAAAAAAATCTAATGTTTACTCCAGTGTATTCGATAAAATGAAATTATAAACCTATTGTACTATATTTGCTGGTTTCTATATACTCATCTATTTCATCAGAAAAAAAATAAAATAAAAAATAAACCACCCAATTGTCTCGACACAATGTGAGTATACTGCAAATACACAATTGAATGCACAAAAGAAGAAAAAGAACACCTAAAGCAAACTAGAATTATTGCAAGGCTATGCAAATGAATCATTTTATGTCCGCACATCAATATCTAAAGGTTGTTCTCCTTGTTCGTCGAATTAAGCCACAATGTTTATTGCCTCCAAACATTTAACCAAAATGTTAAACATGTGTTAAATCGTTTAGCAAACGAACCTCATGCATCAGAAGAATCTCATAAGTTTACCAAAGATATACACATTAAAAAGGTAACTACCTAAGTTGGTTAAGAAAACAAATTCAAAATAGTTCCGAGCAATTTTCATCAATAATAATCTCTAGAAATTACATAACATGTTATGTAATTAGCGGGGAAGAGTAATGAGCAGGGACAGAAGGAGGTGGGTGTGAGTGGAGTCGTAAGACCCACTTATTTTTGAAATTTAGCTAGTAGTGCCTGACAATTTTGCAATATATTTTAGTTGTGGGGGCGTATATACTTGGCAAAGTTGAAAATTTTGTTCTTAAGGGGGTCAAAATTGTAAATTCGTAAAACAAAGCAGAATCAATGGTATTGAGTCGTGAAATAAAGAGTTATATATTATATATATATATATATATACACGTATTATTTATTATCCGTCTTCTGCGTTTCTAGTTTCACAATCTCCTGTTGTTAAGGTCTTAGATTTGTTTTGATTATTGATATACGATGATGTAATGATGATTTTTTTAAGCAATCCCAGCTCATTACGAGACCTTCCTTTTGTGGAAGGTCGAGGAATTTAACGATGTCCATTTTATATTTGAGCATCCAAATACATTTCTATTAATTTTTGTGTTTTGTTTTTTCCAAAATTACGTTGGGGATTCTATTGCTTTTAAAGATTAGGGTTCTTATCAGAATTTGAAAATGTTGATTTCTCGGTGATGATTAATAATCATGCTAACTTCGAGATTCCTTTTGGCCTTAATGAATTGAATCTTTTTATGTATCCAGGAAATCTAAAAGAACTATATCTGTTTGTTTAACTGCAAACGAAAAAAGGTATGTATTCAAATAAAATTTATATAACCTAATCACAAAGTTCAAGTTTTTAATTTTGATTCTGAAACTGTTTCAAATCTAGAGCTGGTTAGGGGCCTTAGGGTTTTGTCAAATTGGGGTTTTGTAATGCAAAAACTCATTTGGGAGTTAAGGATTTTAATTTATTTAGATTGTTTGTTCATAATCGAGAATTATGAATTGTTTTTTATACTTTTAGATTCCAGTTTCAAATTAACAAGTAGATGGTGATGGTCCAGGAATAAGAAATGGATTGATTTTTGACACTTTTCCTTTTAATCTGATTAAAGAATTTAAGGACACAGATGAATTATAACATTGAGGGTAGTTTTCTTATTCATTGAGTTATTTCCTTAGTATTCAAATGCTCAAATCGTTTTTATTTAATTTTATATTTATATAATACATCTCGGAAATGGATTAACATGTCAGATTCATGGATAATTTAAAATTTGGTTGTCAGATACATGTTGTGGTAGTCGAGACAATTCATATAGCTTTACAAAAATTATAAGCTTTTACATCTTTGTATGTTAGTAAGTTTACATTTCTACTATACCGCACTGATGGTCAACCTGTTAGTAGTATTTTTCCACTATTGCTAATTACGGTGTTTATGTTGGTACATAAATTTTTTCCTAACTTGTTTTTTATTCACATCAGGTGACAAAAAACTAGCTCCAGAGAAGTAATTGGATACTAACATGCAATAAAACTTGCGTCTAAGGTAAAAGCTCTGAACAATGATTTTTATTTATTTTTTGTGATGTTAAAAAAAAAAATTATTCGACCCTTGAACCTTTCAGTGCTGGTTTAAAAATTCCTCCTATAACAATTTCAAATCCATGTCAATTTTCAAACCACGGTTTTGTGGTTTTGATTAAACCTACTCAAAGAATTGGTATTCTAACACTTCACTTACACAACATATGCATTCACTAAAATTAAATCATCATTTTACTTGCGTAGCATGCATGATCAATCCTTCTATGTCTATGGTCCTAACATCACTTATATTTTTCTCAATGTATGTCTAACCGATTTACGTTAAAAATATTGCGGTTATTCTGAGTTGTGTCTCACATGTCTTCAATCTCCAATTTTTCAGGAAACAAGCTTGCAATCAGTTAAAACAAAAGATACCAACCATATAAACTTTGGCCTAAACTACAAGAAGTAAACTTATAATACCCGAGAGGCATTATCATCTAAACATTGATTATTATTCATACATGATATACCAATGCCCATAGGTTTCAACCAAGCCGTGGTTTAACACAGATATCCTTATGTGCTGGAAATTAACTATAATACAAATATATAGTAATAAACAAACGACCATAAAAACATATAAACTTTATGGGGTATACATATATTCAAAAATAAAAATAAACTCTGAGAAGTTAATGACATAAATCTCATTCACATTGTTGATGGTTTCGTAACATAATATTGTTAGGAAACTTTTCAAGAATATTGATAGAATACTGTGCAGAGTCATCTTATAGAATAAAGGATAAGGTGGTACTACTTAATAACTTCAGTCCAATGTAATTTGTTTTTTTTATTGAACCCAGAGTTTTTATCCTTAAGACAATACGTCATTGAGTATTCTTTGGAGTTAGATTTACTTTACACATCATCAAACAAGTCTTTTTACCAACTCTAGAGCCAATTATACCGAAAATACCTCAGTGTAAATTATGGTGTATCATCACATATATTCAACACCATTGCCGAATATTGGGTGTTACATCTAGAGCCCCTTCAATTGTCACAAAAGAAGTACATGCTCCTTCCATGTATATCTTTTAGTGCCACATTTTCTTCTAACATCATTTTTCATTTCAGAACTCCCTAAAGATATGTTTAGATTAAGGTTATCTTTACCTGAATTAAAGTTTTGTCTCCTTGTTCTTTTTGGTCTTCGCTTAGTTTACTTTTTTTTCGTAATGTTTTCTTTTATAATTATACCTTCAAATTCATATTGACAAAAAATTGGGGTTTACTTTTTATTGTGCAATTTCATGTTCCATTTCCGCTATAGATGTAAAATGTATTTTGCCAGTCATGGCATAACACAATATGTTAAAACTAGACATACCTAGACACTTCACTCCACGTTATGTGGCAAGACACATCACGACACATGAACTGAAGGTGGTATAATGTCCGATGCTAATAAGCACATCGACACAAAATAACACATAGTGTACGCATGAACGAGCGCAACACTCTACGAAACATGAATGCATCACGCAAGCAAATAAGATACGATGCATCACTTGTAAAACACAACACAACACTTGCAAAGCACGACACACCACACCGTATTTCAAAGAAATATCTTTATTATAGGTGATGTGAAACATTTTATACTGTCGTTCTTTTGATTAATTTTTATGGGCAATGCACATATCATTTAAAATTTGATGTTGGCAAAATGTCTTTTTTTTAACGCTTATTTTAACAAAATAGTAGATGGTTGTATTTTTTTATCATGTAATTGATAGGATAATATAAATAATGTGTAATTTTTTTGATTTACATAAATTTAATAAATTAATCGATAAACGAATAAGAAAAATAATACTTAATATGGAAAGCGGGAAATACTTAATATGGAAAGCGGGAAATGAGTATGTCTTAGAAATTAGCGCAACATATCATGATTATTTTTATTTGTGCCCTCTCATTTTATAAAATGACAACATAACATGATATAGTTAATTTTGTGGTGCCTTTCCATTTTATAGAGAAATTTTGCGAGCTGACATGACGTAGTTAGTTTTGTTGTGCCTTTTCGTTTTTATAAAAAAATCTATAACCGACATAAGGTGGTTAATCCTCTTATAACTTCCCATTTTATAGGAAAAAAAATACAACCCAACATGACATAGTTATTTCTGTCGTGCCTTCCCATTTTTTATAAAAAAAAAAACAACCCGATACGATATAATTAGTTTATCACGCCTTCTCATTTATAGAAAAAGAATACAAGCCGACATGACATAGTTATTTCTACGAAGAAACACAAAAAAATCGGGTTAGCATTTTCCGATTTATGTCGTGCCGATACACTAAATTTTATGCCTCCCCGTACCGTGCCGTGCCGCTATACTCAACACCTACAATTTCCGGGAGAGTCTCCCACATAGAGTAAGCCCTTTCCTTCATAACTGCTCACAAGATCATAAACCTCTATGAAATCACTGCATGATGACTCGTGTATCATACGAAGACGTGTAAGTGTTTCTAGAAGAAAGACTCACAGTCAAAATTTTTAAAAAAATTTGTAATTTAGAAACAGAAACAGAAACAAAAACAAATTTCTAAATCTATATCATTCGGAGCAAGAGGTGTATTTTTGTGGTCGGTTACGTGCGAACTTATTATTTCTACTCCCTCTTTAACCAAAAATAAAAAAATATTTCCTTTTTATTTTCTGAATGAATACAAAATATCCGGGACCCACTCCCCCTCCAAAAGAAAAAAAACTCCAGTATATTTATATCGGCCGCCCGTTTTGTCGTGTCTCTCGTCTTCCTCTCTTCTCTTCTCTTCTCTTTTACAGCGTTTGACTCTCCTCTCAACTCATCTCCTGTAGCGTGCATTTCTATCTCTTCCCCCCTCCCCTCACTTACTTTCCTCTCCAATATATATATATATATATATATATATATATATATATATATATATATATATATATTATTACTATTTCTCTCTCACTTTTCTTCAGAAACAACAATAAGTGGCTCTCTTGTCTCTGGGTTTTCATTTCTCATTTTCTTGTTAGTATGAGATTAGTGTTTGGGTTTTCTGCTAGTACCAGTGATTGATTGATTGTTTAGAAAACAAGAAGAAGAAGAATTGGTGGTGTTGAATATAGTTAAGGAGGGATAAAAGAAGAGAATTTGTGTTCTTTTTTGGGTAAATTTGATGGCTGAAAGTGATGAAGTTACTCTCATGGATTCAAAGGTAATTGATTTTGTAGCATTGGGTTAATTGATGATGTTGTTGTTCCATTTTTGTTGTTGTGAATTTGGGGTTGTAGATTTGTTTTACTTATTTTTGGAGTCTGTCTTTACTTTTCTCTCCACCTTTTGGATTTTGTTCAATTTTAGTAGCTTTATAAAAAAAATTTACTCTGATTGTTTTTGCAGTTTTCATTTCTGGGTCTGTGTTATTTTTATCAAAGTTTTAATCTTTTTACACTCTGGGTTATTTTCTTCTGTTCTTGTTTTGGAATTCAACATTTGTTACTCAATTTTGACCTAATCTTGTTGTTTTCCCCTCTTTGCTTCTCTTCTTCCAGTTGGTGGTTCCACTCAATACATGGATCCTCATTTCAAATTTCAAGTTAGCGTATAATCTCCTCCGACGACCCGACGGCACATTCAATCGTCACTTAGCTGAATATCTCGATCGGAAAGTCACTGCAAATGCTAATCCAGTTGACGGGGTCTTCTCATTCGACGTTCTTATCGATCGTGCGACGAATCTTCTTAGTAGAATTTACAGACCAGCTTTGCCCGGTAATCCTCGTCCCTCTATAGTGGAGCTTTCGAGTCCGTTGAGTAGTGAAGAAGTTGTGCCAGTTATTATCTTCTTCCATGGTGGTAGTTTTGCACATTCATCTGCCAATAGTTGTATATATGATTCGCTTTGTAGACGTCTAGTGCGATTATGCAACGCGGTTGTAGTGTCTGTGAATTATCGCCGATCGCCGGAGAATCGATACCCGTGTGCTTATGATGATGGCTGGGCTGCGCTGCAATGGGTTCATTCTAAATCATGGCTTCGTAGTGGCAAGGATTCTAAGGCTCATGTGTATCTAGTTGGTGATAGTTCAGGTGGGAATATGGTTCATCATGTTGCAATGAGGGCAGTGGAATCCAAGACTGAAGTGTTGGGTAATATTTTGTTGAATCCGATGTTTGGTGGAATGGAAAGAACTGAATCGGAGAAGAAATTGGATGGGAAGTATTTCGTTACGATTAATGACCGGGATTGGTATTGGAGAGCATTCCTCCCTGAAGGAGAAGACAGAGATCACCCGGCCTGTAACCCGTTTGGTCCGAATGGCATGAGTTTAAAGGGGATGAAATTTCCAAAGAGCCTAGTCGTAGTTGCAGGTTTGGATCTTGTTCAAGATTGGCAAAATGCTTATGCTAAAGGCCTTGAGAAGTATGACCAAGATGTGAAACTATTGTACTTGGAACAGGCTACGATAGGTTTCTACTTGTTGCCGAATAATGATCACTTCTATACCGTCATGGAGGAAATCAAAAACTTTGTGAGTTCTAACTGTTAATAGACTTAGGTTTCTACTTACAAAATTCAGCCTATACATGACAAAAGCTTTGACAATTCACTCGGGGTTACGTTTTTTTTCCTTCTTTCGGGTTGATTTGGAGTCTTAATAGTATTTGTGTATTACTACTAGTAGTATTTACTAAATGTATCATCTTTGTGGTGGCGGCGGCTATTGTAATGGTAATGGTGGCGTCAAGATCTGCACGGTTTAACTGGTACGTCTTCTTCATGTGTGGGTTTTGTCGTGTTCGGTTGCTGCAGAGAATGTTATTCGAAATCAGAAGCCGTTTGATGTAGCAGAACAGATGCAATTTTCGTAATTTAATTGTGTATGTATGTTCAGAGAAGTCACTGATTCCCGAGCAGCTTCAGTGCGTTGAAACTGTTTTACAAGAATGGCTTCGGAAGCCCCACCGGAATGTAGTAGTAGTAGTAGTAGTAGTAGTAGTAGTGTTGCTCTTACCTCTTCTAACTTCTAACAAGGTAGAAAGGGGAAGAAGATTTGGAATAGGCAGGGGGTTAAATATGTTTTTGGGCGTTCGTTCGATCGACTGTGATCGTTCCCTGGCTAATTTCATTGTTGTTAAGTACTAATTCCAATTTCATGGATGAGGAAACATCCATGAAGTTGATAAGTTTATGTTGTTGTTATACTTATGTGTTCTGAGAAAATCGAATATATAAAAGATGTTTGTTTATTTTCTGTTCTGCACTAAATTTGATCCATTGCAAGAAAACTGCAAATGGTCAGTGTGGTTTCCCTTCTCAAATGCAACCGGACCGGAAGCAGCCTAGGCTTTGGCCGGTCACTGCTGCACTCCTTGAATCCTTTCAGTTGCTTGCTTCGGCGAGCTGCCAATATCTCAGACCCTGTTGTTTTCATGAATGCTTGCAGTACAAAATCTAAGCAAACAGGGCAATGGCCCAATACTATGTCAAGGAGGAACAGAATCCAAAAATCCATTGTTATCGTAGGATGTCAAGTCTGGATTCTGCAAAGACAAATCCTGCATTGAATGAATGGAAAACACAGCCTTAAAACCAATAATCTGTCAACTGCACTCCATGAATTGGAAGCAGCACTGTGAACCCAATAAGCTATCTCTGGTTCACTGCACTATCATCACCTAAATTATCAACAACAACTCTCTAATCCAAAACCAACTCCATCAATAAGTTAAAAGCGAAAATGGTGACCATCGCAGTTTTTGAATGATCCAAAACAAGTCGATTTTGAGTGCTATTTTTTATTTTGACCAATAATTTTATTTTCTTTCTTGCAAATTTTTATATATTTTTTTTTTGTCATTTCCTTTGATTTTGAGTGCTATTTTTTCTTTTTTTTTTGGAGGTTAGTATAGTAACAAACACGAAAGAATTTGGCTTCTTTTGAGGAAGAATCCATCTACTAGTAGTTGGTTTTTGAATGTATATTTTCTTGTTCACAATGGCGAGGACCACATGAGGCTTTTCTTTGAATAATAATATATTTAAGTAGAAAGTAGAAGCACAGCTAAGGGTTTAGACAAAGACATAGAAACTTGTTTAAATTGACTTTCTTGGCTTATTATTATTGCTTACGAATATTTGGTTACGCCTAATCACTAGAGTTAAAACAAGATTAAAGCTAAACAAAACAAAAGTGTGTGTGTGTGTGTTTTGGATTATTGGGGTTTAATTTTCAATATAAAATGTACAAGTTGTTGTTGTTGTTGTTTTACGTTCACATTGTTGATGTGTCTCATTTATTGTTATCTGTTTGTAAAATGATGAATAGCTGGTTATTAGGGTTTTGAATACGTTCTCTCTAATAAGACATTAGTCATTATCAAGCCATTTGTCTTTGTGTTCCAAAAAAGAAAAATAATCCAAGACTATTTTGCACTAACTTGTGTTTTTGTCCAACTCTAATTCGGGAATTGCAAGGAAATATCACCGTCCATTCTTTGTTCTTCCATTTGGGGAATTCGGATGTTGTAATAGCATGGATTAGTGAAAGGATAGGGAGTTAGCATCTAAGGAACTTTCTTGGTCACAAGAAATTTCCTATATTTAATATTTAGGTTAAATTAGTAAATTTTTTTGTGCATGGATTACTGCAGTATGGTGATAAAAGTCATTAGGCGATGTTGTTAGTCACCAAAGTTTGAAACTCGTCCACCCAAATTTCATATATTGAGTTTTATTTTGTGATCCTAGTTTGTGATCCGATTCCGTTAAAAATCCTCCTCCCCCTTAAATTTATCCGTCACACCGGAATTGAATATTCAATGAGTTGAGTCAACCCAGTTTTGAAAAATCAGTCTAAAAATTCTTTGATTTCCTTGTCAGTCTATAATTTGATCTTACTTCTCCGTCTTCTTAAACAAAATAGTCTATGATCTTCTATGTGATTATGTAATTTTTCAATTGTTATATAGATGTTTTAAGGTTTTTATTTATAAGTTTTAAGTTTCTAGGAACTTCAGCACAACAATATGGCTTTTCTTAAAACTCTTATGTCTAACTAATCTTCTTTTTACCTGTTTTGCAGTTTTCAAGTAGTGTTTCAGTGATGTTCCAGCGGTGGTTTTTAGAAACAGTGGCGTAGGGGAATTTCAATTTTCCTTGGATTAGTGGTATTTCCTCATCTGTCATGGATAAACTCAAGTCTTCAAAGAATGGTTTCAGCAAATACATAGTGGTGGTGTTTACTATGTTATTGTCCTTCTATATGATGCACAAATCAGTGGGATTTGCTATAACTCATAGTGCTCGATTATCACAAATTCATGGTTACAAAAAATGGAATCAAGATCATTCCTGCATATTCAGAAGCTTAATGGGTAATATTGGTAATTCACCAATAAAAAAAGCGCAATTATTGGATTTCAAAATTTAAAATTCTCGATTTCCTTTCTCAAAGTCAATATTTTCTCGGAAATCTTCTGTAAAAATATGGGGCGAAGAATCAGGAATATGGACTAAGTTTGGTAGGTGGTTTCGTTTGAAGTCAAACCCTAGTTTGGGTTATATAAAGTTCAGGAAGAAACGACTCTCATATCACTCACAAAAAAAAACCACAAGGAAGAAAACTCACTAGGAAGATGGCGCAACCAAACAACATGCAGTTAGAGGCATTGACCAGGATGATGAAAGCAACTAACCTCAACCTAGATCAAGTAAAAAATGCGAGAAGTAGTCTTATCTCATCAGTGGAAATTGATGAAGCAGCTACCAAATGGATGAACTACCTTATAGGCAAGATTGTTTACAAGGATGAAGTTGAATATGATGATGTGCTAAGGGAGGTGAATATTATATGGAGAAGGTAAAAAAAGTTGAAGTAAGTGCTATGGGACGTAATCTGTTTGTTTTCAAGTTCAAGAAAAATGAGGATATGAAAGAAGTGTACAAGAGAATTCCCTGGGTCATCTCCTTCAAGTTGATTGTGCTGCAAGAATATGATAATACGGTTCCATTGGAAAACTACACATTCGCTCACAAATTTTTTTCAGTAATACTTCGTAACCTTGCTCTTGAGCACGTTCGTGATGGAATTATTCAAAAACTAATTCTTGATATTGGTCAAAAGGTTGAAGTTGAGGGGATGAAAAGCGTTACAATCAGAGGCAGGGTAGCAACAGCTAAGGTGTTGGTTGATCTCAGTAAGCCGCTAAAGAGGAGGGTGTGGATTTTTAATGTTGCCAAACAAAAAGTTTGGGGTTAAGTACCATTTTGAGAAGCAACCCAAGATAATATGTCCCCATTGTTTTGTTCTAGATCATAATGATGAAACTTGTGAAGAGACAACATGAGGTATATACATTTACGGTCTGACAGAGAAGGAATTTGAAAATCTCCAGGCAAACATGCCCATATGGTTGAAGAAATGCTGCAGAAAAAAAAAGAGCTAGTTGAAGCTGTTGGGCCGAGTGGAGCATCTAGTAGGATGAACTATAAAAGTGATGATGGATCCGACCCGAGAAAGAATAAAAGAACAAGAGATGATTCGATTGAAGATAAATACATTATGTTGGATAGCAACCATGAACAACAAGTGGAGAACCAATCTTTCCAGAGTGATGGAGTTCATCATATGGAAAATCCTGATGTGACTTATAATGGTGAAAACTTGAACATGACAGATGCTGAAAACGGAGGAAGAAGTGAAGGAACCTACCACCAGAACACTGCTGAAATACGAATGAGTTTTGCAAATCAGGTTTGAGAAAAACTTTGAATTCCCTCTGAATTTGTTTTCTTTTCAATCAGTTTTTTTAATTCCTCTATTTTCTCTGGATTTATTGGGATGATTTCAATAATTATGTGTCTTTGATTTCAACCTATAGAACTAGGTTTTTTCGTGACCTAAATTAGGAAAAGATGAAAATCATGTCTTGTAATGTCCAAGTGTTTGGAAATAAACATACTAGACAACATCTAGGTGAGCTGATTAGGGCCAATGATCCAGATATTATTTTTCTGTGTGAGACAAAAACCATGAATCAGAAAATGGAGAAATTTACTTACTCTTACAATTATATGAACTACCTTTATGCAAATCCTATAAGAGCATTTGGTGGTTTGTTTTTGTTGTGGAAGGATGGTATCCATATTGATATTGTTGATATGAATGTTAAATTCATCCCTGTCCTGGTTAATGTAGACTCTACAAGTGGTCATACCCTGCTAAATTATATGTATGGTGCTTTAGATGATGTAGGATGGGATAGGCAATGAAATTATATGGATAACCTAGCTACTAGGTACTCTTGTCCTTGGATTATTATAGGTGATATAAGTTTCATTATTAGACAAGAGGAAAAGGTTGGTGGCAATCCTATTCCTCAAAGTCAACTTGATGATGTTAAAAACCATTTAGACCATTTGAATCTTACTGATCTGAGTTACATAGGAAACCCATTTACTTGGAGAAATCATAGATGTAGTGAGGCTCTTATTCTTGAGAGGATTGATAGAGCTCTTGTTAACTTTTCTTGGTTTGATTTCTTCCCTAATGCCATAGATTATCATTTACTTAGTCTAGCCAGTGATCATGCTCCTATTCTTCTTGTTACTTTTAGGGAGGAAAATAACACTATAAGACCTCTAAGATTTAACATGTGTTGGTTTAGTGATAACAGGTGCAAAGACCTAATTGTGGAAAACTAGAAAACCAATGAAAACAGATCAAAAGCTTACAGACACACAAGATGTTTACACAATGTTAAAATGGCTCTCAGACAGTGGAACATGAATTCCTTTGGTAATTTTCAATATCATATAAATGATATCCAGACTCAATTAGATAATATCATAAACAACATGCATGATGCTACTAGTGTTGCTAATAAGTCTAGGCTGGAAAAATCCTTGAAATAATGGTATACTGTTAGACAAGATTATTATATCCAAAGAGCTAGGGAAAATGTCCTAACTTTTGATGATAAAAATACTAATAGCGCGTTTGGATACGCATCCAGAAGTAACTTTTTGACTTCTAGAAGTTAAAAAGCAAGAAGTCAGTTTGGGTGTAGAATTTCAGAACGACTTCTAGAAGCAGAAAAGTCGACTTTTTGTGAAGCAAAATATCTGGACTTCGGACTTCTGCTTCTGACTTCTACTTATGGAGAAGCAGAATTCAGAAGCGGAATTTTATCCAAACGCGCTATTAAGTATTTTCATGATAAAGTCAATTTCAGAAAAAGGAGAACTCAAATTGAGTGCTTGAGAAGTAGCATAGGAATTTGGTTAACTGACAAAAACATGATAGCTAATGAACTTAGAGATCATTTTAGCAAAATGAGTAGAACTACTAACCCCCCAAGGGAAAGTAGCTTTTTGATATTCTAATGCCTTGTATTTTTGATGAGGAGAATGAGTTTTTGATACATACCCCTAAAGATGAGGAGATAAAAGCCATTGTTTGGCAAATGCAACCTTGGACTAGTCCTGGCCCTGATGGATACCCACCTGGGTTCTATCAGCAAATATGGGACACTATTGGACCTGATATTATAACTATGGTTAAGAGTTTCTTCCACTCAGGTTACATGCTTAAACATATGAATCATAATTTTGTGTCACTCACTCATAAACAAATGCCCCTAAAACCCCTTCTGATTTTAGGCCTATAAGTTTAAGCAATGTTAGTTATAAGATAGTCTCTAAACTATTAGCTAGTAGGCTTAGAACTGTGATGGATAAATTTATTAGCCATTACCAAGCTTCTTTCTTATCCTCTATGCAAATAAAAGACAACATTGTGATAGCTCATGAATTAGTTGATACAATGAGAAAAAATAAAACTAAATCTGGACTCATGGCCATGAAACTGGATATATCCAAGGCTTTTGATAGAATTGAGTGGAAATTTCTAATTGACATCCTCAAAAAACTTGGGTTTCATAATCATTGGTGCAATCTTATTGAACAATGTATCTCCACAGTGTCAACTTCAATTTTGCTAAATGGTTTCCCTGGTGAAATCTATTATCCTACATGGGGGTCTTAGACAGGGAGACCCCTTGTCCCCTTACTTGTTCATTGTTTGCATGGATGTGTTATTTAAAATGCTTATTGATGCAGAAAGGAGAGGTGATATTCGAGGTATAAAAATAACTACAACCATTCCATCTGTAAGTCACTTATTCTTTGTTGATGACTGCCTTGTTTTTACTAAGGCTAGTGTTAAGAGTGCTAGGAATCTGGAGAGCATGCTAGAAAGAGTTAGTAAGTTTTCTGGTCAGGCCATAAACTTTGAGAAATCTGGGATTGCTTTTAGTCTGAAGAATGAACCTAGAACTAAGTCTCAACTTCTTTCTATTTTGAAAATTAAAAACCTTGGCTTGGCTGACAAGTATTTAGGTGTTCCACCGCTACTTCAAAGGAACAAAATGGAGTCTTTTAAGCATCTTGAGGAATCTTGTGATAAGAGGCTTGATAATTGGAAAGGCAAGTACCTAAATCAACCAGGTAGAACTGTTCTTATTAAAACTACTTTAGGCACCCTAGCTTCCCATCATTTATCTGTTTTTCCTATGCCTAAGAAGATGACAGATAAACTAGATGCCGTTCAAAGAAGGTTTTTCTGGAATAAGAAAAAGTGAAATTTGAAAAATCAAAGTCTCTTCCACTGGAAAGGACATTCTCAGGTGGGCTCCATCTCACTATGGTATATTTAGTGTTAAATCAACCTATAAGTGTAAGTGTATCCTTCCCTTGGAAAGCTTTGCGGAGTCTTAATCTTCCTCAAAAGATTAAGCATCACCTATGAAAATGCTTAAATGACTGTGTTTCAGTAAGAAGTAAACTTACTAGGTTTGTTACAGCTATAAATAGTGAGTGTCCTTTTTGCAATCATGAAAGTTAAACTCTCAATCATCTGTTTATTGATTGTGAAGTTACTAAAAGAATTTGGTTTGTGCTTGATGCTAACATTGCAGGGACTATTTCTAATACAAATTTGCAGAATTGGATAGCTAACTGGTTTCAATCCAGTAATGTATCCAGGGAAGAGCATGAAAAATATGTCCAGTTTGTTAGTTTGCTATATGGCAAATATGGAAGTTGAGATTTTCTGTAGTATTTGATAATGGAACAATTCAAATAACTAGATTTGTGACCCAAGTAAATAAGAACATAGCTGAGTGGACTGAAAACTCTAAAAAATGTAGATCAATAAGAACTTCTGTGAATCAGATTAGGGATGTAATTCCTTGGAAACTGCCAGAAAATGGGTTAGATAAAATCAATTTTGATGCTGCATTTTTAAAAGGAAATAATTATATGGGTATAAGACTGATGTTGTTTTCTGCTGCAAGGCAATTTGGAGGAGCTCAATCAGTCGCTGGGATAGCTCAGGATGAAGAGAAAGCTGAAGCTCTAGCAGCACTGGCGGCTATAAAGTGGGCAAAAGCTTCAGTTGTTGAAAGATTACATTTGGAGGGAGACTGCCAGAATGTAGTGAAAGCAATAAATGGAGAAATAGAATGTGTTAGATGGACTAATAATAATGTAATTCAAGACTGTCGAAGTCTTTTAGTGAGTTTTAGGGATTGGAAGTGCACTTTTGTGCATTGAGAATCGAACGAAGTTGCTAATAAACTATCTAAGAAGGCTAGAATTGACAGAGTAGATCAATGTTGGATGTCAGATTTCCCGCTTTGGTTAAAATATCTAATCAGATAAGAACTGAATGTTGTCCTACATTAAATATTTTTTAATAAAATTTCTTTCTTATTAAATTTTTTTTATCTATCACCCCATTACATACCTGATAAGAGAGGAAACACTAAAATCACAAAAACTTCCATAAACCATTCATGCAACAACACAAATATGATGCCATCTTCAACTCCACCTCTCAAATGCTAATAACCAGCATTAGTTCTAGTACTAGTAGACCTCAACGAAGTGTGATCGTAATTGCAAAATCATCTCTCTAATCCACATTAAAGTCAAGGAAGTCAGTGATGAGTAAGTTTTATATGGAGAAGCACAAAAAATTAAGATGAAAACAACGAGTTTAAATCTTTATTTGTTCAATCTAAAAAACCTTACGACACCATAAGAGATAATTTAGAAATTCCCATGGGCATATGATTTGTAATATCTCTTACGAAATACGAACTCGAAGTGCACATATCCAATCTGAGATTATACATCAAATTTTCTGGATAAAACTTCAAACTTTTCAAACTTAACATTTGGAGAATGAAATATGCTTGGATACACGTAGGAAGATTGAAGTGAAGCGGAGCTGACAAAACCTTTGAAACGTGGAGTGTGGCTCCCTACAGCTTTTGCTGGTGAGGCATAGGCCAAGTATCACTTTGAAAAGAAATCAAATAAGATTTGTGATCGATGTTAGGTAATTGATCATTCTGATGAAAAATGCAAATAAATTGCTTATCGGTCTCAATGTGACAGTATGCGTTTCGAGGAAAATGTAAGGGGTGGTTGAAATTGGGTTAAAATACCGTCCCAAGCAGATACTAATTGTAGTGGGCAAATGGACCCAGATTATGTCGATCCAAAGAAAAATAAAAGAATTTGAATGAGAATGTTGCTCTTAATGGAATCCCCATTTCAAACTCTCAAATCAGTTGCCATAATCCCCGATCCTTACTAAAAAATACATTCATTATCAATCAATTAATAAAAATTATGTTCCAAATTCTACAAAATACATGATGACTGCACACTTCAGTGACAATCTCATGACAATTAATAACCTATATGTTGACATGGAAGGAGTTGAAATGGATGAAATTTAGGATAATGATGTATGTTAGATCATTGCTTGATTGAACCCACAAAGTGTTACCAAGCTTGTTTTCAATGTTTTTTGACCAAAAATATTTCTTGATTTAATGTATACTAAAGTCAGTCTCTGATTAGGATTAGATTTAGTTAGTTGAGTCTTTAAAATCACTGAATAACCTTGAAGATTGAAGATCACACGAAGACATCCGCAAGAACTTCATCAACAAAGGCATGTGATGACTGTCTATCTTATTTGACTCATTATTTTCTGCCATTTTATCTTTTGATAAAATGTTCTTGGTTTTAGAAAGTGAATGAGATACAAAGAAAAGTTCGGGTTCAAGCTTGTAATTGACTAATCTCGAAACTCTAAACTCAAGCAATGGATGAGAAAATATTTTTTACCAAAAATAATAGGACAGAAACATTAAGAAAAGGAAAATACATGTTTTATTTCCTGCTAATATGCTTTTCGAGAACGAGAGTATGATTTCGGAAACCACATTATTGTTCGTAATGCAATGCTCTTATATATAATTTTCATATACCCAAGAACATTTTTGTAAAACTTGATTGCTTTCTTTTCGTTTCGAAAACTAAGCGAAAGGCTTCAGAGAACCGAGCTTCTTGAACTATAAGATGTCCAGATCATGGCATAACCTCGGTACAAATATTTTTAGTTCGAAAATCAAATTGTATATATAAAATTACTACAAAAACTTTAAGAAATAAGATCCTAGAAAATTATATGTAGTTTAAGTTACTATGTTCTTTCTAACTTGCAAATGAGCCACTTAAGGCACAAGAATCTGGTTAGATTAACATGTGAAGTACTCATTGTTAATATCATAAGCATACTTAATCCTATTCTAAAGTCTTTTGCATAATCATAATGATAGACATGAGACGGACGGAAGAGTGAACTGTGCGTATAGTTAACTAAGGTGAATGTTGTGGTCCATAATATTTGAACGATCATTGTTACCGCAGAAGTTTTTCCAGATTAAAAGATTTCTCGATACCTGTTTCAATAACTTTGAAAAAGCGGGGGTACAACAACCACAAGAAATATTTCGTTTGGCAATCTGAATAGACGAACTCCAATATACTTTCAAGAGAATCAACTAGACAGTCAGACTCAATATAGAAAAAAGTATATCAAAGAGTTTATATCTCTATCTCTTAATACAATCCGCAATCAGCAAAAGGAATTTGCGAGACTGATTGACTATAAGAGAAATAACTTGAGCGGTACCGAAGACCAATGTTCAAGGATCAATCAATTTCAATCAATAACTAAAGGTTGGATTTACCAATTGATCGATTCAACGCACAGCATGTGATATTTCAATTATATAACAAAATATAATGCGAAAAAGAAATAACACAGACACCAGAATTTTGTTAACGAGGAAAACTGCAAATGCAGAAAAACCCCGGGACCTAGTTCGGCTTCGAACAACACACTGTATTAAGCCGCTACAGACACTAGCCTACTACCAATGAACTTCAGACTGAAATGTAGTTGAGCCCTTATCAATCTCAGACCGATCAAGGTAAAGTTGCGCTCCTTACGTCTTTGAACCCCAGCAGGATTCGACGAACTTGATTCCCTTATCTGATCTCACACACAACCAAGAGTTGCTACGACCCAAAGTCGAAGACTTGATAAACAAATATGTCTCACACAGAAAAGTCTATTGGAATAGATAAATCTGCCTCCCATAGAAATACCTTCGAGTTTTGTTTCGTCTTTTGATAAATCAGGGTGCACAAGAACCAATTGATAAACCAGACTTATATTCCCGAAGAACAGCCTAGTATTACCAATCACCTCACAATAATCTTCATTGTATGGTAGCGAAACAAGATATTGTGGAATCACAAATGATGAGACGAAAATGTTTGTAATTACTGTTAATCTTACCTGTCGGAGATAAATATCAAGCAAATCTTAGCAAAGATAATACTCAATCACGATAGTAGAAGTAAGATCAGAACACGCAACTACAGAGAAAATAGTTGGGTCTGGCTTCACAATCCTAATGAAGTCTTCAAATCGTTAACCTACAGGGTTTCGTGAAAAACCTAAGGTTAAAGGAGAATCGACTCTAGTCGCAACTAGTATCACACAAGAGGTGTGGGGATTAGGTTTTCCAGTTGCTAGAGTTCTCCTTTATATAGTTTTCAAATCAGGGTTTGCAATCAATGTTACCTTGGTAACAAAGCATTCAACATTCACCGTTAGATGAAAACCTGATTAGATTCAAGCTAATATCTTTCAACCGTTAGATCGAACTTAGCTTGTTATACAAAAATGAAATGTACCCTCATTTAGGTTTATGTAACCGTACCTAAACGTGTACACCATGTTGACTCAACAGTAGTTAACCGAGGTTAGCTATATGAACACTATCATATAAACCTTATTCATCTTAACCATAACTAGTTCAAATGACTCAAATAAAACTAGTTAAAGAGTTGTTCAATTGCTATATTCTCATAGAAGTATACAAGAACACAATTGAAGCAAAATCAGTATGATTCACTCGAATCAATTCATGAACATTATAGACACGGTTTGAAAAGAATGCATTCCTTATTATATAAATGTATTTGTTCATGTCATAACCGATTATAGAACTTTAACCACTCAAGTATACAAACAGGTACGCATACTTGAATATCGGATCAAGTTTGGTTTTCTCCAGTATGCGAACGGGTACACATACCTCCAAACCCAACAGAATTTTCCGGATATGAACCTTACGCCGGTATGCGTACGGGTACGCGTACTTAGGTTCCCGGACTTCTCAAACCAACAGGTACACATACGGGTATGCATACTATGGTTCCCGAACATGGATCACATATATGTAAGAGTGCATAACATGTTTATAATCCAATGTTGGTTAAATGTTTTAAACTATATTTAATCATTGAAACTTTCTTAGCGGATGACAATAGCCGTTTTCACACACTATTCGCATCAAAGCAATTTTCAAGTTATTGAAATAATGATAACGAAACATTCCAAGTCTACACCAAATGATTGTATCACACAAACCATGTAAAATGTTACTCGGCAACTTTCACATGATCATCTTTTGACTTTCGTCAAGAATATAAGATGAACTTGGTTGAAGCGAAAGCTTACCAACACATATTTCGAGAAATATGTAAGCGAGTTAAACTCAGCTCGAAATCTCAAATGTGCATAATCGAAAACTATAGTAATACGAATTTTGTCTCAATATAGGATATGAAGTAGAAATAGAGTTTCCAAGTGATAGATGAGTTTTAGTCTCCACATACCTTTTGTTGATGAAGTTCCACAAGATCTCCTTAGTAGTTCTTCGTCTTCAATTGATGAACGTCGTGAAGTCTAATGCTGACCTACACAATCTATCCTAGTCCGAGACATTACTATAAGTAGACTAGAAATCAAGACTTATAGTTTTGATCACTAACATTGACAAACAAGCTTGAGATAGCAACGCTTGCGAGTTCGACCGAGCAGTGCTCTAACAAAATTAACTTTAAATACCAATACAATGATTATATGATTATCTAAGCGCATGACCTTTTTAGCCTATTGTATAGACGTTCATATGGGTCCTCAAATAGTCTCTTACATGAGTAGTCAGAATCAGGTAGAATACTACACATAGCATACAAAGAATTTTTATCCAGATCGAGTCATTATATATTGAACTCATTATTCATGATGTTATAGCACCTTGATTCAGGATATATGTTTTATGACTTTTATCCTTTTGTGGGTGCATAGAAGAGAACCATCACTCTCGCAGTGGGTGTCTCTATGTCATGCATGTAACCCCAATTGTAAGAAGATTCTTTTTTTCAGACGTGGACTCATCTGTTTGAGCTATTGCTCAGCAAACTTGAGGTAACAATTATTGCTTCTCATTTTAACATTGGAGTTGTGCCTTGTAATCAAAACAAAGACGATATCGATAACAGTTAAATAAAACACTAGTGCTACCGAACGATCACATCTCCTAGAACATACACCGTTCTGGAAACTAGAGAAAATCCTTTAAAACTTTTTGTTTATACCTAAAGATTATCTCAAAATTTCATAAAAGAATCTGAAAGAGGATCTTATTTGTCCGTCTGAACATCAGAGCTCATTTTTAGTTGTTTTATCATCAGAGTTATCTTTAAGTTAAAATTGAAAAGGAATCTTATTTTTCTATTTCAACACTAAATATAACAAATTTTTTGATTATGAGATCTAAAACTCCGCCGACCTGTTGTTCTTAGTTACTCATTCTAGTATTTTTTTTACTACTATGTGTGTAATACTCCACAAGTTAAAAGTGTTAAGGTAACTTAAAAAAGATATCAATCCATTCTGATTCTTCCTTTTTCGACTGAACCATAATCGAGATGCAAAACAAATGAGGTACTATTTACTGGGTTGTAGATCCAATAATTTATGAAGAAACTTGTTTGATATGATTAGTGTTAGAGCATTGCTCGGTTGAACTCACAAGTGTTGCCATCTCAAACTTGTTGTCAAATTTAGTTGTCAAAACTATATCTTGATTTCTAGTCTACAATTAGTTAAGTCTCGGACTAGGACAAAAATGTAGTTGAGAAACAGTGGATCACGACAATCATCATTGCGTTCTACCATTGGAGGCGAAGATCAACTGAAGATTTTGGAGAACTTCATCAACAAAAGGTAAGTGAAGACTGAACTACCTATATCTCAAGTTATATTCATTTTCTATCTTTGAGAGGATGTCGCATAACTAATTAGACTATTATGCATAGACAAGAATTTAGAGTCAAGTTTATCTTGATAATTAATTCTCGATATATAATGACTAAGCTTAATGAACATTTGTTCATGCTTGATGAATTTCAGTTAAGGACAATTTATTGTTCGGAATCAAAATTATGATTCAAGTTTTATCGTTCGAAAATAACCTTGAACAATGATATGTGTCATTGATGTTACTCAGGAATGTTTTGAATCTATTTAGAGAAAAATATAGAATTACTATAGATTCGGATAGAAGACAATGTTATCAGTCTTACAAACTGGGAAAAATGTTATAAGTATGAACATGTATTACATGTATTCGAACACGTAGCGGAGTAGCTATATATCGACTTACAGATTTGTGGTACGCATATTCTTATGTATATCATGTGTAATTTGTCCAACTCATGAACCAGATCGGTATGCATACTCGTATGCAAACTGTGGTTACGGAACCGAGTTAGTTTACAAACCGGTACGCAAACCAAAATAGTTTTATGTTCCTGAACTCGATTTAGTACACAAATTGGTACTCAAACCGAAATAGTTATGTGACACCGGAACCGGTCGTAGTCTTAAGGTTTTTAAACTGGTATGCGTACCTAAATAGTTTAGATAACTCCGGAACTTGGTTTGATTAAAATTTTACAAACCGGTACACGTACTCTGACTGACATGAGTCACGAACGTATATGTAGTTGTTCTTTGTACATTTACTAACCATGTCGATTATCTTTAAGTGCGATTAAACTATTTCTACGAGATAATTGGCATTTGATTAATTCTCTAAAACACTAGACTTATTTGATTACATGATTGTGACTCAAGGTTAATGTCTTAACTGTTCATGAAAATTGAATATTAAGATTTTAAGTTCAAACCGACTAGTTTTGGCTAACCACGTTGAACATAGTCTTTGTACACGGTTCGGTTATGGATATTGTCTGCTTGGTTCCAAAGCTATCTTAGCTTAAGCCTAAAGGAACTTATGATTTGAATGTCTATAAAAGGGGAACTTCAAGCAATTGGGATCTTTGAATCCCGACACTACTTTTTGGTGTATCCTAGTTATATCTAAAGTCGTCCTCTTCCTAAACCTTTTAGGGTTTAGCGACTACAAAGTCTTCATAGGGATTCGTGAAGCCAGATCCAGTTATCTTTCCTTGATAATTCGTGTATCTTGATCTTGATCGATCATTGAGTTGCTTACTTGATCAAGACAAATAGAAATCATCAAAGCTCTCTTCGTCGCAAACTTTGTTGATTCCACAAGTTTTATACTTGTGAGGTGAATAATAATCTAGGTTGCACTTCGGGTTGCATAAGTCCGGATTTTGAGGTTAGCTAGACTTTGTCTATTGCTATCGATTTCCATCACCTTTGATCAAACTGATTGTAAAAGGAAATCATATAAAGGATTAATCTGTGGGAGGAAGATTGGTTCAAAGTTTTCAATTGAGTTGAAGCAAGTCATAGTTGGTGTGACGTCATCTAACGGAATCAATTGCGCGGAACTGCTGGGATTCAAGAGGTGTAAGGAACGTGATTGTACCTTAATCGGTGGGATACCTTTTAGGTCTCAAGTACAAGCCAGTATGAAGTTAATTTTTAGTATGCTAGTGTCTATAACGGATTAATACAGTTTGGTGTTCAATCTGGACTGGGTCTCGGGGTTTCTCCGCATTTGAGGTTTCCTCGTTAACAAATCTTCTGGTGTCTGTGTTATTTCTTTTTTCTGCATTATATTGTTTATCTTTATAAATTGAAATATCACATGTTGTGCGTTTATCAATCATAGCAGATAAGTCTGACCTAGTTTGTTGGATACGACTTGATTGATTCTTAGACATTGGTCTTTGGTACCATCCTAGTTATCTCTTTGCGATTAGGTTCATGGACTTGTTTTTGTAGACGTTCTAATCGAAAGATATAGAGATATTCATTGATTGAGTCTAACTCTCGGAGTTGTATTTAGTTTGTCCATACAGATTTCCTAACAAAAAAGTGGTGGTGTATTTTGGTACCCCACATTTTCAGTTAGGGCTAAAAAAACATGAAAACCAAATACAAGCAAAAGTAGACTCGAGTAAAAACAATTATATAAAATAGGGGTGAGTAAGGGATGGGCGAATGTGGATTGAGGGGACTTGCGTCTAGTCCAACGCATCAAGTTCCTCACCCGACGGGTTTCTTAGTTAGGAGTGAGCAGACTGCAGGCGAGTGGATTGGTGATTTGAAAAGTCCCATAGTAACAAATAAAAAACAAAATTGTACCTAATTTTAGAAACTGATCAAGTCAGTTCCAATATTCCATTATCGTATCGCATATATCGATCTTCTTCATCATAGTTTTTAGTGAGAAAAAGAACATTTGATTTTTAGTTCTTTTTGAATTGTCTTTCGAATATTTAAGATTTCAATTGCATAATCTATTGTGAAAGGACAATAGTCTCACATCATCTATAATCCACTTAATTAACTTAAAATATAATATGGAAGGGTTGCTCCACTCATTGCCAATTGGTTTTGAGTTGGATGCCCGCAGAGTTTAACATCTATCTTCACTAAGTAATTTAGCCGTAACCTTTCGACCGCTGAACATGTTTCTTAAGAATATTTAAGAAAATGAAGCTAGAGATGCTAATGGAAAGAAAAAGGTACCGAATTAATCTCTTCTGCGACCAGATTTTGTTGTTTAGGAATTGGTTTTGACCACAAGTTAGATTACAATGGCCAGATGACTCACTTAAATTAAGGAATTTAGTATATGGGTACATATTTAAAAATACACTTGATTCAATTAGCATCTGCAGATATCGAGTGTCACCCGCATCCAGTCCACCAAAATTGCAGAACTGGAAAGTCCATCTACATGCAGTCACCAGTAGGCGGATGGGAAACCACCTGCCAAATCGGCTAACGATGTGATCTCTCTACTGGAATATTGTGCAAGTTATGATTTTCACCCTTTCTTTATGATTTTAGTTTTCTACTGGTTTCTTTATATAGTCTTCCGCTTTTATGCAGATGTAACTGTAGTACACATTCAACTAGATTTTTTCCCACGCTAAGTACCGGGCAGTTTTTTTCTTTTACTTGGTGTACGCGAGGATTCGCCCGTCACGTGGCGATGCATTCTTTATTTGGTGTGGCTTGGCGAAGACATTAAATAGGTGGAGAAGAGATAAGGAATATGTGCGAATTTAATTTATTTTTTCTTTTTATTTTGGCAAAAAATATGTGTGAAATATGTTTTTTTTTCTTTTATGTATTAATTTGAAAAAAACGAGTCCTTATATGGCAGAAACTCGACTTTCGAATTGAATTTGGACTTCCATAAAATTCCAAACACAATAAGTTAAGTTTTCCTTTTGAGTTTGTTTTTAAATCAATCATATGTTGCCAAGTGTTTTCAGTCACAAAAGGCTTATTTCGGCCAACAGGAAACAAGGGCTTCCTCACCGTTCAATGTGGGAGCTTTATTTGTCTAGGCCTTTAAGCCTTTAGATTCTTCTCCTAGCAATTCTTTGATGTTGCTATTTTTTTAGCAAAGTCATAATATTAAAGCAAAAAATAGTAATTACAAGCAATCACTCATGGGAGCCGAAGGTCCAGACCCTTTAGAGAGCTAAAGGGTAGACAAAACCTCTAAGTATCTAAAAATTAATAGAAATGGGCAAAACATGCACTTACATGAAACCGTAAAAACCTATAACATCCATTAAAATTCAAGCATTAATCTCACGCGAAATCCAAGCACATTATAGATTACTCGTGTTCGTAGCAATCATCATTCTAGCAACATATCTTCATTTAAAACTGCATTTATGTGGCTATAAAGGACCAAGAACTTTACTACTCTTCGATGTATTACCATCAACTCATGTTATAGCCAACTTCATATATACCAAATTCAAGATTCTCTGAGCTTCTTCCTCCGCAATAGGGTCAAACCCTTTAGCTTTGTTGGAAGAGTTTATTGTAGATACCCCTGGAATATAATTTACAATCACCGATCATTATAATCTTTTACAACTTGCTGTCATCCTTATTAATCAGTGGAGATTCATTGGCCACCTTCTCCGCTAATTCATCGATAAGATTATTTGCCGCGGTATCTATAATTTCTTTAGCGAATTTTGACATTGCTATCCCCTCTTCCTCCAATCTCTGCTTATTCATACGTATTTCCTCTTCAGAGAGATTCTCTTTAGATTTATTTGTACGTTTACGTCTTCTATTATTACCAGTCATAGCCCCCTGTATAATTTCAGTAATAGTGGGATCATCAACTACTGATTTTATAATCTTATCTACATTTGTTGTTTCGACATAAACATCCTCACAATTTTTTTCCTTTTCGTAATCGTCATTCTCCCTGTCCTCATTAGTCCCATCGGTTTCCATCTCTTCATTATTTTTTAAGGCATCAAACATACATGTATTCACCTGAGTTGAACTTTCAGCATCATCATCACCCCATCTGATATGCTTATTTCTGCCATTGTTAAGCACAATTTGTGTACGACCCTGCAATAGATTCCTGCTGTTATGAACATCACTTTCAGTTGGAGCTACGTATACCCTTTTTCTATTACCACCGTTACGACCTCTTGCAACATTATTGGTGACATCTCTTTTTTCCGCTACAGTACGTGATTTAGCATTGCATTGATTAATATTGTTCCCTAAAACCTTACAATGATCACAATACTCAGGTTCTTTAGAAATTAATACCACCTGTTCATAACCCTCAGGATCCCAACTTGATTGAACATAAACAGTTTTATCAACATGTTTTGAAAAATCAGTCTCAACCATAACTGAAGCATAATAACCAAAAGTCTTTTTCAATGTTGGTTCATCAACTTTAACCGGTTTTCCTAGGGTTGCTGACATGCCTAATAGAATTTTTTCCGTCCAGTATTCTTGCCTTAACCCTGGATATTGAACCCAAACAAGAGTCGATGAAACTTTTTGTTTATTCGGATCAAAACTAATCGTCCATTCTTGAACACGAACTGCATGAATAATTTTAATCCCCTTTACAGTAGTTTCAATGATGTATGGACCACCTTCTAAGATTTTTTAGCATCTTCAGCGTTGGAAAACGTCATAGTAAAAAAACCTTAGGTAACGGGATGAGTCTACAACTACCATTAATCTTCCACTGTGATAATAAATTTTGTGTTGCAATTTCGAACTTCATATCAAATTTTTTGGTATCCAGACGACCAATCAAACTGAACCTCATGTCTTCCATGGCCTCATCTTCTAATTCAGGCATTCAAATAATACCTTTGCCTTTTCTGGCGATAAGAATAGGTTTAGGTAAGGTATTGAGATCAACTGTGGATGGTTCTCTACTTCGAATAAGTTTTCCTGTGACAGCTTCACGATAACTAGTTATTCTAGGAGGATCAGAGGAGTGATCTCCCATTGCAGCAAATCCTTTGAAGATCCAAAACAGCGAGTAGGAGGCAAAAACTAACGAGCCCTAACCTTCACAAGATTAACAGATTGTTCTTTTGTATGATAACACAAGATTAAATTTCTCAGTCCTAACTACTTCTGCTGAATTTAGTTCTTAAAAGCTAAGCCAACAAGATACTGAGCTGGTTTTTTGTTTTAGATGCAGTGAAATTGTAACCTACTTGGATACTGCTGCACACTAGTAAATTTCTTTTGCACTAAACAGAGACACCGGATGCAAACCCAGGGCAACCAAAAATTTCAAATAGCAACATTCCGTGCTCGATGACTAGCTTAGGTCAGTTTTCATTGAAAAGGTAATAAGCAATTCTTTGATGTTGCTAATTCCATGTTGCCCGGGTGGCTGACCACGCATTCAAGAAAGGCAACAGAAGGAATGGATACAGCTTTAAATGCACTTGCGTTGCAGTTCCATAGAAATGCCGAAATTTTAAACACCAAGAGATTCACAAAACTCTAGGCACTCTTGGCTTCTTGCACAAACAGATTTTTCCTATTCTCTTCTCTCTGGATTAGTTGTTGCGGTGATGAAATCAGACTCGGCGTACTAAAAATTAAACCAATTGGGAATTAAAGAATATGAAGGTATCTCTGGAATTGTGTGTTTCCTTTACATATCATTCGACCCTTCTGGTAATAGAAAACATAGACAGCCTTCATGCATGGTCGGCAACTCACAAATTGTTAGTTGTGCAACAAATAAACAGCACAAAAGACGTTTGAATTTGTTAAGTGTTTGTATATACAGACGGCGAGTGGGTAATGTGCTAAAACTGAGACAAGCAAACAAATTATAATTCGTCGCGCATCATTTCTAATGGAGGAACCTCCACATTAGGAATACCATTGTCATCGATACGCACTCCATTAAACCCATTTTCAGCTACCCCAGCCCCCAAATCTCCTGGTACGATCGTCCCTGCTTTCATAGCTTCTGTAACCTTTCTTAGCAAAAGGAAAACTCCAATGCGTTTCGATACGACATAGAAAACAGCACAAGAGAACATGAAGCAGCCACCAAACAGTATTAACCTGCCAAAGAATTACCACCATGAAGAATGAGATGAGATGGAGGGTGGACGGATAGGAGGTAAAACAAGTCATTCTTTATTTACCTTTCAACAACATCCTGACGCCGCATGGTGGATAGCAGGTTTTTGGTCCGCATTAGTAGCGAGCGGTGACCCTTGTATTCACTTTCTGCCTTCTTCAATACTCCTGTTGATTCATCTGTAAAAGACAACCTCCAGATTTATAAATATCACTATGCGAGACATATTAATGGAGCTCGGCCATTGTCATAAACATAAAAACCTACCAAAAGTTGCCAGTATATTTTCACTTCTTTCAACTTCCTGAAGAATCATTAGTAGGTCAGAGACGATATTTATAAAAGTGAAACCAATGAATATATCCCACAGAAACCAGCAAACAGTATGATACTATAATTATTGTTCCCAAAGCTTAAATAGATGGACGAAAGAAATGTATTTCACCTGAACCATCAGTTGACGAGTGCGCCTAAGGCTTTCAGTGATGCTTTCTGAAGCATTTGTTATTCCAGCCTTGGTTCTTGAAAATAAATACAATAAAATTATGATAGTTCAGCAACATATTCGAAAAAGATAACTACGCGAGAGTGTTCATCCTAGAAACTGCAACAGACATCAGGGAGATTGTATTTACTTTCACATCTAACACCATATAATACAGACAAGTAAGAAAGACTTCATAGTCAATGCTGAACTAGTGACGGATAGAGTGAAGCTCCACCATAATTGTCAACTGTTCTAGCAAACTAAGGTCAGTATATAAATACTGCTAGGTTAGCTCTACCTTCTATATTCTGCACTATCCTTGTTCGTCTTAAAAAGTGATATATGCCATGTGGGAATTCGGTAACACTGGATAACCTAAAGCATATAAAAAATAATTCTCTATCAACCAAATACAAACATGTTACTTACTGTAAATTGCGCCGGCGAATTGTACACTCCTCTCCACCTCCTAAAAGAAGTTCCCTCTGTCATCACCACAATTTATTGAAATATTAGCACCGCAAAACTAAGTGACAGAGGATGGAAACCACAAATATATTTCCAACTCCAACTGGAGAAGGTGCATTGGTAACCTTTAAGCAAAATGATCCAACTGTATATTTTTATCCTTTGGAACAGATTTCTAAATCCAAACTTTCTCGACTTGGAGAGTAATTCTCACTTAGACCTAGGTATTGGGCCTTTTGATTGGGACCCATACTAAAAAACGGATCATATGGTTGGCTGGTTACTCCAACTAATACTACTTCCAAAAAGTCAAAACCTTTATTTATTTAAAGCAAAAGAACTCCATCACCTTTGTCTGAGCAGCTTTTCTCATATTGGTCTGTGCTTGCAGATTAGCATTCCTCAGTCCCAGATGTAAACTACAGCCATTAAACATGTAAATAACGGCTTTATCCCCAACAAATGAAAATACATAATCCCAAACGAAGAGAGAGACAGAGATAAATAACCTTTGGTACTGATCCTTCCAAGATGTTAATGTCGAATGAGCGGACTGTACTTGCTCTTCCGTAAGCAACTGCTGTGCGAGAAGATCAAGTTTGAATTGCAATGACCTAAGTAGAGCCAACCCATCTTGTGCAAGACCATTCAATCTCTGGTGAGAATTCTTTTCTTTTGTCATTCCATCAACAGATGTACCAAACTTCTGAATGGCTTTCACATTGTTTTCAACGCTTGAAGATGTCTCTTCCCATTCTTTGATCACTTTCTCTACAGCTTGTGTAACCTCATCATCCATTATAACCTACAAATCAGTCGTACAAGTATAAGAAATTTTACCACATCTAACACAATTACATAGTCATAATTCAAGAACTTCAAATTTCTATCAGGATTTTGATTCCATGGGTCTTCCCATAACCACTTTAATTCAGTGTTAACAACTAAATAAACAAATTTGAAAATTAAAAGAAAACACTTTACAGTAAAATAAAATACTAATTGAAACACTAGATAAAATACTAATTGAATATCAAGATACATATTCAGAAATTAGATATCAGATTTAATCAGGGAAAACCAAAGAGATTGAGTAAGAAACACTTCATTTATTATGATATATCAACCACCCGGAAATATGCGCTACAAACGAAAAAATACAATTAAAACATAACACCACATACGGAAGTTGGCTCACTTATGACAACCCTACTGTTTCGACTAATGCTAGCTCAAATATGCTTTATTCTATGATTACATTGTAGAACATCTGCCCAAGCAAAATAAGCAAGTACTACACAAGTTAATGTAAGAATCCTAAGGGTATCGTGTAGGTCTAACATGCGGCCAGCTTAACAAAATCATGTCTAATGCATCCAAAAACTTCCACTGATAAATTAAATGCCACAGGAAAAAGATAATATACAGGAGAAATGAGAAACCTACCTGAGAACCAAATTCTGGTTCACGAGAAGGCCTAAAGGAACAGTTCCAGCCAACTTACTGTCCTTCCCGTACCCTACAACCATCAGAATTAAGAAGTAACTAAAAGCTTAGAACTAAAAACATCCGGCCAAAAAGGGCATAAGGTAGAGGACGGGGCTTAAAAATAAGACTGGCATCTAACGCGTCTGCACCACAACACAAATTCCTAGGTTTTATAGGTTGCTAATTCCACTGATGCAATACACCATGCACTACTCTGACACTGTACCGACTACCCCATACCTTACACAATATCTCTAACTATACAAGTTCAGATGGGACATAACTCTAACAAGGCTAACCTTACAACTACAAATCTCCAATGGATTTCGTCAGCATTGCCATTGTTTGGGAAAGCATCATCTATATCACTTAGTGTTTGCTTTATGCCTACATAAGAAATCACGAAGACTATCAGAAAGCTTCATAATTCAGTATGTATATCAAGGCAAGTGAATAGACAAATAAAAAATAATGCCATTAAAAAACACTTAGCAACTGGTATTTAAGTATATCATTATCCTTTTCATCTGGCTACAGGATTGGCAGTCAGAATGAGTTTATGCCAATCTGTGTAGGAATTTGTACTGTTTAAGTTTTTTGGTCTGTTATTCACTCGTGTTTCTTTAATAATAATATGCCTATATTCAGCACTTAAAACAATGACTATTAGTTGATCTAACAGCGCACACATGGAAGAATTGACAACCACTGACTTTACAAACATATAGGAGATGCTATCATTTAATGACGAAATAGAATTCATATTAATTCTCCATGATATGGATCTGTTGATTGAGATAGTTACTCCCTCTACTTCTATTAGTAAATTGCTACCAAGAAACCACTTTTTTTATTGATAAGAGTATTAAGAAAATCTGTATTGAAATTCACAGAGTAAAAGAGCAATTCTAAGATTACCATACTGTCTACAATCTAAAAGTATCAATATCACCAATTTAAGTCTAACTGCGCACAAGAGAAAGCAGAAAATAACAGCATAAACCAAGAAAAAGCACATGCATTTAAATTTGACCTAACTAATAAACCCTCTACCAGTCGAGCTGAATTTTATACAATGCCCTAAAGACAGCCACTAATATAAAGCCAATGATCACTATAAGAACCGAAAAATCAAATATGGGCTACAATTCCCTTTTGATGAAGTATAACACCTTAAGCAGATGAAGTTTCTCCAACGAAAAATCTGAAAAATAGAGGATGAATTCAATAAACCAACAAAAACCCAGAATAACCAAGAAAGAAATAGGTCTTAATCACTAAGAAAACCAGATTAGAATCATAAGAATTCAATAAAAATCGAATTAAAATAAAAATCTTACCAATGTAACAAATGGATACTTGTGCAATTTCTTCAATGATCACTCTAGTCTACTGGGTTTTAAAAGTTACAGAAGCTGAGATGGATTGATTTTTTGGGTTAGAGAAGACAGAGATCGGGTTTAGGCTTGAAAAACGCCTGCTTTTCCCTTTTATATAGAAACCCCCCGAATTGACTTGGGTTACGGGTGTGGTTATGGCCTTATGGGTGCATTTACCGCCCCATCTTTTGGACCAAATCGGTGGGTAGTAAAATTGTAAAGGGAAAATTAGCTAAGGCCCGATCCATGGGTAACCCATAATATGAGGCCCTTAATTAAAAGAAGTTTAAATTTAGGTCCGAGTTAATAAAAGACATCCACGCCCTTTTATATAGAAACCTGTTTTGAGCCATATTGATTTTTTTTGAGGCATACCAAATGGTGACAAAATAGTGTCACTAGATAAAAAAGACCATCACCCCTTATCCACCCATTTTTAATAATGGTAAGTATACCCTTATTTAATTAGTTCTAAAAATAATAATTAAATATTAATGACTATGATTTATTAGTAATGTTAATTCATTGGTTAAATTAAGTTGCTAATGTTATATTAGTAGAGAAATCAAATTTTTTGAGAGGAGGAAGAAGAAAAAAAGGAAAACTAAATCTTTGAGATTATTGTGATTCAAAATGGGTGATTTCAAATGATGAAGGAGTATCTCTTTTTTTCTTTTGGTTCTATTCTTCAAAAAAATTGAATGTTTACAAAAATATTCGGAATTCAACATTAGGTTCGACTGCTATTTTGGAAGCAGAACTTGGCGCGAAGAACAGTTCGGCTCCTAGTCTACAGCCGAACCTTAGGGTTTTGTAAATATATGTGTGGTTCGGATGATTCGTATTATTATACATTTCAGCCGAACCTCCTGGACTAACGAAAATGACGAGTTTCAGATAAATGTTCGGCTAACTTATGTTCAGCCGAACCTTGTAGTGCGACTTCTAAAAAAAATTAAGTTATCAGAAGGTTCGGCTGAACACATAGGTGAAGTCGAATCAGCCGAGCTTCAATGAATTCAATAACTTAGCCAAGTCAAAGGTTCGTCTGAAAACCTAGCAAAGTCGAATTAGCCGAACATAATGTTTCCCGAAACTATAGCTTATGTTCGGCTTAAAATTGATATTCCCAGATCAGCCGAACTGATCTTCTGAAAAACAAAAAACGAAGAACAAAGCTAGGTTCGGCTCTAATTTCTCAGCCGAACCCCCTTCTGAAAATACTAATTTCATCTAAGAAATCATATTTTATCGATCAAACGATGTAAAAACAATGAAAAACAAAATGGGTTTGTAGGAAATATCTTCTAATATAATTGGAGAGTAATCGAGATTTGGATTTCGCTTTCCAACGTCGCTCAATTGGATTAGCTCTTTACTTTTATTGAGAACTTGCTTGATTTGTATGGTTAATCGGCGACGAAAAGAAATTTCAACATTTATGCAGGGAATAGTTCGGCTGCGGGAGATGAGAAGAAGAAAGATTGAACTGATTTTGATTAATTTTAGTTTAGGTTTTTAATTTAGTTGAAGGGTAACCTAGTAATTTCATCACGGCTAGGACACCCCTTATAAGCATACCTTAGATGGTATCATCATTTAGTATGCCTAAAAAAAATTAGTATGCCTCAAAACAGGTTTCTTTATATATTGTCAAGCCCCAAATTAAATAAAATTTATATTAAGCCCAAAATTATTAAATCTAGGCCCAAAATTATGAAAGTATAGTGTGAATATGTAAACAGAAGTTACACATGCATATGACATGTGTATCCAGAAGTTACACATCCTTATGACATGTGTAATACAAAGTTACACATCAAAAAAATAGACATAAAAAAAACGCATACAAAAAATACATATATTACTTAAATATTCATTTAACATGTGTAACTAGATGTTAGACACGCTTCTGTCTAGTGTAATTGAGAGTTACATATGCATCTATCCAGTGTAATTGAGAGTTACACATGCATCTGATTTGTGTATTCAGCGTCAACTCCAATTCCAACAAGACCATTACCACATTTAAGCAATTAGCTTTTATGAAGTTATCTGAAACCTGAAATATAACAACAAGCAAATTTGCATATTCCAGGAAAAAAATATAGTCAAATACCACACAAAAGGAGGCAAAAGTTCGTAAACAGATAAAATCTATGTAACCAGAAGTTAGACATACAATCAACATGTGTAACTAGAAGTTACACATCCAATTAGCATCTGTAACTTCTAGTTACACATATATTTAGCATATGGGCTATGTACTAAACAGTTACACATGCATCACATGTGAATTTTTTTGGATGTAAAATCTATTCATTTTAGCATGTGTACGTGTAACTAGAAGTTAAAAATGCATCTTACTAGCAAAAAATTCCATCAAAGCATCATACTAACAAGGTTCAAAGACAAGTTATCTGATAATACAAGAACAATAGTTGATCCTAGATTCTCAGCACAATAAATCATACATGTCAGAGCTAAAATAAAGTTTTAAATGACACAGGGTAACTCACCATTAATCATATTATACCGAATGAGGGCCTGAAGAAAGACGCATGCAAGTCTTACAAGTTTGTTCAACATACAGTCGTCCTGCAAAGTAACAAGACAAAAAGGTACCATAATATCAGATTAAAATGAAGTATCTGCTCTTCTTGTTAGATGAAATCTCCTGAATTGCAATCACACTACGAAAAAGTTGTTTTTATGGTCGGATCCCAATAAAAAGGCAACTTAAAAAGGAAAAAAATGCACAACTGGCAAATAAAACTAAGTGAATAAATTACAATTAAGAGATCAGTTGCAATAAGAACTTAAATAGATGTGTAATACGACTTGTGTAACCGGAAGTTACACATGCATATGGCATGTGTAATCGGAAGTTACACATCAAATTAGATTGTGTAACTAGCAGTTACACATTCAATTAGTATATCCTCGGACATATACCGAAGATCACCACCAACAACAACAACATATGTCATGATTCTGACTAATAAAAAGAGTAGTATCTTGCTTCACTAATACTAAATAAACTAGGGATACTCGAAAACCTAACCATGTAATTGGGAATTACACATGCATCTGACTTGTGTACCTAGGAGTTACACATGCATCTTACTTGTGTAACTTGGAGTTACACATACATATTACTTCTTTACTCACCAAAATATAGGTGATGCTGACTTTGCTCAAGCTGCAAATTATAAATTTGCCATTTCATATTCTCCGTTCTCAAGGCACCTCTCTGATCAGGTCTGAGCCTTGAGTCTGTCGGTGGCAACTTTTCCTACACAAATGGAGTAAGTTGTACATCAAAAACCACCAGTACAAATAACTAAATCGAATGGATATAAAACAACAAACATATCGCCAGTTTTGTGGATATCAAACCTTTAATCCAGGAACGAGTTCATTGAGTGTAACAGCAAAGCCGTCAAGTTATATGGCATTGGGAATTTTGGTGGCTTACTCCGCTTCCAAAGCATCCGTGAATCAGGAAACGACTCTGAACCTTCTCCATTCCCTGAATAGTCTCTAAGTACATAATGCATGTTGCCACCCCATTTACCAAAAACAATTGCTATTGTTTGATAGCCCAATCTTGAACCACGCCTTGTACCTGAAAGATATCAGTACACCTGCATCATTTAGAAATTCTCACTGAATGATTCATGCACACTTTATTTGCTATTACTCCAATAATGAAAAATGACTGCAACCAACCTGATGAGGATTTCGTTCTGTTGAATTGCTTTGAATTTCAACTTTCATGAATACTCAGGATTTCCTTCTCTACGTAGTCATCGAAAGTCATGGACGACATAGATATTCATCACCTCCACTTATTTTTCCACCACTATCACTATCTCCATCTCAATTGCCACCACCAACATCACCAACTGCTCAATATTCATTAAACAATATATAAGTAAAACATAGAACTTATATCATATCCAATTAGCATGTGTATCTATAAGTTACACATCTAATTAGCATGTGTAACTAGTAGCTACACATATATTTAGCTTGTGTACCTAGAAGTTACACATCTAATTAGAATGTGTAACTAGTAGCTACACATCCATTAAACTATCAACGTTACTAGCACTCATGTATATGCTTAGTAAAAGTTCTGCACCAAAATTGAGTTAGTCGGTGAAGATGAGGAGAAGACAACGATATATCCTTAGTGGTTAACCAGGCGACCCAGGTTCACGGGGACTGACTGACTATTAAGTTCAATTATGTTCTAGCAAATGACAATCTAATTCTAATCCAATTGTGTTATTTACAGGAGAGAGAAACACTGAATTATAGTTCAAATTTTATACCACGCTAAGTTGTAAACTTTGTCAAAAAAATCTGATATAGTACTAACATGCAAAGCCTCAAAAACAAATCTAGGATAAATTATATCGTTGTGTCCATCCATTTCTGCCATTAGTGAATAGAAAGAGAGATATTGTTGTTCATTGGCAACTCACCTCATAAGTCATGTTGTCCAGGTCAATACTATCTTGTCTTACAGCCTGCAATTCAGCATAGTTACGCTTCTTAGAGCTAGATATCAAATTGATTATAGACGAGAAAAGAAAAATGTTAGGGGAAAGACGAAACAACTATAGGCATAACAATACCTGGACTGAATGTGTTTGTAGTATTGACTTCTCTATTAACTGCAAAAACAATTAAAAGATGTTTATTTATAGATGATCCATTTGCATAAAACAAACTTTCCACCCAAAGAAAAACAATGTGAATCATATTTCTTGTTAAAAACGTTTATGTGGACTATTAATCATCTGGTTAGACGTTGATGGCAGAAGCAAATATCCACATAGACACCAGAAAAAGGTTAGTTGATCAGTACTAGGGTTTAGAAGCTTTTCTCACAAAGGTGAATATTCTAATATCCTTGAATCTAGAAGAAAAAAAACAAGCAACTAACAATGTCAAAGTTCCTGTTTGAGAAACTGGAAGGTTTCAAAAGATAAATAACTGACACATCTTCACAGAAGTGATAGTTTCTTGAAATTCTAAAACATTAACCCGAGTGGAATTCAAAGTAAAGTTATAGTTGAGAGTTGGTAACAGTTAGGCTCATTTTTTTGGAAATGGTCCTGCTAATAGAAACTCAAAAAATAAACATATGAATGTGCTTTCCACGAGCCAAATGCATAAATGTGGGCAAACACACATCTAACTGATAAGTCTCAGGAGTGAACTTTATTTTAAGCTTTTTTTTACGCAACTAGTGCACAGGAATAGGATAATAAGACAATGTATTGGCAAGATCCAGATATATAGATAGAGTACTGAAGATAAAACATAAACATTGGGTTTTTGCTCCCAAACACACAACGGAGAGTCGTGTATCTCAGTATATGTATAGAAATCCACCGCCCAAGTAACCAAAATAATGCACGCCAACACGGGCTAACTAGTGTGAAATCATATAAGTCGAGCCAAATGCATCACAAAGTTGATAAAAATTACCTATTTGAGTTTCCGAAGTTTCATCAATTGAGGCATTATCAAGTTGATTTTCCAGTTCTTGCAACTCCATAGATAAAGCTTCATCTAGCTCCATCAAACACTTTCAGCCGTCAAAATGGTGATAAAAAAGGTAGTTCTTTTGCGTTTTCTGCGCCTCTCTTTATATGTCTCTGCACCTGAAATTGCGAATCAGATATAATCTTAAGTTTCCTTATTCAGAACAATTCTAAAATGCCTTCAAATCTTAGCCATTCATTATTACAAACCCACGGCCTTTAGGCATTGTTACAGTAGAACCACCCATTTCCAGCTGGTTTATGTCTTGAAACTCCACCAAATTCTTCACCGAACGGCTACCAGAAATCATGGAAAAACAATTGCAGCAACAACACTTGCACAGAGACTCAACAAGAATCATATGAACTTGAAATAGTGAAGAAGAGCTCATTCAGGCCTTTTCTCGAACAAATGATTTGTACTGTCTCTGTTAATGGAGAAACATCTTTTCCAGTAATTTCTGAGCCTCTATGTATCATCTTCCTGCAACAATTCCACAACCAACACAAAACACAATCATAAAATCGTTCAAGCACACTATTATTGCAGCAATCCCCTTCATATATATCCCACGAAAATAGTCAGTAGTAACATCTTCAGTTCTTCGTTGTTTTATTTCTTGAAAATAATAAGCGAAGGCAGGCATTCAATATATCATTCCATGTTTTCTCAGGAACTTGCTTAATAGTTCACCAAGCATTATATAGTATTCATAGATATAAATGCTTAGTAATCTATATCTAACGGCAGGCACACACACCACAAAATCTATCAGATTCTTAGATGATAAACACAATATAATTTCTAGTTTAAGCAACACCAATATCGGATTAAACCTACTAATAATCTGAACTGAGAATTATTTCAAAGATTCGTAATACCAAAAAATCGAAATTAAACCTAAACTAAGATCGAAATTTAGAGAAACTTACTTCCGATTCGGAATAGTATGACACATGAAATCAATCAATTGAATCACATGTCCCTTACGAATATCGCCATTGAATAGTTTCTCATTCAACTGAGTTTCTAACACAGCATAATGATTCGAATCCGAGTCATAATCAAAGCCGAGCTTGTGATATTACCAGCAGATTTTATATCTAAATACTTGAACTAGAGGTTTTAAGTTTGTATCGCCTCAAAGAATAGCTGAAATCGCATTATGAGTTCATCTAACAAACATTTTCGCTGAATTTTTATGGGTTTTGGATTACGAAATGAACGAATCTGAATGAATCTGAGCTTAAAATGATGAGAAATCAATGAATAATTTCGAATTATGAGATTAAGGAGATGAAATGAATGAAAAAAAATGAAGATCAGTGAAATTTGGAGACGATGAAAAGTTTTCTAGGGTTTTCGCCAGATCCGAGAGAGAAAGAGAATGGAGAAGAGAGAGAAAGAGAATAGAGAAATGAAAATATCTTCTCAGATTCCTCTTGTATACTCCCTCCGTCCCTAATTAGATGACCTATACCATAAATAAGTGGAGTGATAGATTAGTATTATTATAAGAAATATGTAAAATTTGATAGCCATATTTATATTCATTAGATAGGTGTTTTAAAATGCTTTCCGATGATACAAAGATTACGAAAATCCGTTATATAGTTTGAAAGATAAATCATTTCTAAATTTACTAGTAAATTTTAACTAAGTCATCTAATTAGGGACGGAGGTAGTATATACTAAAGGGTAGTGTTATCATTATTAAAATTCATAATAATTAATTATGGGCCAGATCTGAATAAAATTTTATATTTCGGGCCTAGCAATATCATTTTCTGAAAATATGGAGTTGACAATGTATGATCCATTTAGTGGAGCTTCTATATATTGAAACCATATAAAAGGAGGGTTATAGTATTTTTCACAATTGTAAATATCATCACTGGCGTATCTGATGATTCCTGTAATAGGATCACCCTTAGTCGAGGTCCAACTTTGATTTTTGTTACTACGTATGTGTTCTAATTATATGATTTTATCCACGACATAGCTTATTAATTTGAGTATTTGCCTATCGTCAGAAATTACCATCACTCGGGCAACTAAAAATTGAATCCAAAATCTGCAGCTAATTGGTGACACACTTGATCATGTAAAGCTGCGGGAAGAGGTGGACTGTAGAAATGAGAGCCTACCCTCGGCCTTGCCGAATTCTTCTTGGTCAGTATAGGCGGGTCTATTCCTTCCCATAGAACCATAGTGGGTGGCGCTGTTGTTGCCACATCTCTCTGTTCTGCAAGGGTAATGAGTAGCTTGCTTGTACGCCATCTCAATTAAATACCAGCAAAGGTGGCTCTGTGCAGTTCACGTCTCCAATTATATATAATGACGAGAACCTCTCTTCCTCCAATATCTTAGATCATTAAAATAGTAATGAATCAAAATTATGCACAAGGACTAGAATGAACCAGTGAAACAAAATGACAAAAACAGGAACAACAAACAACATTTCTGCGCAATAAATTTGCGGGTGAAGTTGTCTGGAATTATTCTTTTTCAACCAAGTCTGGGTTTCCAAGAAAATCATAGGAGGAAAACACCAATGCTCTTGTACAGTTTGTACTCTAACTGTAAGTGATAAAATAATCGACAATAATGTAGTATAAGTTTAACATAATGACTATCAATCAACACTGAAATTTTCTTTGTCAACACCACTGCAGAGCAGATTTAATTGACACACCAAAGTGGGATGAAGTGCATTAGAACAAGCAAAATTGTTGAGAGCTTCGATCTAAAACCTTCAGAATCAATCTGCAAATTCAATTAAGTTATACAGTTCCCTTGGAGTTCTGTAGGGGTTTAACTTGTTATTTCAGATGTTTGAGACAAAATTATGTACCTCCAATAAAGAATGCACCCTTAACACTGGGCAAACAGTATCTTTCGTTTGTAACCGACCTTCAAGAGAAGGAAAATACTGCTCCATGGGTCTCTCCCGGCTGCTGATTTTATACAGTATCTGGCTTAGCATACAACCGAGGTAACATTGGCAGGCTTATTTCACTTTCCACAATTTAACATCGGAGTTCACAGTTTGAGCACACATTCTGCAAATTAGTGACCAATGAAGAGATCAGTCAGCAGTCAGGAAGCAGAATAGTAAGTACTAATGCAAACTAGACTTGCCAAGTCAAATTCCAGAAAAAAAGAAGATGGTTAATAACTGAAAATAGCACGGTAAGTTCAATAAAATACACACTTCGCACCAGAAAATCATTTAAAATACAGAAAAACCGTGTATAAATTACTGCTTATGGGCTTTCAACACACATATTGTACCTGAACTGCAGGTTTTTATGGATTTTTCTACCAGAGTTGAACATTCTAAAATGGGATCAGAAGAATGCGATTGGGGAGAAACCATTTATCTACTCACCAATCCCATGGTATAAGCATGGGACAACAAAGTTTCACTACTAAATCCAGAATAGGTCAAGAAAAAAAATGACTATGATAGGATAAAGCTTTGATGTTACTTCCTAAAACATACCACTCTTAGTAATTCACAATTACTAGGTAAAACATTAAATCTATTACTATTGTTAAAGAACAAATTTGAGCAATGTCTGTTAGAAGTTTATGTCTCATTGTTTCAAAAAATATAATCAATTTTATACATAGAAGGTAAAATGTATCTTGCACCACAAATGGTGGTAAAATGAGCAAGTTGCACTGGTTTTGGATGCTTTTCTAGTGATTAATTAATTGATGAACAATTCGAGAAAAAACCCCTTGTGCCTTGTTTCTAGCTCTGAAGTTCTCTACCCCAGTGTGAAATACCATATCCAACGATTAGCTGAAGCGAATGGACAGCCTCAGCATGAAAAAGATGGCGCAGTACAATAATCTAGGGTGCTTTAGGATGAGAAAGCATCCCCAGGAATTTCAAATCCATGCTTGAACATTGCTCCAACTACCTGCTCTACTTTAGTTCTTTGACCATAATCCGTGTAGGCCCTATACATAATCAAGAATGTTTTCTTTGATGGGTCAATATTAGATTGTTCCATCTCTTGAAGAACTTTTACCATTTCCTCCAGCCGATTTTGTGATGAATACATGACCATCTTACAATGATACAAGGATCGACAGATCCTCCATCTAGCAGACTCAGCCTGCTTCACAAATTTCGCCAGCTCTTCCACAGCATTGCAACGGAAAAAAGTTGCTATGATTGATAACATCACATTCTTTGTTACAACCCTAGTGTTACGATTAAAAGCGTCATTAATATAACTCTGCATTCGTTCTATCAAGTTCTCTCGGGCATAAACATTAATTAGCTTCACATGCAACCAAGCCCTATAATCCTCTTCTGGGATAATCTTCATCAATGCTTCAATCTTCCTAACCCTATCAGGGTCAGAAGAATCACAGTATGCAGCAATCATGGTTCTTACTAGTACCACATCTTTCTCATTTACATGATCCTTAACCAATTCATAAATACTCTCCATCTTATCCACCTTCTTCCAATGCGCATAACCTCGAAGCATGTACAAATGGGTTTGAATATCAGGTTTGACAGGTCCTTGTACCATGAAAGCATACATCCACTCCATTTTATCGAATTGCCAAGCAGTAAAATACCCAGAAATAAGATTGTTATAAGTAGTTATATTAGGAGAGAGGTTCGCCTCCTTAATCTCCAAAAATATCCTCTCCATGTAAGGTACCAAACACAATCAACCATAAAGTGAAGTTAAAATGTTATAAGTAACAATAGTAGGAACAACTTCTTTCTTCATTTCAATAAACAACTTCCGACATTTCCAATCCAAACCGTTGTACAGATACGCTGACATTAAAGCATTATACGTCGAAGCTGTTCTCCTCCCAGCACTAGCAGCCTCCATAAACAACTCAACAGCAAGGTCAACATCCTTAACTCTACCAGAAATCACAATCCCCTTGGCATATTCCTCCGTTTCCATTGCCCAACCTTCATGATTTTTTTTAAATCTCCAACTAAACACCTGCAAAATCATACACCATTACATCAACATAATACACTATTTTCAAAACCCTAAAAAGTTATCGAAATTTATACCTGCAGAGCTAATTGAGGCCGTGACTTTAGCTGATTAAGCAACTCAATAAACGCCGAACTTCCATGTCCTGGAAACAAATAACTAGAATCCAAAATTCCTTCAATCTTCACCAAATCGTAAGCATTTTCAAGTAATTTATCCCTTAACTTAGATACATCAAAAATGAAATTGGGTTCTTCATCAAATCTATATCTAGTAGAAGAATCTTTCTCAGTAAACAATTTGGTAATCTCTGTAGGAAAATCATTTTTTGAACAAAAAGAATGAGATTGAATAAAGGGTTCTCCGATAAATCTACGATTTAGGTTTTTCTGTGTTGTTTTAGGTTTTACATACCATTTTTGTTGCTGTTGAATCAGTTCCGTTTTAACCCTGTTTGAAATTCCCAATGCTCTCTTCATCTTATTGTAATGAGTTTCGGATTACTCATGATCGATGCTCACTAGGGTTTTCATTAGGGTTTATAATAGGATTGAACAAGGAATATCTTTCTTGTGTAATAAGATGATGAGTGAATATGAAAGTTTCATGGCGGTAGATCTAGTTAAGGCATTTCGGATGGGGTACTATTGGGATTCCATGTACTAATTTATTTCAGCATCCCTATAATTGATGTTGGCAGCTTCTGAGTTTAGGTTTTTGGATTTTAGGCAGTGGTGCTGGTTTTTGGATTTTTTTGGATAAGAGAAGACTAGGATGGCACGTGCTTTGCACGTGTGACAAAGAAGAACTGGATGTATTATAAAGAAAGAATGTGTACTGTTAGTCTGTTCCAATGAAGGAAAAGATTTGGCCAAAGGGGTCGGAACGAAATGCCAACTTCGTTCCTATAATCCACTCAACATTTTTATGGAGGCACATCTAGTCCTTGCAACCATGAGAAGATCCTTCCTTTACCTGTCATTTGTTGAATTTTGTGAGGTTTTAATTTCATAAACAGTAATCAAAAGATACTACAACAAATGAGAATATAAATGTAACTAAAAATGCTTTCGACGGGTTTATGAACTTGGCTAAACCCTTTAATAACCGAATTCCCTATAAGAATATCTAACACTTATCACTCTACTGTAGCTAGTGATCGTCATTCAAATATTTGTTAGGTATCCTTCAAAAAAAAAAAATATATATATATCTGTTAGGTAGACCTTCTAATGATGCCAGTGGGATTTTCCATTTGGGTATGCGCTAGCTGCAAGGACGATACGTTAGCCAAAATATTACCAAAGCATTTAAACATTAAGATAAATGATAGGCTCGAGTAGTGTGATTTTCGTAGACTTGCTTATGCATAAACACCATTAACGTAAGAAAACTACTGAAAAAGAGAAAGAGTCCTAGTTATTTTCCTTAATGTAATTCTTTGTTCATTTTTAAGCTGTACACTGTACAGATAAATAAGTTAATGCCACCTACGAAAAACAACCACAATTTTCTCTCATTAAAGATGTCCAATTGATAGAAAACCAATCACATTTAATAACATTGTGTGAGGCTTATTACCCCAATTCCTAAACATTACTACTTTCTACTAACTGTGATGTTCACATATACCATGTCAGAGCTCGCATCTTTCTCGTCTACAATTTTTTGCCACAGTCTAGATAGAGAAAAACTACCTACTTGGCCACCTAACAATCACCCAGGCATCCCGCCTTAAACAATTACTTAACTGTAAATTTAAACAGCTTTCAAGTAAGAATCAGTATGCGGTGCGAACATTCAACGGAATAAAATTCGTCATAGCCGAAGGAATAGGATTAGTACCTGAATTCCCTTGTACAGTTGTTGCATGAGCAAGTGTCACTTTTCATGATATAGTTATCCAAAAGAGTACCTTGAGAACATAAATCAGCTCCACCCTCTCATGCGAGACCTAGAATCTGATAACCTTACTGATATAGCATGTGGAGAACCTAATCCAGTAATCTGAAAATCAAAATTGAAGGATAAAATATAATGAGAAACTTATAAATCAGAAAGCTGTAAGCAAAATCATTGAATACTAACAATTAAGAAGGAATCACACCTTCCGCAACTCCAGGATTCGGTGTTTTACTAAATGAAACTCCAAAGAAACTCTCAAACACGGCCTGCAAAGGTCATCACAAATTATCTAGATTTCTGGAATCATGGATTCTGGTGGCTGTTGATGTGCAAAACTGCTGCAGAGATGTCCAAAGCAGAAAATTTATTAATAGTTTATTAGTGCAACCGAAATTTGAAAGGAGGATATTTTTATTGTGGACACTCTTTACTTCAATTCATAATTGAAGCATATCAAACAATCAGATCAAACCACTGCAAATTACATAAACCAAAATTGCTAAGACGAATAGACAATCCCAAGAATCTATCATAAAAGCAAAACAAAAAGGAAAAACTGCACAGAACCAAGAATCTGGAAAAACAAACAAACAATTCAAGCATTTCAAAACGTAAGAAATACCAATCGCTACAACTAAATCAAGACAAACGTATAACAGAAAACATTTTACAGCACACCCATCAATCAGAACTATTATAAAACCAACCCAAAACAGAAAACACTAATTAAATTAGTAAGCTCGTAGCTAGACCACATTCTAGTTTCGATGTTACTCAAAATGAACCAAATATATCATTCAAGCATTTAAACAAACACTTCGGAAACAGCAATGTAAATTAAAATGTAGACCTAAAAAATGAGAATCCTTACAATACTAACAAAAAGGAGCTAGCTCCAGGTAAAAGAAAAAACCAATACTCTTCTGATATTTTCGTATCTTATGCATGCACGGCTTCCTTTGAGACGCCTGCCACAAAACAACATCAAACAAATTCAACATAAATTTTTTTAAGAACACTTAGATGTTAAAGAGAAAGTTTTTTCTTTAAGAAGACACCTAATTAGATCTTAAAGAGAAAGAGTTAGATAGGGAGAGAGTATCGCATAACTTGAACTGGGTGTTTGTTTACCTGGAAATATTAAGGTTTCTGAAAATTCTCATTAACCATAATAAAATCAAGCTTTACAGAGCGGAAGAGATGGATGTTATTAGTGGGAGCTCAAGTCCATTTAGCGTATTATTTGGCGGGATGTTCATGTCAAGGCCTGTCAATATTTATCCGATATTCGGTATCCGTTTCCGAGTATTCGAGATCCTATAGGATTTTATCCGTTTTATCGGATATCGGATATCGGATCGGATATTTTATCGGATATTTCTTCCTTAACATATCGGAAACGGATTAGACCCCATCCGAAATGTTAATATCCGATATCCGATAGTATAGGAACTTATTTATAATTTATCCTAATTTCGAGTCTAGTACCGGATATTATCGGATATTGTCGGATAAATATCCCATAAGTGTCAATTATGAAAATGTTTTACAAGGGTTTTTAAGCTTTTTTGTTATAACCGGATACTATCGGATATCCGACAGCTTAGCCTATCGGAATCGATATCTGATTTTGATATCCTATAGGATATTATCGGATATCGAATATCCGGTAGTGCTTAACATGTCGGATATCGGATTTCTAAATATCCGACGTATATTCTTCCATTGACAGACCTACATGTCATAGTCCTGTGGTGCGCATAACTTCGGAGAGGGTGTATTTATCTTTACTTAAGTTACTAGCCGGTATTAGCAGTAATTAGTCTCGGTTAATTCCGTTTTGGTTAGGTTCCGGTTAGGTCTTCGTCTCCTTTATTACCTGTACCTGTATTCAAAGCAAATCATGAAAATAGAAAGAAGAGGCAGTACAGTGGTACTGAGGTCACTTATACTTGCCCATATGATCTCTATTATTATCTCAGATCCATCGGGATCATAACATTCGGTATCACCCATATTTTTTCTTCTCTCCACATCATGACAGGACCAACTATCAAAAATGTGGATTACACCACCCGTGAACTCACTCAGTTGATTCAAAATCTTATAGATCTTCATACCCGTGATGCTTCTGAAAGAGATGTTGCTGCTCAACGTCAGGAATCTATTCTTACTTCAATCTTAGAAAAATATGAAGCATCACAAGCAAACTTCGATAAATTTTTTGAGGTTTTTTCTAGATCTATACCACAAACCCCACCACAAACACATATTCCTTCTCCTTCTTACACTCCACCTTTTGCCCCAGGAGTTCGTCACACACACACTCTTGGGTTCCTCTACTCATCCTAAAAGCCCAAGAATAGACTTTCCTAGATTCAGTGGTGATAACCCTCGCAGTTGGGTGAGAAAATGTGAGAGATATTTTCAGATCCACTATATTATTGAAGCACAGAAGACAGAGTTTGCTTCCCTACACTTAGATGGTAAAGCAAATACTTGGTTTCTGAATTTTCTCACTGGTAAAACTTCTGTCTCTTGGCCTATTTTTGTTTATGCTATTTGTGCTAGATTTGAGGATCTAACTAATGACAATTATGTGGGTTGTTTTCATAAATTGTCTCAACTTACTTCTGTTGATGAGTATTTTGAACAATTTGAGCTACTTAAAGCCTTAATGTTGAGTAAGAATCCTTATATTACTGAGGATTACTTTGTCTTATGTTTTATTAGTGGGTTGAAGGAGGTTTTGAAGAGTTCAGTGCAGATGCACAAACCTACTTCTCTATCCCAAGCATTTTAGTTAGCCAGATTACAAGAGATAGCCCTTTCTTCTCAGGCTCAACCATCAAAGCCATCTCAAATAAAATAACCTACTACTTCCACATTCAGTAAATTTTCTACCCCAAAATCAACCATACCTTATTCCACCATTGGGGGTTCACCATCTGCTCTTAATTCTACTTCACTCAACCCTACACCTAAATCTCCTTACATTCCACCCATCAGGAGACTAATTTATGAGCAGATGAGTAAAAGAAGAGCTCAAGGACTTTGCTTCAATTGTGATGATAAATATCATCCTGGTCACAGATGTAAACAACAGTAATTATTTTTGATAGTAGATGAGGAGGAAGCTGATGAAGTAGAACCACAACTTCCACAGGAGGTTCTTGAAGAAAATTTAATGGAGTCTGACATGCAAATCTCTTTACATGCCCTTACTGGTAATGTCAATACTGACACCATATGAATTCCATGAGTCATTAAGAAGAAAGCCATTATTGTTTTAGTGGATACAGGAAACACTCATAGTTTTATTGATTCTTCACATGCTACTCAAATGGGTTGTGAAATTAAGCCTACTTCTCCCATGTTAGTAATTGTAGCTAATGGTGCAAGAGCTACAAGTACAGGGGTTTGCCAACAGCTTCAATGGACAATGCAACATCAACAATTTTCAGTTGATTTCAGACTACTTCCATTGGGGGGATGTGACTTGGTTTTGGAAGCTGATTGGTTAAGAACATTAGGTGATGTCACCTTCAATTTGGCCAAATTGTCCATTTCGTTTATTCACAACAGTCAGCTAATTACACTTCAAGGTACTTGCACTAAACCATCTCTCATGATGCTTAGCAGCAATGCAATGAAGAACTTTTTATCAAAAAGAATAACCCTGCATTGGTTGGCCAATTCTTTTCTATCTCTGTATCACTTATACCACCTGAAATTCCTCCACTAGTGCAATCACTACTCAATGACTTTTCTGATGTCTTTGAGGAGCCAACTCAATTACCACCACATAGATTTTTGGACCACAAAATCACTCTCAAACCTGATTCTCAACCAATCAATCTCAGGCCTTATAAATGTCCTTACATTCACAAATTAGTGGTTAAGTCCTTAGTTCAGGAAATGCTTAAAAATGAGATCATTCAAGATAGTCATAGTCCATTTTCTTCTCTTATTCTCTTAGTCAAAAAGAAGGACAACACTTGGAGGTTCTGTGTTGATTACAGGAAACTCAATGCCATCACAATTAAGGATAAATTTCCTATACCTGTCATTGATGAGATTTTGGATGAACTCCATGGGTCTAAGGTTTTTACTAAACTAGACTTAAGAGCAGGTTATCACCAAATCATTGTACATCCACCTGACATCTCCAAAACAGCATTTTGAACCCATCATGGTCATTATGAATTCAAAGTCATGCCATTTGGCCTCACAAATGCTCCTGCCACCTTTCAAGCTCTCACGAATTCTGTTTTTGGTACATATTTAAGAAAATTTATTCTTGACTTTTTTGATGACATATTAGTTTATAGTCCTAATGTCACTGAGCATGTACATCACCTCTCAGTAGTTCTTTCTCTACTTAAGGAACACAAACTTTATGTCAAATACTCAAAATGTTGTTTTGCTCAATCTTCACTTGAGTACTTAGGACATATTGTCACAGCTAATGGAGTAGTTGCTCACCCTGAAAATATTACTTGTATGCAATCTTGGCATGTTCCTATGATAGAACCATTTACGTGTCTAATTTGTCCTCAATGTTTCGTATTGTTACTACTCGATTTCGTACTTATTATGGTGTTTTGTGTGTTTGTATGTATTTTTTGGAAATAAATATTGTTGGAAAATTCGGCTCGAAAAGTTGCTAAAGGCACCTCCGGAGGACACCTGCTATTCGGACCCACATTTTGGATAAGGGGCATCCACCGCTATTTGCACCATGGAGCTACTATTTCCACCCCGCGGCTAAGTGCACCCCTACTCTGGTTAGGGGGCGCACCTTCTTTCTTCTTCGTTCAAACATGAAACTGGCGGGAAAATTTGGTTTTGTAAACTGCGAGAAATTCTAAGAAGATTTAGACGAGATTGCGACAGGATTTTTGATGGGATGTATTTGGTAATAATCTGTTTCGATGAAACAGGGAAGGTAATTACCTTTTCAACGTAAAAAAAGGAAGGAAACTTCGTGTCACGATGAAACAGGGGAAGTGTATTATTCTCGGATTCTCTTTGTTATATTTGCCAAGATTTCGTGTGGATAGAGAGTTTAATTTCCTCCGAGACTCATATCACACGCGTTTGGATGGTGTTAGATGCGTGCAGAACCGTGAAAAGCAAGAAGGGGAAGAAAATATCTTCGAGATTATTTTCTTTACTGTCGAAGTTATGGGAGAGATTTTCAGAAGATTTGAGAATTAATGTGGAGTCTGTGGGATATATAAAGGTGCTTCGGGGTTCATAGAAAGGTTACAGAGAGATTGGGAGAGTTTCAGAGCATCAGAAAGTCGAGATAATCGAGTTGCAAAAGACCACCATTTATGCTGCTGCTGCGAAGAACACGAAGAACAAAGACCACCAGAGACTGTCGTTCATGCTATAGTGACAACGACATTCATTCGAGGGTCGCAAAGTTACAGTAACAACAACAGTTCATCTTTATCGTTTTCTGTAACAGCGTTTGCAACAACTATAAACGTTGCAAACACCCGATTTTCATCATTTTCTCCATTTCATCTTTGTAAACACCCTTTGAGCAATAATAATGATTTTTGAGCGTGTTTCCAACATAATGATGAGCTAATTCTCTCACAACCAAGGCAATGAGGAAGCTATTTACGCATGAATAATTGGTAACTATTTTATGTTCTCTAATTTATAATTTATAATTCACTCAATCACTGCTTTTGCAGAGTTTTTAATTGTTTGCATAATTTTTTTCATTAGTTGTGATTCAATTAGATAGGTTATACTTTGTTTAGATAATCTATGCTTAGGGGATACAATTAATATTTGAGAATTTTCCTGATTATTTGTGAGTTAAGAAAATAAGGGGCTTAAATATGATTAGAGTTTTGTGTTATTTACCATCATTCATTCATGTGTAATAGTGGAATCAGTGTCTTGATTATTTTCTCATATCTTGAAATCAATTTTGAGTTTAATTTTCTTTATTTTTAAGTTTTATTAAGTTTAGAATCTTTTGCTTTCACAAGCCTCAACGAACTTATTACTACAACAACTTTGAGATAACATCATCCTACAACTATTAAACAACTCAGAGGGTTCTTGGGGCTCACAAGCTACTACAGGAAATTTGTTAAGGGGTATGGTACCATCAGTAAACCTCTTACAGATTTGTTGAAGAAGAACTCATGCACATGGTCACCATTAGCAGAGGAAGCCTTCTCTACTCTTAAGAATGCTATGTGTACTACTCATGTGCTAGATATTCCAGATTTCTCAAAGCAATTTGTGGTGGAGACTGATGCTTGTTCTAGAGGACTTGGGGTTGTACTTATGCAAGAAGGGAGAGCCATTGCTTACTACAGCAAGCCACTCGGGCCTAAAGCCTTGGGATTGTCTACTTATGAGAAATAACTCTTAGTTGTAGTCAATGCAGTCACTAAATGGAGACATTATCTCACTAGCCACCATTTCATTATTAATACTGATCAACAGAGTATCATGTATTTCATGGAGCAGAAAATCACTACCCTATTGCAACAAAAATGGCTAATTAAGCTTTTGGGCTTTGATTACACCATTCATTACAAGAGGGGATTAGAAAATAAAGCTGCAGATGCTCTCTCCAAACTCCCTGTTGATTCTTCTACATCATCTTGCAATGCCTTGGCTATGTCTACACCAACATGGACTCAAGACATCATTAAAAGCTACACCAATGATGTTGAAGCATCTAAACTCATTCCACAACTATTAGTGAATATTGTTGCAATTCCATACTACACCTACAGGGAGGGCATTCTTAGATTTAAAGGCGGAATCTATGTGTACTACCACTAATATAAGGCAATACATCTTACATTTCATTCATTCCTCTGCCATTGGTTCATTCAGGTATTCAAGGAATTTATATTAGGGCTAAGAATTATTTCTACTGGAAGGGTCTCAAACAAGATCATTTGTTATTAGTCAGCCAATGTGACACTTGTCAACGAAGAAAATTGGAGCATACTTCTCCTCCTGGTATTTTACAGCCTCTACTCGTTCCAGATCAAGCTTGGAACCATATTACCATGGATTTCATTGAAGGTCTTCCCAAATCAAACAACAAGAATGTGATCATGGTGCTAGTAGAAGGACTTACTGAATACAACCATTTTATAGGGCTTACTCACCCATACACAGCAATTACAGTAGCTCAGGAGTTCTTGAACAACATATTTAAGTTGCATGGCTTACCAACTTCAATTGTCTATGACAGGGACAAGGTCTTCACCAGCAAATTTTGGCAAGAATTATTCAGAACTTTGGGTACCCATATGAACATGAGCACTGCTTACCACCCTCAGTTTGATGGCCAATCTGAGAGAGTGAATGCATGTCTAGAAAGCTATCTGAGATGCATGACAAGTCATAAACCAAAGAATTGGTTCAATTGGCTTACATTGGATGAATGGTGGTACAATACCAACTACCCTACCAGCTTGAAGATGTCTCCATTTCAGGATCTATATGGGTATGTACCACCTCACTTAGCTTTTCCAACATTAGCAACAACTTCGATAGCTTCAGTGGAGGAATATTTGCAAAGAAGAGATGATTGATTAGAAATTCTGAAAAATACTTGTCAGAAGAGCCAAGCAAGAATGAAGTGGTTTGCTGACAAGAAACGAACAAATATGTCATTTGTTGTGGGAGACTTAGTTTATTTGAAGCTTCAGCCATATAAACAAACTAATATAGCTTTGCGCAAGAATTTTAAGTTGTCTTCCAGGTATTATGGCCTATTTCCAATCTTGCAGAGAATTGGTCAAGTTGCTTACAAGTTGGAACTACCTCCAAGCTCCAAGATACACCCAGTTTTTCATGTGTCACAACTCAAGAAGAAGTTGGGAGCTGCTCATACCACAATGCCTTCCTTACCATTGGTGGACACAGAAGGAGAGATTACTCTCAAGCCAGTTACCACATTGGATTCCAGGCAAATTTTTCGTCAGGGGCAGGCAGTCCAACAACTTTTGATTCAGTGGCCACACACCACTCTAGATGATGCTACATGGGAATATTTGTATCATGTTCGAGCCCACTTTCCAAAGTATCATCCTAGAGGACAAGGATATGCTGAAGGGGGGAGTATTGTCATAGTCCTGTGGTGCGCATAACTTCTGAGAGGGTGTATTTATCTTTACTTGAGTTACTAGTCGTTATTAGCAGTAATTAGTCTCAGTTAATTCCTTTTTACGTTTTGGTTATAAAGTCAGTTGTACCGTGGAGATTATAACCACGTGTAGGTCTATGATGTGTTAGGGTTCCTGTTAGGTCTTCGTCTCCTTTATTACTTGTACCTGCATTCAAAGCAAATCATGAAAATAGAAAGAAGAGGCAGTATAGTGGTATTGAGGTCACTTATACTTACCCATATTATCTTTATTATTATTTTAGATTCATCAGGATCATAACAATTTACTTCCTGCCATGGATGCTACAACAACACACTAATGAAGGAGGAGACCATATCGAAAGAGAGAAGCGATTAAAAAGGGAAACTGGCCAATTTCAATTTTGAAATTTGAAAAATTTGTTGAAAGTCCCAAGGGGCAACACTACGTTTTTATCCTTTGCGCTTTAAAGATTTATATTTGACACATTTGTCCCTAAATTATTTTCATCTTTCTTTGATTTGTGATGTTATTTTGGTAAAATGGTGTTATTTTGCCTCTTTTCATTATAATAGCAAAGATTTGGTGGGCTAGCTAACATTTGGGGGCAACTGTCACATGGCTAATGATTATTTTTATTTTATTTTTTGGTTTGTTGATGAACAACTTGATTTCATTCACACAGTAAGGAAAATGAATTAACGGGACTGAAAAGGGATCTAGTTGGAAGAGATTATTCTTAAATTAGATCCTTGGAACTTCGATATACTTGCCTTTTGGATGGTCTGGCTCAGACCTTCACTGGCTGGAACTGAAGCTGGAACACGACGAATACATCATGCTTAAATACAACAAAGATGATAATAATGAGGGGGGTGGTCCTTTCGGTGGACGGGCAAGATTGATGATAAGGGTACCACAGAAATTCTCTCTCCTATCCACAAATCGAGCGACAACTGAGTTAACTCAGTTTTCAAAATTTTCAATTCCTTCCCATCTTAATGCAACGGTGAAATCCCTATAAATACTATTACAGTAAAACCTCTGTATAAGAATGTCCTAGGGGTCAAAAAAAAAATCTTATACGAGAGGTATTCTTATATGGAGGTCTACCTTGAATAGACCAAAAGAAAAAATTTCATACATGTACTTCGGACAACACATACATATGCATGAAGCACAAAAGTATATCTAGGTAAACATAACTACTACTTAAATGAGGATTTTTTTTTACATGTATCTGTATATGAAATTTGTTATAACACAATCCACATAAAAATCATCTTTGACACCGAAAATTGACAAATGAAATCATATGAGTGAAAGATATTTGTATTAAGTTGTGCACAAAAAAAACAAAGAATTTACTTTGAAGCAAAATGATCTTGTAAAATGGTTACAATAATCTCTTCATCTTAAACTTTGATGTATGACAACCTATATTGTTTATATTATAATGCTAATTATTCTTATATGGAGGTAGGCTTCTTAAGACGGGATCGAAAAAAATTACGACTTATTCCAATATGGAGTTTATTCTTAAATATAACTGGCCCAAATCGGGACCATAAATTTTTATTCTTATATGGAGTTTATTCCTATATGGAGTATTCTTCCAGAGAGGTTTTACTGTACTTGGTTTTTTTTTTCTTATATCTTCTCACATCTTTACATCTTGATTTCTCAAGTTAACTCAATTTTGAATTGAATCTAATTTTGAAAAGTTTTTGATTTTCAAATTTGAAAATCTCTAACTAAATCTTTATCTCCTCTTTGTGTTTACAGATTGCTTTGTCCAAATATGGCATCTTCCGGGTATCTAGTGTTGATTATTGCGTTTGTTGTTGTTGTATTATTGCTTGTTAAAGCAGAAGTTTCTATCGAGATCTTCACTGTGAGTAGTTTCTTCATAGGTAAAGTCTGGTCTCTCGCCGAATCAATGAAGGATAAACTCACATATGGAGGCTACACATGCAAAAATTATCATGTCTGTTATAAATTTGAAATGTTAGTATCCATCTCTCTCCTTTGGTCAAGCACAACTCATATTCTTACCTTTTCTGTTTCAACTAATCTCAAAAATCTCTCGATGAGTAAAATGCAAAAATATCGTATCAATTTTATTCTCAGTAACCCTAATCTGAGTGGTACTTATCTAAAACCTAAACTTCAGAAACCCAATCATCCTAAATACCTATTGAGTAAAAATGAACAGATGGCCGCAAGAGATTATTCAAAACTCAAGCAAGAAAGTATCTGAGTTATTAGTTAATGTGTTAAACTAATAATAGAAGTTTTATATGAGAGTTTTCGGAAATATGGTTTGGCATTTATGTGGAAATAGGAAAAACCGAGATTAGGAACTTTAGTAAGAGTATCTTGAGAATATTTTCGGTTTGGGAATTTCCTTGTTGTCCAAACAACCTTGGTGTATAAATACCTGAGTTTGCATTTATTGCAAATTATCCTAAGAGCCATGCAAACTTCATTTTTGTTGTTTCTGGTGGAGTTGTTTATCTGGAGAGGAAAGTACCCTAATGAGGCGAAATCTCTCACGACCGCTCGTTTAAAGACTTATGTGGGATCAAGAAGCTCTATGAGTACCGTTTATGGGAAACTAGATAATTGCATTTGAAAAAGCGGGGGTAGAACAACCACACCCAATAATTCGTTTGACAATCTGTATGTACTAAACTCCAATATAATTCCGAGGGCACCAACTTAAAAGTGATACTCAATCAATAAATATATCAAAGAGTTTTATCTTTATTTCGCAACATAATCAGCAAATCGAACATATAGAAATTCGTGAGCCTGATTGCTATGAGAAACAACTTGGACGGTACCAAAGACCAATGCCCAAGTGCAATCAAGTTATATCCAACAAATAAGGTCGGATTTATCAACTGATTGAACTACGCACAACCTGTGGTATTTCAATTATATAAACAAGTATAATGCGAAAAAGAAATAACATAGACACCAGAAATTTTGTTAACGAGGAAACCGCAAATGCAGAAAAACCGCGGGACCTTTTCCATATTTGAACACCATACTATATTAAGCCGCTACAGACACTAGCCTACTACAAGTTAACTTCAGACTGAAATGTAGTTGAGCCCTAACCAAGTCTCACACCGATTAAGGTACAGTCGCGTTCCTTATGCCTCTATAGCCACTCCATATTCTGCGCAATTGATTCTCTTAGCTAATCTCACCCACAACTAAGAGTTGCTACGACCCAAAGTCGAAGACTTATAAACAAATATGTCTCCCACATATATGTTTATTCTTTATTCTATTTTTGTTCCGTCTTTTGATAGAAATCAAGGTGAACATGAACCAATTGATAATCCTGTTTTATACTCCCGAAGAGCAGCCTAGAAATATCAATCACCTCACAATAACCCAAATTATTAACAAAAACAAAAAATCGGAATCACAAGAGTCTGAGACGAAGAACTGTTGTGATTATTTATCTTACCTATCGGATGTAAATCTCGAGTAAATATTAGAGAAGATAAAACTCAATACGGTAGAACAATTATGATCAGACTACAGAGAAAATAGTTGGATCTGGATTCACGAATACCGAATGAAGTCTTTAAGTCGTTAACCTAATATGATTATGGAAAAAACCTAAGTTAAAGGAGAATCGACTCTAGTTTGTAACTAGGACACAAAAAAGTGTCGGGATTAGGTTTTCCAGTTGCTAGAGTTCTCCCTTATATAATCTTTCGAATTAGGGTTGCTTACAATCAAACATAAGATAACTTAGTAACAAAGCATTTTTAATGTTCATCGTTAGATGAAATCCCGATTTAAGATTCAAGTTAAGCCTGCTTAGAAATTAAGCAATTAATCTCCACCGTTAGATGGTCCTAACTTGTTACACACAAATGAAATATACTTATATGTAGATATGGGTAACCATACCTAAACGTGTATATTGAGTTAGCTCAATAATAGTTAACCGAAGTTAGCCATATGAACATTTTTTTCTTAGCCTTATTCATCTAACACTTATAGATCAAATATGATGATCAATCAATAATGAAATATAATCTAATGAATCTAATTGTGTTTCAAATAAAGTTGCTCAATTATTCACTATCTCATAGAAATACATATATGAACAAATTGAATCAAAATCAGATTGATTCGTAATTGTATAAAGTACTTATACAAGAATCAATCCATCAACATTAATCCACGGTTTGAAAAGTTAATTTGCATTCCTTAAATCATAAATGTTTTAGTTCATAAGTATGAGAATTACACATAACCGATACGCGAACCATTGTGTTCGCAAACCAGGTACGCGAACAGCAGCTCCGGACCTTGGTCTAAACAGGCCGTTCGCAAACTAGGTACGCGAACAACTGTTCCGGACCCAATTCAGGTAAAACCGTTCGCATACTAGGTACGCAAAAAAGGTTCCCAGACCTGAATCATCACAGTACAGTTCGCATACTCGGTATGCATACCTTGTTGTATCCAGACACAGATAATTGTTATAAATTCTCATTTCAATCATTGAAACATCCTTAAAAGACGACAGTGGATGTCTCACACATACCTTTAGCTTATAAGTAATTTTCAAGTGATCGAATGATCAATACAAAACTTCCCAAGATAACATCAAATGACTGTCTCATACAAATCATGTAAGATGTTCAAGGTAATTTTCACATAATCATCTTTTGACTTAATATTTAGTTTCCGACAAATAAATTGTTTCCAACTAAACTCGTCAAGAATATGACGAACATAGCTAAAGCAATAAGCTTTCAATACATATTTCGAGAAATATATACGCGAGATAAACTCAACTCGAAATATCAAATATGTATAATATAAAAGTCTGCACAACTATATGACTTAGTCTCGTTAGAAGATAAAATATAATAGATTTCTAAGTGACAGATAAGTTTTAGTCTCCACATACCTTTTGTTAATGAAGTTCCACCAAGCTCCTCGATAGATTTTCTTCTTTAATTGGTGAATGTCGTGAAGTCTAAAGCTCAAATTTACTTCTTTCCTAATATGATACATATCTATATGTAGATTAGAAATCAAGTATATAGTTTTGATCAACTAAACTTGACAAAAAAAGCTTGAGATAGCAATGCTTGTGAGTTCGAACGAGCAGTGCTCTAACATCATTGTTATTGTAGTTTTTGATTATTGATTTGATTGACTAACGGTTGTTGAAAATTTGATTGCACCTAGTTTGATTATTCTTGAAAATCTTATCTTCTGATATAATAAGGTTCACTTAGACTAGATCAAAGTATTGACGGGATCTTTAGAACCATCTTCGGATCTAAAAAAATCTTGGGATAATCCATTATTAATAGATTTCGTTCGATGTGTGATTGATCACAAGAGGTTTCAAGTGGTGTTGTGCAGGTTATTGAAGAAAAACGAAGATTTGAAGACAACAAAGTTTTTCTTATTAGTTTTCGTATCTTGTGAATTGTGTGCACAAACCTTGATCTTTTGGGATCCAACTAGAGTCGTGTTTATCTTTGATAGACTTGATTTATTGGTTGTGTAAGATCGGTATCACCTTATAGCTTCTCATTGAGATCTATATTGATTAATTGTGAATCTAGAATTTGATTATTTCGGTAATCCTAACATATACTGACCTAACCAGACAAAGGATTTTATTAAATTAAACAAAAGAGCCTTTGTCAACGACTCAAAATATGTTATTATCAAGATTGAATAGAGTGGTTACCAAACATATTTATCCTTTACTGTTTGGAATACGATCTAAAGGGTTTGTGATGCACGTGCGTAACTCTAGAAGTCGAAGGCGCATGGATACTGAGGAAACTAACTAGCTAGCTAGGGTAGCCTACTTGGAATTAATTATACGATGTTGGTATTATATTTTTTATAACTGCTTAATTCTCAGAGTGATCAAAACTAAACTAGTTCGCGGGGGTTTTCTGCATTTGCGGTTTCCTCGTTAGCAGAATCTTGTTGTGGCATTTACTTTATTATTCTTTATTATAATTTTTTTATTATAATTAAAGTAAATTTCCCTTGTACATTAATCTGTAACGCTTGATATTCATCCTATAGAGTTTCGGTTATTATCGAACCTATTATCAAGTGATCACTTTGTTGTCGTATTGTCTCGATCTTGAGTCCATAGTCAATCACACAAGTGACCTTGTTGTTGTATTGTATCGATCTCGTATCCATAGACGATCACACGAAGTGTGTACCAAGGTTGTTTTATTGTCTCGACTCAGTCCATAGACGATCACACTTGGTAAATGACTTATAAGTTGATAAATAAAAGATTGTGGTGTATTTGGGTACCCTCATCTTTTCATGACGGTAGAGCACTGCTCAGTCGAAATCGCAAGCGTTGCTATCTCAAGCTTGTTGTCAAGTTTAGTTGTCAAAACTATAAGTCTTGATTTCTAGTCTACTTATAGCTAAGTGTCGGATTAGGATAGAAAGTGTAGTTGAGCATTAGACTTCACAGCGTTCATCGATTGAAGACGAAGAACTACTAAGGGGAGCTTGTGGAATTTCATCAACAAAAGTTATGTGGAGACTTGAACTCATCTATCACTCAAAAGTCTATTTACTTTATCTCCTATTTGAGACAAAAGTCGTGTATCTATATAGAATTCAATTATGCACATTTAATATTTCGAGTTGAGTTTAACTCGCTTACATATTTCTCGAAATATGTGTTCGTAAGCTTTCACTTTAACCAAGTTCATTTGATATTCTTGACGGAAGTCAAAAGATGATCATGTGAAAATCTCCTAGTAACATCTTACATGATTTTTGTGGGATAATCATTTGATATAGACTCATAATGTTTCGTATTTATCGTTCGATCACTTAAAAATTTCTTTGAAGCTAATTGTTTGTGTGAGACAGTTATTCCCGTCTTCCGAGAATGTTTCAATGGTTGAAATGAGAGTTTAGAACAAATAGATATAAACACAGTATGCGTACTTGCATATGTGTAATACAAGTACGGGAAACATGGTATGCATACCCGTATGCGTACTGTTTGGTTAAGTCAAGGTACGGGAACTCAGTACGCATACCAGTACGCGTATTGGCGTGAGGTTCAAGTTCTGGGACTTTATGAGTTTCATTGTATGCATACCAATTCGCATACTGGCGAATCCGAACTCAGCCGAGCCACTAAGGTATGCGTACCCGTTTGCATACTTCAGTGGATTACGTTCTAAAATCAGTTTGTTCATGAACTAATACATTTATATATTAAGTAATGCAATCTTTTGCAAACCGTGGTTATAATGTTCATTACTTGATTCGAGTGAATCAAAATCGATTTTAATTCAATTGTGTCTTGTATACTTTTGTGAGAATATAAACAATTGAACACCTCTAAAACTAGTTTTATTTGAGTCATTTGAACTAGTTATGGTTAAGATGAATATGGTTGGTATGAAAGTGTTCATACGGCTAACTTCGGCTAACTATTGTTGAGCCAACAAAGGTGCACACGTTTAGGTATGGTTACTCATATCTAAATGAAGTTACTTTTCATTTGTGTGTAACAAGCTAAGTTTGATCTAAAAGTTGAAATATTAGCTTGAGTCTAATCAGGTTTTCATCTAACGATGAATATTGAATGCTTTGTTACCAAGGTAACATTGACTGCAAGCCCCGATTTGAAGACTATATAAAGGAGAAATCTAACAACTGGGAAACCTAATCCCCACACCTCATGTGTGATACTAGTTGCGACTAGAGTCGATTCTCCTTTAACTTTAGGTTTTTCTAAAACCCTGTAGGTTAACGACTTAAAGACTTCATTGGAATTGTGAAGCCAGGCCCAACTATTTTATCTGTAGTTGCGTGATCTGATCTTGTTGTTCTCTATTATGATTGAGTATTATCTTCTCTAATATTGGCTCGAGATTTAATCTCCGAAAGGAAAGATAAAAAGTAGTCACAAACATCTTTGTCTCATTTTTTGTGATTCCACAATATCTTGTTTCGCTACCATACGATTAAGATTATTGTGATTTCTAGCCTGTTCTTCGGGAATATAAGTCTGGTATATCAATTGGTTCATGTTCACCTTGATTTATCAAAAGACGGAACAAAAACTCGTAGGTTTATCTATAGGAGACAGATTTATCTATTAAATAGATTTTTTTTGTGTGAGACAGATTGGTTTATCAGGTCTTCAGTTTTTGGTCGTAGCAACTCTTAATTGTGGGTGAGATCAGGTAAGGGAATCAAGTGCGTAGAGTCCTGATACGATTCAGAGACGTAAGGAGCGCAACTGTACCTTGATCAGTGTGATATTGGTTAGAGATCAACTACATTCCAGTCCGAATTTAACTTCTAGTAGGCTAGTGTCTGTAGCGGTTCAATACAGTGTGGTGTTTAAATCTGGACTAGGTCTCGAAGTTTTTCTGCATTTGCGGTTTTCTCGTTAACAAAATTTCTGGTGTTTGTGTTATTTCTTTTCCGCATTATATTTGTATATATAATTGAAATATCACAGGTTGTGTGTAAGTTCAATCAATTGTGAATCCAGCCTTTGGTTGTTGATTATATTGATTGACACTTGAACATTGGTCTTTGGTACAATTCAAGTCGTTTCACATAATAATCAGGCTCGTGGATATCTATCTGTTTGATTTTATGATTACATTGTGAAACAGAGATATAAATCTTTGATATACTTTTCTTAAGATTGAGTCTGACTATCTAGTTGATTCTATTAAAAGTATATTTGAGTTAGTCCATACAGATTGTTAAGCGAAATATTGGGTGTGGTTGTTAGACCCCCGCTTTTTCAATTGGTATCAGAGCAGGCAAACACGTTCAAGACCTCACAAGTCTGTGTTTGTAGCGATTTGGCTCTATGGACAGAAGTGTTATCTCTATAAACGTACCACCAGTCTTCGATGGCTCGAATTACTTATGGTGGAACATTGTTATGCGTGCTTTTCTTCAAGCGCGAGATTTTCGATCATGGGTATATGTCGTTAATGGCTATTTTCCTCCAGTTTTTACAATAGGCGATGTAACTGTTCCAAAGGATATCGATGATTATAATGCTGTCGAGATTCTTGTTGCAAAGAAAAATTATGACGGATTGAATGCAATCATCCATGCCATTACCCCAGATTTTCAGCACCACATGACCACGCGCACTCGGTCTAAAGATGCTTGGGATATCTTAGAAACCGTATTTGAAGGGAATACCTGTGAAAAAGAAGCTAGGATTCAAAACCTAAATTCTGATTAGGAAAACCTTCGTATGGCATATGGAGATTCATTTGATGAGTTTAATAACAAAGTGTCTGAAATTGTTAATGCGTCTTTTGCGTTAGGTAAGACTATTCCTGAAAAGGGCACTGTGATGAAAATTCTCAGATCATTGCTATCTAGATATGATTCTAAAAAACATGCCATCGTTGAAGGAAATAACCTTGATGTGCTTTCCATAAATACTCTCGTTGGGAAGTTAAAGATCTTTGATCATAAGCATGTATCCAAAATCTGGAAAGGATATTGTTTTCAAAGCACAAAAGAACACTAAATTACTCGACAAAAGTAAAAGTGTTGGCATCTCTGAAGATGATTTTTCCGAGAATGATTCATTAGATGAAGATCTTGACAAGTCAGTCTCTTTGATCACAAGACAGTTTAGATATCTTCTTTTGAAGAGAAGTAAACGGTTCACCAGAGATAAGCCTAAGTCATCAGTTAAACCTCATAATTGTGTTCCTCCTAAAAACAAGGATACTGACGATACTAATGATGAGGATATGCCACAGTGCTTCAAGTGTAAAGGTTTTGGTCATTTTACAAATGAGTGTCCATACACTGGAAACAAAGGTCTTGCTGCAACTCTTGATGAAATGTCTGATCACTATGATTCTAATGAAGACGAAAAATCAAGTGTTGCACTCTTCTTTGAAAATATTGACTTTGATAATTGTAGTAATATGTTCATCAACCTCAATATTCTTCCAGGAGAAACTTCAACCACCTTGGAGGATAAAATGGACTTCTCTTTGTCTACTGGAAATTATATTTCTAACTTTTCATGTTCTACCGTGTGTCTAGAAGCTTGCACAGCTATGGCATCAGAACCATCCTCTCTATTGACATGTTCTTATTGTACTCTCAAGGGTCATGATCTCTCAAATTGTTTCAAGTACAAACATAAGATAAGATATTTCAATAAACTTCAACGAAGAGCAAATTCAGTTAGCAAACAATCTCAAGTTTGTTCAGAAGTCGTCTAAGGTATATAATCTTATCTCTTCCCCGAAGAAGTTAATTTCCAAATAAAAAATTAGATCACTAGAGAAAAGAATGCGGTCTAAACAGTCTGTGAAACATGGTTCTAATAATTCCCTTCAAGAAAGTTATGGTGGACAGATTATTGTTCACCCGAGCACAACTTAAATGTGTTGGTTGTGTATTTTGTCTCATATGCCTGATTCAAAAGTGACAAGGGTTTGCACACTTCAGGATTTAGGAAAAGAGAAAAGGGATTTTATTTTTTGTTTTTATTGTTATTGTTGTTGTTGTTGTTGTTTTGTTTCTTCTTTTTGGTTTTGTTTTCACTTTTTTTGAATTCTTCCATCCTTTCATATCTAAGGCCTATTCCTATGCATATGGCAAACATCAGATTTTTCCATATATGCACCCACTATGGGTATGCCAAACTGCCTAACTCATATGCTTATATGTCAGAAATAACATATAGGCATATACGATGGAGTTTCCAGCGAGCGATAAAGACTCCGTCGCTCGATGGTCTCTTTGTCTCCAACGGTACTCTCTTTGTCTCCAGCGATAAAGACTTTATCTTCGAGTAATTTTATACATATATAATCTTTCATTCTCTCCTACTTTTTCACTTTTCAATATGTTTTTATATTTAAAGGGTTCCACTGATTATATTATAATAGTAAACTTTTTATAAATACACCACCATACAAACACAAATATGTTTTTTATTCATTAGGGTCCCACCCAACACAATTAAATATATACTTTTAATCAAATTTGTCATATCTACCATAGTGGGGAAACTTATTTGGCATGCCAAACTCATTTTTTTGACATGTTGCATAGGAATAGGCCTAATTGATATTGAAAGGGGTTTACTCTGTTTGATTAATAAAAGACGATGAATATCAACAATTCTGCCTTCTTTAGGGTTGACAGTTGTGCGTACGTGAACCCTTTTTAGTGTATAAAGGTTCCATAACCCTACATTCCTTTTTCCCTTCTCTGAAAACTCTTTTTATCACAAGATTGCTTGTTGAGTCTGATTTGTGAATTCCCTCCACAATCTCATACTTGTATGGAGAATCCAAGCATCATGTCTTCTGATAGAAAAGATGTTAATATGATTGTTAAGCCATCAATCATGAATAAAAAAGAAAAATCTCATGTTCCATCAACTTTGAAAAGAAAAAAAAGGAATGTGAGGAAACCAAGAGTTGTTCCTTCAAAAATTTAAGAAGTTTTATGGCGTTCTAGAAGAGTTGATTGAAACAAGAAAGGAGTTTCAGCAAATTAAGGATATTGCTCTGAGGATTCTCGAAATTCAGAAGGCCCTGGTTCGACATCAATTTAGAAGGTTTATTGGAATTGACTCATTTCTTCATGAACCTTATGTTCCAGTGGCTGTTGACGACAAGGAGTTCGAGGACGATAAAGAATTTTTTAGAGGTCTTGATGTCTAGGAAACTTCTTATGAGAATTTATTCTTGTGTTTTAAGAAGGATAACTAGGGTTTGGAATAGCCATTATTGTGCGTACACATAGTTGTTTCCAACGATTTTCATCTTGCAATGTTTTTAGATTTATTTATTTAAATTCTAAAATTTATTTGGAAGATGATTTTGCAGTATTAACCTTTATGGTTTCATATATTGCAACTTGTTATGGGTTATGTGTGTTTGTGTCCGTGAACTATGATTGTCCCATATATGTCAAAAGTTAAGTCTTTCAGATGTCATTATGAAAATATAGATAAAAGATTGAATGAGATTTTGACAACAAAAGTTAAGCCTATTATGTCATTATGTAAATATTGATGGAAGACAGGATGAACTTTTGTCTACAAAAGTTAAGCCTATTATGTCATTATGCAAATATTGATGGAAGATAGGATGAACTTTTGTCTAAAAAGATTAAGTCTATTATATGTCTTTATGGATGGAAAATAGAATGAATCTTTGAATATTCCGCAGTATTGGTCTTTCCCTGTGTTGATAGTGGTTTTTAGCTTAGGGAGAAAACTGTAAAGTCTGTCTACCTGATCCAGCATCAGAAGTAGTAGACCTTGATATGTCTGTATTCCGCAAGGAATTTGAAGAATGTATCAAAATATGATGAGTGCCTATGACTCTCTTCATATTGTATTAAAACTCAAGCTTCCTAGATGAATTGTTCACTAATATAAAGCCTAATGAGTATTTGAAGCTCATGGCTGCATTATTCATTAATGCATGGTCTGCTGAGTATTTTCCCATGCTATGTTTCCCAGTTGAACTCTTAATACTGACATGACATGACAATTAATGTTCGCTCGCAGCGAAATAACATGAATTTCCGAAGTGTCAGGATTAAGATACGCATGAAGGTACCCAATCAGAAACACGCAAGTTGCGCTGCTCTTTGAGATAAAAATTAATGATTTTGTGCCAGCGCGCAAAATTCACTAGAAATTGATTAATTTTGTGTCTGCACGCAAAGTTCAATTTTCTAACCTAATCAATTTACAAAAATTAGGTCTTTTTTCGGCCTGCGCAATATCTCAAACCCTATTGGTCGAGACCAAACCTAGGCAAGTTGGGAAATTGATCCGTCATGGAATAGTAGAAGCAAAACCCTATTGAGTCTGACTTTCTAGTTGATTCTCTTGAAAGTATATTGGAGTTAGTCCATACAGTTTGCTAAGCGAAATATTGGGTGTGGTTGTTAGACCCCCGTTTTTTCACATGCTACTTTTCAGAAATTGCACAAGAGTATCGAGACTCTATTTCACTATGAGAACTACCAAACCGGCTTATTTAGTTGAGGCTCAAGTGATTTTTTGACAATCATTTATATGAGGTTATCGCTAGTGATGCCCCGAGTTTTAAGCCACTTCAATAGAGGTTTTCTTCTCTTCTTATCAAGCATGGTGGCCTAGGGGTTTATGCTACGGACAATACTAAATAGTATTGCTATTTAGCCTCATATCCAACCGTGGAAAAAAGGATGTGCTTGCTTCCTGTAATTGTAGGGGCTTACCTTGACTTTAAGGGAGGAGATGAGCTAGCGGCCTAGCAGAAATTACTTGTTTCTCGAGACCCCGTTATAAGTTCTATCCATATATGGGAAGTTATACTACCTACGCGCTGGTAAAACCAACTCGACCGGATCTACCGACCTTGGAAGAATTCCACCTGCTTTCCATAAAGAAGGGGAGATCTGCTACTTACTGCTCACAAAAGATTTTATTTGTCGTCATTCTCTTTCTTTGTGCATTGAGTTCAAAGAATATCTTACAAACTAAGACCTTACAGGATACTGCTCGGCCGACCGGTTTTCCTTAGCAGGCACTGCCTGTGGCTAGCCGGCCACGCCCCATGTTATTGCTTGCTGGCTCCTCTTTCTCGTCAACCAATCAAAACGCTTAAAATGCGCAGCACACACTTTTGATTAAAAGTGGAAGTTGGCTGGTCGCGCGCCTAATTCCTTAAGGAATTGAACGTAGGCTGCCCATATCAGTCTCAAAACGATCACGACCATACGTTTTGGCCAGCCAATTCGACGAGCCAGGCCTCCTCCCAGTGCATCCACACAAGATCCATGATACTCACTGGCGTGCCCATTTTATTCCGACCAATCAGAATCCCCATAGCGCGCCGGCAACAACCCTAACCACAAGCCAAATTAGGCCGGCTACGCGGATGAAAAAGGGCTCAAAGGAATTAAGACCGCATATGGCGGTCTCAAATCAATCATGGTCGTCCAACTTCGCCAGTCGAATTGACCGGCCTAGATTTAATTCCAATAAACAGGCAAGGAGCGGACATACTCACCTGCAGCCCGGCTGTAATCCTGGTCGATCGAATTATTCCCTGCCCGCGGCTAACACCTAAAACCGTTAGCACAAAACAGGTTGGCCACACGGCCATAAAAACCTCATTACGACCAGCGGCATCACACTATTGTCGCAAAATAATCTCGGCCATCCAACTTCGCTAGCCGAATCGACCGGCCTAGGTCTAATTTTAGGCGACCAATAAGATGTTATCGCGATCACCGGCCACCCCTCTTCCATGAGGACTGATCGGCAAAGCGACGACCTACTTGTATGGCTTCTGAACGGCTGCCCAAAGGTGGCTAGTCGCGCAGCCCACAAGGGTCTTAAATGAATTCAACGGCAGCCATCAACTGCCGCAAATCATCTCAGCCACTCAATTTGGCTAGCCAATTTAACTGGTCTAGATTTAACTTGGGCCAACCAATAGGATGTCAAAATGGCTACCAGCCATCACTCTCATATAAGGACCGACCAGTTCACCTTCGGCATGCACGAATAACTCCTGGCAGCTTTCTGAAGATGGTCGGTCATGCTCCTTTTAAGACATTAGGCTCCGCGACTAACTTAAACAAGCCTTACACAACGATGCTTCATGAGCATCGATTATTTTAAGTCGCTTTCTTAAAAGCGATGCATTATATGCGTCGATTACGAACGATGTTTTATAAATATCGATTTCACAAATAATTTAATTATTTGACCCAAAAGCATTACATGTTATTTCTTGCGGCAAGTCTCATGACTTGACTCCTAACATACCGTCCGCCGCCTAGCTTGCGCGTGATTGGTCAAATAGCTAGGTCTGACAAGCAAGATCCACTCAACAACTTGCTACATATTTTCCACGAAAATACTCGAGACATCACGTCACAAACTGGGGGATGTTTATCAGGGTATTGGTCTAGCGGTTTACAGCGTGTGGCGTGCAACACGCCCATTATAAGAAAGTGTCAGGAAAGGCGGATAGTTAGTGAAAGCAGAGAAGTAATGGGTGTACACCAACCCGTCTTCCGTCATTCAAAGACGTGGTTTTCAACATTTTCACACGATCCCACTTCTCCATCACTCAACTACTCCCACTTCCTATGAGATTAGGGTGCGTTCAACTATAACTTATATAAATAGGTTTTCAACCAATTTCAACAAACAACGGTTATAAACACAAGTATCCATATTCTGATACAAGTCATAAAACAACCACACCTTCATAGTTAACCATTCTGATCTCTACACCTTCTTCGCTTTCCTTCCTAATATCAATCCTTCTCCTTCATTTTGTGACCGAAACAAGACTGGAACGACAATTTCTTGGTTTAGGCCAGAATTGTACAAATTGATTTCTCGAATATAAAGTACTCCCATGCAGTGCATTTGTTTAGGGTTTAGATTCGTTTCTCGGCGGCACACCCAAATTTACCATTTCCAGCAGAATCAGTTTTTACCCCAAAACACCCTGATCCACATCATTGTGTAAATACTGTGCGGCTCCGTAAGTTTTCTTATGTCGAGCATTTACGATTAAATTAATCATGGGTTCTCTTGTGGTTAATTTAATTGAGTATTTTGGATACGAATTCATGTTTCATGTATTTTGTCCAAAGAAATCCTTCTTTTCTTGTGAAAGTAAGGTCGCTCTTGTTGTTCTTTCGGGAATGACATTTTATAAGGGAGAGTTCTTACTTGAACTTGTGCTTAATTTCCAAATCTTTGTGGGGAGTGTGGTTGTGGAATATTGCAGGAGTTTTCTTGTATCTTTATTAACTCCTTGGTGAATGCATTTCGTTTCGGCTATATGATTGCATCTAAACAAAGTTGATATGTTCTATTTTGGTCATGAAGTATCTATATGGAAATTTCATTAGGATCCCACTAGTTTTCGTACCTTTGCCAATTTTATTGACAAAAAAGGGGAGATTTAATGTGTAGTTCACACTACAAATACATATGGTTTACGGATCATTATGTAAGGGGGAGTGGTTTCCATGAGAGATGAAGTATTGACTAAGGGGGAGTGATATATATAACCATAGTATTGTTGTCAAATTTGTGATATAATCAGACTTTAATGCTGTGTAATAATACTATGACACTGTATAATAATGATTGAGAGCTTTGGTTTACTGATTGTTATGGCTACGGATCTTCAACAACTATAATGCTGAGTTGAACACATTCATAATCACTGAAGTACTTTGAAGTGACGAAGATTTCGAGTAATGTTGAAGAATCAAGGAAAGGCATTTGGAATGAGAGCTGCAAAGTTTATTTATTTTGTATTCCATATGTATTGATAGTTTTGTCAGTAAAATTGACAAAGGGGGAGGTTGTTAAAGCACTTCTCGGTCGAACTCACAAGCGTTACTATCTCGAGCTTGTTGTCAAGTTTAGTTTCCAAAACTACAAGTCTTGATTTCTAGTCTACTTATAGCTAAGTCTCGGATTAGGATAAAAAGTGTCGTTGAGCATTAGACTTCACGGCGTTCATCGATTGAAGACGAAGAACTACTAATGAGAGCTTGTGGAACTTCATCAACAAAAGGTATGTGGAGACTTGAACTCATCTATCACTCAAAAGTCTATCTACTCTATCTCCTATTTGAGACAAAAGTCGTGTCGCTATAGACTTCAATTATACACATTTGATATTTTGAGTTGAGTTTAACTCGCTTACATATTTCTCGAAATATGTGTTGGTAAGCTTTCGCTTTAACCAAGTTCATCTTACATTCTTGACGAAAGTCAAAAGATGATTATGTGAAAATCGCCTAGTAACATCTTACATGATTTGTGTGAGACAGTCATTTGATGTAGACTCAAAATGTTTCGTATTGATCATTCAATCACTTGAAAATTGCTTTGAAGCTAATAGTTTGTGTGAGACAGTTATTCCCGTCTTCCGAGAATGTTTCAATGGTTGAAATGAGAGTTTAGAACAATTGGATATAAACACAGTATGCGTACTTGAATATGTGTAATCCAAGTTCGGGAACCATGGTATGCATACCCGTGTGCATATTTTTTGTTTAAGTCAAGGTCCGGGAGATCAATACGCATACCGGTACGCGTACTGGCGTGAGGTTCAAGTTCCGGGACTTTATTGAGTTTCATGGTATGCATACCAGTTCGCATACTGGAGAATCCGAACTCAGTACGACCACTAAGGTAAGTGTACCCGTTTGCATACTTGAGTGGATTATGTTCTAAAATCGGTTTGTTCATGAACTAATACATTTATATATTAAGGAATGCAATCTTTGCAAACCGTGGCTATAATGTTCATGACTTGATTCGAGTGAATCAAAATCGATTTTTCTTCAATCGTGTCTTGTATACTTCTATGAGAATATAAACAATTGAACAACTCTAAAACTAGTTTCACTTGAGTTATTTGAACTAGTTATGGTTAAGATGAATATGGTTGATATGAAAGTGTTCATATGGATAACTTCAGTTAACTATTGTTGAGCCAACAAAGGTGTACACGTTTAGGTACAATTACCCATATCTAAATGAAGTCACTTTTCATATGTGTGTAACAAGCTAAGTTCGATCTAACGGTTGAAAGATATTAGCTTGAGTCTAATAAGGTTTTCATCTAACGGTGAATATTGAATGCTTCGTTACCAAGGTAACATTGATTGCAAAACCTGATTTGAAGACTATATAAAGGAGAACTCTTGCAACTGGGAAACCTAATCCTGACACCTCTTGTATGATACTAGTTTCGATTAGAGTCGATTCTCCTTTAACCTTAGGTTTTTCCAAAACCCTGTAGGTTAACGACTTAAAGACTTTACTGGGATTGTGAAGCCAGACCCAACTATTTTCTCTATAGTTGCATGTTCTGATCTTGCTATTTTTTATCGTGATTGAGTACTATCTTCTCTAAGATTAGCTCGAGATTTAAACTCCGATAAGCAAGATAAAAAAAAGTCACAAACATCTTCATCTCATCATTTGTGATTCCACAATATCTTTTTCGCTACCATACGATTAAGATTATTGTAAGGTGATTTATATTTCTAGGCTGTTCTTCGGAATATAAGTCCGGTATATCAATTGGTTCGTGTTCACCTTGATTTATCAAAAGACGGAACAAAAAATCATAGGTATATCTGTGGGAGACAGATTTATTTATACAATGGACTTTTCTGTGTGAGACAGATTGGTTTATCAAGTCTTCAACTTTGGGTCGTAGTAACTGTTAGTTGTGGGTGAGATCAGCTAAGGGAATCAAGTGCGTAGAGTCCTGCTGGGATTCAGAGACGTAAGGAGCGCAACTGTACGTTGATCAGTGTGAGATTGGTTAGGGTTCAACTACATTCCAGTCTGAAGTTAACGTGGAGTAGGATAATGTCTGTAGCGGCTTAATACAGTGTGGTGTTCAAATCTGGACTAGGTCCCGGGGTTTTTCTACATTTGCGGTTTCCTCGTTAATAAAAATTCTGGTGTCCGTGTTATTTCTTTTTCGCAGTTTATTTTTTTATATAATTGAAATATCACATGTTGTTTATTAGATTCAATTGGGAATGCAAATTCCTATTTGCTTGATTGCAGCTTGAATTGAGAAATAGAGATATAACTATTTGATATACTTTTCTTAAGATTGAGTCTGACTGTCTAGTTGATTCTCTTGAAAGTATATTGGAGTTAGTCTATACAGATTGCTAAGCGAAATATTGGGTGTGGTTGCTAGACCCCCGCTTTTTCACATGCTACTTTTCAGAAATTGCACAAGAGTATCGAGACTACCAAACCGGCTTATTTAGCTGAGGCTCAAGTGATTTTTTACAATAATTTATATGAGGTTATCGCTGGTGATGGCCCGGGTTTTGAGCTACTTCAATAGAGGTTTTCTTCTCTTCTTATCAAGCATGGTTGCCTAGGGGTTTATACTACGGAAGATACTAAATAGTACTGTTATTTAGCCTCATGTTTACAAACTAAGACCTTACAGACTAAGACCTTACATGATACCATCTTGAGGCATTTTGGCATCTCTGGTTTAAGCTCAGGTTTCGAACAGATTATTATACTTTACAGTCAGGTATGTGAAGTTGAAGTTTCCTCACTAGGTGTTGATGATATTTCCCCCCACTCCATGAGTTCATTGGAAATTTAATATTTTGATGTAGCGAAGAAAGATGTGTATGTTTTTTTAGAGATGTCGGAATGTGATATAGTTTTATGACAGTGCAACTAAACCAAACACGCACAAGACTATTTGTTGGCCATTCCTATAGATGGACTTAATAATAAAATTGGGCCATTCCTATAGATGTGTATGTTTTTTTAGATATGTCGGAATGTGATATAGTTTTATGACAGTGCAACTAAACCAAACACGCACAAGACTATTTGTTGGCCATTCCTATAGATGGACTTGATAATAAAATTGGGCCTCCGCAATTCAGTGTCGTTCTTCGGTATAAGCTTCGGATCCCCTTATCTGAAGAAGGAGGCTTATGACCTTGTTGTGATAGGAAGATCGATACTTTTGGTGATCATTCACCGCATTGTGCTCATGAGGTCGGTCTTAAGTTCAAACATGACCTTGTTAGAGATACCATTGATGATATGTATTTTCAAGCAGGTGTTCTGGCAAGAAAGGAGGTGGCTTTGGTCTTTCTCTCTAGTGATGGTTCAGCTTTGAGACCGACAGATATCCTGGTTTATAATTGGGATAATGGACATGATTTGTGCATAGACATAACTGGCTTATCCCATTTTACAGGTGGCGGTGTCCGTGCTTTCAACCATGGTCAGGCAATCAATAGTTTTGTCGGTAGGAAATAAACTAAATATCTCGAGAAGTGTAAGGCTCAAGGATATAGTTTTGATACTCTTGCCTTTACTGCTTTGTATGAGCTTCACTGTGACATCGTTGACTTTGTGAAGAGATTGCGAAATTACATGACTTGCGCAATGTTAAAGCAACAAGTTTTTCATTCCACGGGATAGGGGTTGCTATTCATAAACGGGTTGGAGCGCGATAGCGAGACTTCCAACCAATTTCACTTAATTTGATTATTTTTTATTTTTTTTTGAAATAATAATTATATAATGGAAATCAATAATATAGAAAGAAAAAAATGATCAACAAAGAACTGTACGTGTCATATTGCGGACCATATTTCTATTGCATAGCAGGTCCCACTTTTCTAAACACTCATCGCCTCGTTTACCCCTCTCTTTGATGCTCGCAGTTTTTCTGTCTACTCTGCAACACAAAAACCCCAGTCAGTCTAAAGCCTTCTATCTCAACTCGTGTTATACATCAGTTGGTTATCCACACCGTCGTATTAACTAACTACCAGAATTCACTAAAAGCAATCTCATATAGTACATACCAAGTGATACACAAAATACCCTCACAAAAAAAGAAGAAAAATCTCAACTTTTCTTTTTAATATATCCCTTTCATAGATTCTAACAAATAGGTATGTGGGAGATCTTGATTTCTTAATTGGTTTTGCAATTTGGGGTTAACTTATCTAAAAAATTTTCTCTTTTTTTTTTTTTTTATCATGACAATTGCTCTAGTTTGGTTTGACTTTTTAGAAAATTTCTGTTTAGTTTTTGTAATTTATGTATAGGCACTGCTTGATTTCTGTGATTTTTCATGTTTTTAGTGTATAATCTGATATGGGCTTTTCATTTTATATCTCACCATATTATTTTTAGTCACTGGGTTGTGGAGAAATTTTCATGTTTGCAATAATATCTCATTTCTAGCTTGGGTTTTGCAGAAAATACATGGTTAAATTTAGTTCGTTTTTCTTGATTTGATCTATAATTTGGACAATATATCTTGGGTTTGATGAAGAATTTTGATTTTCTGACAGTAAATGATATTCCATTGCTGTTTGAAGTGAGGACATTCATGAATGGTCAGCAGTGAGTAATGCTTTTGGTTGAGGTATCTGTGACAATTTTATCACCAATGGTTATAGATTAATATGTATGAAATAGATAGTGATACCGAATTCGATGAAATGGGTTATACAATGAGTAAACTAGAAATAGATTCGGAATTATGTGATGGTTCTATGAAGAATGGAAATGGAGCTTCCGGCAGTAGGAAACAGAAAGGAAAGTGTAATTCCCTGGATGGTGATGAATTTGCTCAGCTTACTAAGATGAGAACGGAACCGAATGAACGTCTTAGTAAGATTGGTCCTGGCAAGCGTGAATTGCCTGTTTCGATGGTTAAGTTGTTGGCTGGGCGAGAAGGTAACTTTACAGGAAGAGGGAAATTTTCTTCGGCGGATTGTTGTCATGTTCTCAGTAGATATTTGCCTGTTAGTGGACCTTATAGAATTGATAAGATGGATAGCCGAGCTTATGTTTCTCAGTTTTCGGCTGATGGTTCGCTTTTTGTTGCTGGGTTTCAGGTATTGCATTGCTTTCTTCAAGTTTACTTTGTGTATACTTTACATAGAAATGTATGACCAGCTGAATCTGAAAGTGTTGTTTACTGCAACTGACTAACTGGTTAACTTGAAATAGGGAAGTCACATTCGAATATATGATGTCGAGAATGGGTGGAGAGTTCATAAGGATATCCATGCTAGAAGCTTGCGTTGGACTATCACTGATACATCCCTGTCACCGGATCAACAGTATCTTGTAAGTTCCTATTGATTGCTGACGGTACTGTGTATGTTATGGAACATGATGGGGTAGTCATTGTTATCTAGTAGTCTCATTTATCCATTTGTTACTTTGGTTGCAGGTTTATGCCAGTATGTCACCAATAGTCCATATTGTTAATATCAGATCTGGTGGGAAACAGTCGCGTGCAAATGTTACTGTAAGTGCTTCAACTAACACTAATTATCTGCGCATTTGGGGTGTGATCTATTATAAGACATGCAAGTAACATTTTATTGGATTTAGAAACTCCCATGGCTACGTGTTTGTGTGATCAATCAACTTATTAGATGAGGATAGAATATTAAGAGGAGCCGGGCACCCAATTTCGCAAGATTCCAAACTGAGAGACCAACTGGTTGGAGTGGTTCTAATTATGCAACAATGATCTCATTCTTATTCAATAATCAACTTCTTTCTTCTCTCTTCCTTTTGGCGTGTCCGTAGTTTACTTACTTTAGAGGATTAGTGATTAGCTTCATAGTTCATTTCTTATAGCTGTCATGAAAATCACAGTGTTTATTTTGAAAGGATCGGGTTTATCTTTCTAAGTAATGTTTCACATGGAAGCTCTTCTTAATGCAGGATATTCACGAAGGTCTAGATTTCTCTGTTAACGATGACGGGGAAGAGGACTCTTTTGGGATATTCTCTGTCAAATTCTCCACTGATGGACGAGAATTAGTAGCTGGAAGTAGTGATGATTCGATATACGTTTATGATCTTGAAAGGAAAAAGCTTTCTCTGAAAATTGAAGCACACACGGTATGAGAAGCTACCCTGTTCCCAGTTGAATTGAATCCTCTTTAGTAAAAGTCCTTTTGATATATTGACTTAAATTTATACGGGTCAAATTGCAGAAAACTTCTTGTAAGTGCTTGATGAGCGTTTTCTCTTTGACCAAATTCAAATGTTTCTTGTCTATATTCTTAGGGAATTTCGATTGTTGTTGATGTACATCATTTCAAAATCTTCAGTTACTCTGAAGTTAAGAGTGAAGTCCGCCTGGTAACCTGTGAAAGGCCAGTATAAATTTACTAAGATCTTCTTTTCTGCTGTAACAGTCTGATGTTAACACGGTATGTTTTGCTGATGAATCTGGTCATCTCATATATTCGGGGAGTGATGATAATCTTTGCAAGGTAACCGTTAGATTTCTCATACATATTTTGCCCTCCACGAAACAGACCAAGTTTTTATTCATGATTTCGGCAAGTTTTTTTTTGGGAAGTGAACTCTAAAACTTACAAAAATGCCAAAAAGAAAAGAATACATACATAGAAAAATTACCTAGAAGAAGTTGTTATTCTGTAATAGGGGATAACAAGTTAATGAGAAATAATAATTTCATTTTGTTGGTAAATTTCTGTTTTTCTTTAGGCGTGGGTGGGATAGGCATAATTTCTGAGAAAGATTCATTTCTTTTGTGTTGGTGAATTTATGTTTTCTTCAGGTGTGGGATAGACGTTGCTTCAAGGCAGAAGGAAAGGCAGCAGGTATCCTTGTGGGACATCTAGAAGGCATTACATTCCTCGACAGTCGTGGGGATGGACGCTATTTTATTTCAAATGGGAAAGATCAAACCATCAAACTTTGGGATATCAGAAAAATGTCCTCAAATGTTAATTGGTATGCATACTTCACCTGATTTGTCCATGTCACTCTCCTCACTTTATTTTCTTAAATCAAACGTATAAGTCATGATTATCCGATTTTCACCTATTTCAATATCTTGCACTTGACTAAAGACTAATGGTGACCAAGCACTATTATAGGAAATAGGAATTACCTTAGGAGACTCGTTCTCTTAAATGGTGATTCTTTCACTGTTCTCCATTACTGACTGAGTAACAGATGTAGCTTTCTCGAACTTTTATCATGAGTGTGATTTGACCTTCGAACTATATGCTTATTTCCCTGGTTCAAGTATACACTAATGAAACATTTAAGGCATGCCACGGGCAGAAATGTTTTCCAAAATTACCGATTATTGGGTCAGGGGAATTGGTTTATACATTTCGTTTTCATTATCGAAGGGAAATTTATCTTCCTATGTTGCATGATTTAGTTATTCGACACGGTACCTTTTGTCAATTGTGTTGCCTATTTGTATATACATAGTTTTGGTCAAGGCTGCAGATATGGTCTGCTTATGTGTGCATGTCTTTCATGTATAGCTCGTATCGTTAATGATATTACTTTTAGTCAGCGTATTGGCTCATCTTTATTTGTAGTTGTTAATTTGTAATCAGCATGGTCGTGAAAATGCCGAGTTATGAACCATATGAACCTAACTCGACAGTTCCTTTGACCAGTGATTCGGGCCTGAGTTTTTCAAAGTAGGTTCTATTAAGGTTCATAGGTTTGTCAAGTGCCATCTGACTGTCGTTGCATCCTTCTATATATTTTCTTTCTTCAGCCACGGTAGATTGAAAAACTACGATTGGGATTACCGATGGATGGAATATCCAGCACGTGCAAGAAAATCAAGGCATCCATATGATCAGTCATTGTCTACATACAAGGGTCATTCGGTTTTGCGTACTCTTATCCGTTGCTACTTCTCTCCCGTTCACAGGTACACACTTTTATAACTCACAACTCCAGTGAACAATTTGACTCTCATTAAATACTGGAGTTCTATCCTAATCAACTTGGCTTGCTGAAATCACCCGAACTAGAAACCTGCTATGTACTGTGAAAACCTCTCAAAGTTTCTGGTAAAAGACTGTAATTTTCTTTAGTTAGTATGAATTTTGATGTTTGTCTTGTTGCAGCACTGGACAGAAGTACATATACACTGGATCTAATGACTCGTCTGTTTATATTTATGATGTGGTGAGCAACCAAGCTTTTTCAGTCACCACTATTTTGTTTTGTCATTCATGGTAGAAATTATGCTAGAGGAATAACTACTGCTGCCGTGCTAATGTAAGAAAGTATTGATGGTGGTTCATGTCTATAGGTAAGTGGATCCCAAGTTGCGAAACTTCAAAATCATGCAACAACAGTGAGAGATTGCAACTGGCATCCTTATTATCCAATGCTCGTCAGTTCCTCTTGGGATGGGGTCATTGCTAGAAGTGAATTCCCTGGGAATGCAGTAAACCCAACACCGCTTCCGCGAAAAAGAAGCAGACTACTCCCAATATATTGAGAAGATGTGATATAGCTGGTCCGTGTTGTTTAGGGTCAGATTAAAAGCGACAATGTTACAAAGGATATATAAGGTTACTGAGATCGTAAGACGATTCTTTTTTTTTTCTTCCTTTCAACTCGTCTTTAAGAAGTTGAGCTCTTCATCAAAGAGCAACGAACATATGTTTGTATCTGCTGTATCCTATCTATCTCTCCATTCTGTATATAATCATCTTACTCTTGCAAGTTTTAAGTAATAAATGAGTGGAATGCACTTCCTTGTAATTGAGTGTTGACATTCGCAAGTGTGTAGGCATTGTGCATGGTAGTTTTGGATGCTTCACTGTGCAAAGCACAATGAAATTAGCATTGGACGAACTTTATCACTGCAGAGTATGTGAAAGCAAGATAAGAGAAAGTGGTTTCACATTTCTTCTCAATAATCTGAAACAGTTGTCTCCATAAAAATGGAGCTTCTTCGCATTATTTCTTATTTACATTAGCAGTTACTACATAACCTTCCAAAACGGAGAGCTGCTTGATCCAAAAAAAAATAATTCTTGCCAGTCGGGCAATGGTAGAACAGATAACGCTGTTAGTAAATTATAAATGACCACCTCCCATCACGCACAGAAATCATCCAAACGTACAGAGAACCAACCACCTCGCCCGATTCCCGGTTTACAGACTCTTTTTGCCATACCTTGAAACAAATTATAAAGAGAAATGAATTGAATAGTGAAATTAATGCAAATGAGATTAACACTAAAATCATTCAGAGGAAAACAACTATAATAAGGGTTTCAAAAGAAAGATAACATTGTTAACAGTTAACTTCATAAGGATTTCAGTCGACATGAACTAACTTTTAGTGCATTTCTCTTTATGCAATACCTTGAAACTGATTATAGAGAAATGAAAGGAAGAGTGAAATCAATGCAAATTGGATTAACACCACATTTATTATGCACAAAGAAACAGTAACTAATGCAAATTGGATTATCACTACATTCATTCACAGGGAAACAGTAGCTATTAGAGATTGACATCGTAAGTATTTCAGTTTGAGGACTCTTTTTGCCATACAAATTATAGAGAGAAATGGATGGAAGAGTGATATTCATGCAAATGAGATTAACACTAAACTCGTTCACAGGAAAAAAACAAGTAGAGACTCAAAAGAAAGTTTCACACTGTTATTGAAGATAAAACAACACTTGCCATCCTAAGGATTTCAGTGTACGGACTCTTTTTGCCATACCTTTATACAAACTATAGAGAGAAAGGATTTCAGTGTACGGACTCTTTTTGCCATACCTTTATACAAATTATAGAGAGAATGGATGGTAGAATGATATTCATGCAATGAGATTAACACTACATTCATTCACAGGAAAAACACAGCTAGTAAAGATTCAAAAAGAAAGATAACATTGTTATTGAAGATAAAATAACAGTTAACATCATAAGGATTTCAGTCAAAAGACAGACATCAACGTGAACTAACAAAATAAGCAAGACATAAGACAACAGATATTTGCTGTTATTGGTAGGAACATGCGTCACAACTGTTGCGCTAAACTTAGTAAACAAGATGAGCAATTTACCGTCCTCTTGCAATGTAAGTCGCAGATGCTGCAGCAAAGATAGTGGTCGCAGAAGATACCAATGCCCAAATGTTAGAACTCTTCGTAGCAGACTTCTTCAGGTTCTCAATCTGTTGAGTCATTTCTTCCAGTTTCTTATCCTTACTCTTGAAAGCCTTTCTGATACTTTCCAACTCAGATGCAAATGGTCGGATATCTTTCTCGATTTTCTTCATATCAATATCAATATCAGATTCCACAGTTAATTCCCTCTCTTCATCTTCAGCCCCGCACATTACTTCCGCAGCATCCTTCAACATCAACAAAGCCTTCTCAGCATTCATTTGAGCAGACTTCATCTTTGAAGTCAAACTTTGGTTTCCCTTTTCAACTTCATCCAATTTCTTCTCTAGTAATGACTTCTCTTTAATCAACATTTCTGATCGAGTTTCCAACTTCTTCATTTCAACAGAAAGCGAACCCGTTCCTTTCTTTTGCTTCTCAATCTCCTTCGCTGTATCATCCATACTCCTTTGCAATTCCTTCGCTTTCAAACTCAAACTCGACTCTTCCTTTTTCTTCAACTCAAGTTCCTTCACTGTATCATCCATACTCTTTTGCAATTCCTTCACTTTCAAACTCAATCTCGACTCTTCCTTTTTCTTCAACTCAAGTTCCTTCTGAATTTCACTCTTCTCAGCAGCAACCTTATTGAGATTACCATTCAAGGACCCAACCTCTGACTTCAGATGCTTGTTAGCCTCCATTTGATCTTTGTAAGACTTCTCAAGCTGAGAAACTGACATTTCAAACGCACCCAATTCATTCCGAAGCTCTTCAACCTCACTTTCCATCTTCATCTTAGTTCTCTCAATTACATTTTTCTCTTCAACAATTTCCTTCACTTTCTTTCTTTCCGAATCCAATTCCACTTTCAACAGTTGTTGTTTCTCTAAAGCTTCAGTATAGCCTTTCTCCATTTCATCAACCTTCTTTCGCAAAAGCGCATCGTTCTTATCCTTCGAAGCTATAGTAGCTCCAAGCTGCTCAACATACTTAGACATATCAGCTACTTTCAATAACTGATCGGCCCTGTTATTTTCAATCTTGTTCTTCTCCGCAACAATTTCTTCCTTCTCTCGCTTCAATTCCTCGACCATCTTCCCCGAATCAACCAATTTCTGCTCAATCAAACCTTTCTCACCCAATAAACCTTCAAATGCTTCATCCCTTTCCTTCTTTTCTTCTGAAGCTTTCTTTCTCAACATCTTATCATTCTTCTCCAACGAAGCAACAGTTGCAACAAGCTGCTCAACATACTTCTCCATATCAGCTACTTTCAGCAACTGATCCGCCCTGTTCTTCTCAATCTTATTCTTCTCTACAGCAATTTCTTCCTTCTCTCGTTTCAATTCCTCGACCATCTTCCCTGAATCAACCAACTTCTGTTCAATCAAACCTTTCTCACCCAATAAACTTTCAAATGCTTCGTCCCTTTCCCTCTTTTCTTCCGCGACTTTCTTTTTCAGCATCTTATCATTCTTCTCCAATGAAGCAATCGTTGCAACAAGCTCCTGAACATGTTTCTCCAAATCATTAATTTTCTCCAACTGGTAAACTCTGTTCTTCTCAATATTCTCTTTCTGCAATACAACCCCTTCCTTCTCTTGCTTCAAATCATCACACGCTTTCAAAGACTGGGCCAACTTCTTCTCAACCGAATTCTTCTCGCTTTTCACAGATTCTAGAGTTTTCTCAATATCTTTCTTTCCTTCAACAAGCTTTTCATTCGCCATTTCCACCTCACTGAGTTTCTTCTGAATCAACAGTTCCTTCTTCTCGAACTCGCTGATTTTGGCTTTCAGATTCTCGGACTCTTTAGCCTGAACGTCGAGTTTCTCCTGAAGCAACACTTCATTCTTCTCTGACTCGCTGATTTTCACTTTCAGATTGTTTGATTCTTTGTCCTGAACGTCGAGTTTCTTCTGAAGCGATAGTTCGTTCTTCTCTAAACCGCTGATTTTTGCTTTCAGATTATTCGATTCTTTGTCCTGAACGTCGAGTTTCTCCAGCAACAACACTTCGCTCTTCTCTAACTCGCTGATTTTTGATTTCAGATTGTTGGCTTCATTGTCCTGACCGTCGAGTTTCTTCTGCAGCAACAATTCGCTCTTCTCTAACTCGCCAATTTTCACTTTGAGATTCTTGGATTCTTTGTCCTGAACGTCGAGTTTCTTCTGAAGCAACACTTCATTCTTCTCCAACTCGCTGATTTTCCCATTCAGATACTTGGATTCCTTAACCTGAACGTCGAGTTTCTTCTGAATCGTTTCCAATTCAGAAACAACTTCTCTGTCACGAACAAGATCTCCATTAAGAAGATCCACAGATTTCTTCAACTTGTTGATTTCGTCTTGCAACTCAGATTTCTCTTGCACAACACCATTAAACTGCGATTTCAACCGTTCGATTTCATCCAGTTTTTCGTTCTCCAACTCTTTAATCTTCATCTTCAACTGATCGCCTTCTTTCACTTTCTCTTCCACTTCAAATTTAACCTTCTCTATTTCTTTCTCCATTTCAGATTTCACCTCCACCACTTTACCTTCAAGCTCCTTCTTCTCTGTTTCGAACTTCTGAGTCTCAGTCTGAAACCGATTAATCTCAGATTCGAGTTCTACTTTCGATTTCTGCAATGAATTGATTTGCTCTCTGTTCTCAACTGTTTTTTTCACCAGCATTTCATTTAACGCTTTCAGATTCCTTAGCTTCTCAGCCGGATTTTCAATCTCTTCCATCGGGATTTTTTTAGGCTTTTCGATTTCTTGTGTCTGTGTTTCAGTTTCAGGATGGTTTTCCTGTTGCTGCGATTGTTTCTTCTTCGCCATTGATTTTTTGTTTTGTTTTAGGGTTCAAGATGAAGAGATTGGAGATAAGAGGTTAGGGTTTTTTGTCTAGGGTTTTGGGTGATAAGATTCTTTCCTATAAATGAGAGGGAGAGAGAGAGAAAATAAGGAAAGGAAATCGTTTTTCAAAATTCAAATTATTTTTGCACATTTTACGAGGATGTGATTTCTGATTTTTATAGGGTTTTGAAAAGGTAGATCCGAGTTACTAGGGTACTGTTTGGGGATTTTACAGTTGTTTTGTTCTGCCTACGGTTTTTAAACGTGGGTGGAGATTACTTACTCTTTGAGTGTTAATTTATTTGATGCTTTCATTTCAAATGATTAAACGTCGGCTTGTTTAGGTTTTGTGCACCTACTTCAATATAGTGGGTCGTGGGGTGTTTTTTTGTTTTTTAAGGTGTGAATCAAAAGAAGTGACTAGGACTTTCCTGTTCAAAATGAAATTGTACTCGTCGGTCAGAGCTGGTCAAAAGTTGGTGATCTGGAGTCCGGTCACGCAACTAATCTTCTTGGTATAAATTAATTATGAAAATCTGTACACGTTAAAAACATTAAGATGATAAAGAAAAAAAGTAATCAGTGGAATGGGCCAAATCGCCAGTCAGATGTCGCCCAAACTAATGGTCATATGTTATGGGTTATAAGCGAGGAATGAACCAATATTGCAAGAAAATATTCTAAATCCGGTAATGTAGCTTTTGGCAATGTTTTAATAAACATACAAAAATCATATCAGCTGAATATTATGTTCCAAAAGGAAAAATAAAGAAGAACATCAATATAAACTCATGATTCATGAACCATTGTGATGCATGTAATAAAATGTCCAAATCCCTAAACCTAACGTTCAAATTCAATTTGGTGGTGCCTCGAACACTATTATATACCTTGAAGTGTCGTTAAACTATCTTATCCGTTACTTTTGTGTTCCATGGCGGAACCAGAGATAAATATTGACCAAAAATACAAAGAATTTTTGTAAACTTGTAGACTTTAGTAGACTAACTGTTACATTTTAATTTGGCTAAATAACAATTAAGATTTTCGTTAGTACAAAGGTTTTACGATTTAGTCTCCACTTAGATTATGAAAGAGAAAAATTATTTCTGGTGCAAATATCTTTTTATCGAGAGCTAACAGTCCTGTTGATTAGGAAAGTAACCATTACCTAGTAGGAAAAATAATATCGTTTTTTTTGTAAACTAAAAATATTATAAAATCTCTAATCCCTAAAATAATTTTTTTCCTACTATTTTTATTTTGCTACAATCACCTCTTAGAAACAAAGATCCCTCACCGCTATTGTTTCTTCTTCGAAATTGTAAAAGTAAGAAATCATATTTTCAGTGTTCGTCGAGTGAAAAACCAATTTTTCACTAAGAGGTCAAGTGAAGCAACCCAGCTTCTCGCTATATAGAATTCTCAAAAAAATACTCTTCTGGAAGGCTTTGGCGACTGAATCGGCGATTAACTCGGCGACCGAATCGGCCAATTGAGTTTCAATCTTCTTTGAATCTTTTCTCTTATCTATCAAATTCAATGCTTTACAATGTCCTAAAAAGAATTCATGTCTAGTCTATATCGCAATTTAAAGTGATGGCTCTTTAATTTTGTTGTTTTCCGTTTTAATTTGAATTGATTTTCACTGTTTTTCTTTTTCTCTTTTCAAGGTGTTGTTTGGTCATATGGTTAGCACTTAGCAGGTATTGCTAATTGACTACTGATCTTTCTCTATGATATAGATTCCCTTGTAAAGGTTGTTCCTGTCCAAAGGTTGTTCTCTTTTAAAGGTTGGCCTTTTCAAGGTGATAAGGATGCATTTGTTACATTCCGGCATGACAAAAGACAAAGCGCTTAGGAGACAGATTTTATGGTTCGACTTTACAAGCAGGATTTATCATTTTGTTTACAGAGATCGAAATCAACTCAACATGATGAATCATCAATTTATTTTTATGATAAGTGGCACTAGTTCTCTTCAATGCACAACACGTATTCGATCTAAGTCCTATAAGTTATATATAAATAGAGGAGGTTTTAAGTTTAAAGTATACCAGCTTTGGATTTACTACCTTCTCTTTTTCCTAATCTTCTTTTGTTCACCATGTAAACCAGAAAATCCATAGGAGAAGTATCTGATCTCATAAAAAGAATCAAAAATACCAATTTAGGTGAAGATGATCACACTAGTAGAGTTATTAGATACCCTCATATCAAGTTACAACCAACTATCAGGAAATGGAGTGTTAGTCTTATGGGCAGAATAATCTGTGAATTTCCTATGGGAGCCGATAAGGTGGAGTAGGAGCTTACAATGGCTTGGGGTCATGGTCATTTCAAATGAGAAGGCATGATATTAATATGTTTATCTTCAGGTTTTATGATTGGGATAGCTACAACAATGTGCTGAAGAGGGCCCTTGGACTGTAGATGGGTACTTGGCTATATTCAAAGAGTGGAATACATGCATCATCCCAGAAAATATTGATTTTTCAAATCAGCAATTTTGGATTGATATCAAAAAGCTGCCACCATAATTTCTTAATGTTGAAGTTGAAAACCAAATTGCAAGCATCCTTGGTAATGCTCTCAAGCTTATTCTAGAAGATGGTAATCCTACTGATACAAATGTTGTAAGTGTTCTTATTGAGTTTAATATTTACAATCCTATATTAAGAGGAATAATGGCAGAGAATGCAGCAAAGGTAACCCAATGGATTCCCGTATATTTTCAAAGATAACCAAAAAAACTCTGTCCTGCATGTTTAATTTTAGTTCATGATGAAAATGAATGCTCAAATAAAGCAGAAAATGTGCAGACAATTGCTAGTTATATTTTCAAATTTGGAGAAGATTTTGGTGAGGTTATTGATCCAAGAGCTAATAATCCTAAGTATAAGCAGGGTGAACAGATCTGCATTTCTCCTAAGAAGTCTATAAGTAAAAAGAGATTGGAAAATAAACCATTTCAAATACCATATGGATTTCATGTCTCCACAATTTATCTTGCATCAGATCAAGGGGTTGAATCTTCTACAGCAAGATGCTACAAGCGTTCTAGAGATGAATCAGTTGCAAGTAGCTATTCCAGTGCTCCAATTTATGCAAATCCAGATCAGGAACAAATTTCGAATGCATCTCAACAAGAGGAGAATATACAATTTGCTTACTATGGGAATGAACATCAAATGCATCCGATTATGTATAGACCAATTCCTCAGCAAGGCGAGTGGGACAACTTTACGGGACAATATTTTGGGAATCTTTCAACAGAGCAGGAAGATCAGGTTTTTCCAATCACTTATACACCTTATATTTTTCCTCACAGTTTTCAACCGATATTTTTTATTTATGTTTTTCCTACTGTTAAATTTCCTCCTTGGTGCTTTAAAATGCGCATACTAGCATGGAATGTCCAGGGTTTAGGGAATAAGAACACTAGATATCATCTACAAGACTGCATTCATCAGTATAGCCCTGAAATTATATTTCTTTCCGAAACTAAACAGCAAAATAAAAATGCACACTTCTTATTACAAAGCATGCATTATCCAAACATTTGGTGTCATAATACTAAGCTCAAGGCTGGAGGCCTTGCAGTTCTTTGGAAATATGGCCTCAAAGCATGCATTATCCAATTCGTGCATTTTACAGATTATATGGTCAATTTTATTCTACATAATGGTCCAGAAAATCAATAATGGGTGCTAACTTGTATGCATAGTTCTTGTTATCAAGCAGAAAGAAAACAACAATGGCAAACTATAGCTGATATGGGAAGAATATGGATTTGCGTTGGATCATAATAGGAGATTTAAATGTCACTTTGTCCTGTCATGATCGAAACTCTTTTTCTACTCATACTCATTATATTACAGAGATCATTCAGGATACTATTCATCAATGTGGTCTTCTAGAAATACCCTTTAATGGTCATCCATTTACTTGATCTAATAGACGTAAGAATGTTCAATTAGTCCAAACAAGATTAGATAGAGCTCTTGGATCCACCCATTGGTTTTTCATTATTTTCTGATGCCATCATAAATCATCTTATTCCCTTGGGCTCAGATCATGCACCCATTTTGTTATCCACTAAACCTCAGTCCATCAGAACCTACAAACCCTTTCGATTGTATGAGACTTGGACTAAACATGAGACGTTTAAAGATCTCATTCAGAAGGAATGGGGGAAGGATCAGTTTGGTTCATCGACTATGCAGTTTACAAAGAAACTTCAGTAGGTTCGAAGAGGTATCAGTAAATGGAAGAAGCATCATTTTGGTAATATTGATGATCGTATTAAAGCAGTACAACAACAGATTAAAGAAGCTCAGGCTCATTCAAGCACTTCCCAAGCCAATGTGATAGACTTGCAAAAAGATTTTCAGTATTGGTACAATGTCAAAGCAGAGATCAGCTACCAACAGTCAAGAGATAAGCTGCTGCATAGTCAGGACAAAAATACAATTTTTTTTCATGCTCAAGCTAATTACAGAAGGAGACGGAACCAAATTGATTCAATCAGAGATGAGATGGGTAATTGGTATTCTTCAAGGAGAGACATTCAGAAGCTTCTCATAAACCATTTCAGTTTCATCACTGCCTCTTGTCATCCATCACAAGATTCAGATATATTTAATCTGCTCAGTCCTTGTATATCTCTGCAAGAAAATGAATACCTCATACAGATTCCATCTAGAGAAGAAATAAGACAGGCTGTTAACCAGATTAATGCTTGGGCAGCTCCGGGTCCGGATGGCTTTCAAGCAGGATTTTATAAGGTGTGCTGGGATGAAGTGGCAGATGGGTTAGTGGCCATGGTACAAGAGTTTTTCAACATGGTAAAATGCTTCCTCATATTAATTTCACTTATCAAGTTTTAATCCCAAAGAAATTATGTGTATAAACTCCATCCGATTTTCGACCCATTAGTCTCTGCAACATTTCATATAAGATTATCTTGAAGATTTTGGCTAACAGATTAAAAAAGTTGCTTCCAAAGATTATTTCTCCATGGCAAGCTGCATATGTGCCAGGCCGAAACATTCTTGATAATACTATCATAGCTCATGAAACCATAGATTATATGAAAAGAACTAAAATTACTACATGAGCAATAGCGATTAAATTGGATATGGCAAAGGCTTTCGTTCGTATGGAGTGGGGTTTTATCATTAAAATTATGCAATGTTTGGGATTTCATGAGAAGTGGTGTTCACTAATTTATCAATGTCTCGGCACTGCATCTATTTCAATTCTACTAAATGGGTCTCCTACTCCTCCTTTTACACCAACTAGAGGAATTTGTCAAGGTGATGCTCCTTCTCCGTATATTTTTATCATGTGCATGGAAGCTTTTAGTAGAATGTTGCAAGCATTTGGAACAACAGGGTTAATCCAACCATTGAAGTCAGCTTCAAAAGGTCCAAGTATTTCCCATCTTTTTTTCGCAGATGACTGCATTCTATTTTCCACAGCTTCAAACAGCTCAGTTAATAATATGATGCAGATTATTTCTCAATTCTGTAAGGTTTCAGGGCAGATGGTGAGTCTAAATAAATCCAGTATTCACTTTAGCAATAACATGAGTGAATCAGATAAAGATTATATTTCATAAATGGTACAGATGCCAAGAATACCATTGACATAGAAATATTCGAGCATTCCTCTGTTTATTGGCCGTAACAAAAATGCACGTTTTGCAAAAACTGTGAATAAAATGGATAGCAGACTTCAAGCTTGGCAGGGTAAGTTAGTTAATCAAGCAGGTAGAAACACTCAGATTCAAGCTGTCACAAGAACCATGGCACAATATCAGATGAGCTGTATGCACATTCCAGATAAATCACTCAAAAAAATGGAGTCTTTGCAACGTAATTACTGGTGGAATAAGCATTCTAAGAAAGGTGGATACTTCATTGGTTGGAATGAATTGAGTAAGCCTAAAAGACTTGGAGGGATAGGTTTTAAAAACTTAAGATGTCTCAATAAAGCTCTGCTTACTAAGTTGGCTTGGCGACTGCTGACTGAAAAAGAAGCAATGGGTGCAACTTCTTCAAGCAAGATATTTTCATAATGCTGATCCTCTGTATGGCAACATTAAGAAAAGAGGTACTTGGATTTGGCATGGAATTCTAAGAGGATTAAGTTGGATTAGAAGATATCATATTTAGGAGGTTGGATATGGGACACAAATTAATATACAAGGTCAATGGTTTGAGAGAATTTATGATAAGCACTATCATCATCAATCTATCAATGTTCCAAGCTCTCAAAGTACAGTGGCCGAGTATATTGATCATGCAACAAGAACTTGGAGAATTGATAAACTACAACCAATTTGTCTTCCTCATCAACTTCAGCACATTCAAAATATTATCATCCCTCTGCAGCCAGCTTCAGATCATCTTAGATGGTCTCTCACAAGAAATGGTAGATTTTTAGTTAACTCAACTTATATGGCCATTCTTTTGCAGCAAAATAACCAAATGATCACATCTCAACAACAACAAATGTGGTTAATGACTTGGCATGTAAAAGTTCCTTATAAATGTCAAATTTTTATGGAAGTTGGCTAAGAATATTCGACAAGTGGCGGAAAGATTTCAAAAGAATTCTATATATGCTCAGTGCTTTCATGGAATTGAAACGACCCAACATCTTCTTTTTCAATATTCTTTTGCTTCAGAGGTTTGGTCTGCTGTCTCAATTGAAATTATTCAAGATGCTGAAAAATATGGAGATATCAATCAGTGGCTCCAATCTTGGATGGATGGAAGATCGCTACTTTCGTCGAAAAGAAGAAATTTTAGAAATCTGGCAGTGATAACAATGTGGTTCTTATGGAAACGCAGATGCTTGAAGATGTTTGAAGAAAAATCACAATCTCCTACAATCATTATTCACCAAATATTTTAATTATGCTACTCTCATGGCATATGCATTCATAATAGTTGTAGTTCACATAGTTACGTTAGTAATCATATAACTATTAAACCTAGAAATACTTGGATACCACCTCCATCTGATTGGTTAAAACTCAATTTTGATGTTTCTATTCTCCCACATACTAATTTTGCTGGCTTCTCTATTGTGTTACGAAATCCTCTAGGAGAATGCTTGGAAGTCGTGGCTTGGACAAGGAATGTAAGAGACGTTGATCAAGCAGAAGTGCTAGATGTGTTGAGAGTGATGCAGTGGATTAAGTTCAAAGGTTTATGTAAAATTCAAGTAGAAGGTGATAATAAATCAGTGATGGGGGCTATTAACAAGAATCGGAGTGAATCTATTAGATGGGAAGATCAATTTATGATGTACGAAAATTTCAGCCTTTATCAAGAATTAGTGGATGTTCAATTTAGGTTTGTTAATAGAGTTTGCAACAAAGCAGCTGATGCGTTAGCTAAGTTTGCTTGCTTAAATAACTGCAACAACAGTTGGGTTATGAATCCACCAGGATGCTTATTAAATTTAATTAAGCAGGAGGCTGCTTCTCAGGAGGATTAAAACCCAAACTAATCTTTCAGTTAATCTTGTAGTCCTTGTTTCTGCTTTTGAGTCTCATCGGATGTCAAGTTTGTTTGGTTTTTAGTTTGGTTTGTAGTCCTTGTCTGTAATCCAGTGTTTGGTGAACTATAAAGTCCTTTTTCAAAAAAAAAAAAAAAAAGAAACTTCTCGCTATATTATATTGGTGAAAAAGAAAACTGACCTGCGACATTACCAGCAACAAATACAGAAAGATTGTGAAAAATTGCATCATCTATATATAAAGATTGTGAAAATTTTCATCATATATATATATCAATGCTTATACAACAGTAGTGTTTGTTGTGTCACGGGACGGCCGGGATTCATTGGAATTTCTAACTACTGTCCAGGATCTTCCCTTTCGTCCTAGAATAACGTACTGATTTGGTTAATCCAATGGCTGGCCTTCCATCCCGTTCCAAGCTAGGTTAATAATCTAGCCTCTTAAACGACGAATGATAAATTGGGTTTTATATTTGTATGTAACGGAAGAGATGGGTGAATGATTTTGACGTTTCCATTCTCTCGTCATGTTCCTCGCTCTATTTTGTGACGCCCAAAATAAATCCCCTATTTAGTATATCAGATTCAATCCCTAATTGCGATTCAATCTTTGTTCATTCAATTTCAGATTCAGTACTTCCATCTTTTCATTATGATTTAATGGTCGGTCCAAATTCCCATTCAATTTCAGAATTTCTGAAATCAATAACGAGTCTAGGTTTGCCTTAATAATGAGATTTCTCAAATTCCCATTCAATTTCATCGATTCAATTGACTGCTGCTTCTATAAATTGTCTCTGAAAATCGCAGAACATCATCATTCTCACCGGTTCGACATGTAAGTTTTGCCTTCTCTCCTACTCCCGTTTACATCTCTCGATTTATTGTTTTGTTGCTGAACAGATTCACTATTCCCTTTTTTCATATGGTTTCGCTCATGTTTAGTTCTGTCGATTCACAGAATATGCTGATTTATATAACATGAATCAAAACTAATATACAAAAAAAAAAAAACGTTTTCGCTTATGTTTCCTAGAGGCGTTTTTAGTTTCCTTTTCGTTTTCGCTTTACTTTGATCTCTTAGGATTTAAATTTTAAAAATAGGAACTTGAATCGGGTTTTTCCTCAAAAAATTGAATCTTTAATTTGCCGATGATAGTTTAATTGGTACCTTTCTTGAAAATTCTAGGGTTTGTAATCTGGATTTTTTGAATGGTGTTGTTAATTTCAACAGTTGAATCATGGGTTTTGTTAATTACATCATTTGAATCATGGGTTTTAACTTTTGTGTCTGACAATTGTAGGCCAGGGTAATATGTAAGTTAATGTCACTTGATTGTTTTAAACAGTTAATTATTCATGTAAAGTAATGCACATTTTTTTGGATTTTTCGATTTGAATCACCTGAAATTTGATTTAAATGCCTGTAGTTGCCCAAACAGAGAAAGCAATGGCATCACAGGTTACCTGCAAACTTCAAAAGGTGGGATCCTCAGCCACACATGACACAGTCAAGAGCTTACGATTGCTTGACGAAGAAAAAACAAGCATCATTACCGTCCGTGTTACCAGGAAATGGGAAGAGTTGGATTTCATGTCGACCAACGACGTTACCAGCGTTGATATGGTCATTGTTGACAAGCAGGTAACAATCAGGATTAAATGGACACCTAAATTTAAATACATGAATAAGTTTTTTTTATTGGCTTATAAAAAAAATGTAAATGTGAGTTTGATAATAATGTCGTACAGGGAGAAGAGTTGCATGTCGTCATACCCAAAATTCTTATTTGGAAGTTTGATAAGCAGATTCGGGAGGGTGTCTGTGCTCTATGCAGAAACTGTACTTGACCACTGCTAAACCCAAGTTCCGTCCTGCACACAATGAGAGGCGGGGCTTCTTCCGGTGCACCACCTTCGTCACCGCTTTGGATGCCTATTCTGTGGCCATTATTCCCCAGAAATTTTGTTTCACTAAGTTTGAAGACATAGAATCGAACCTTCAGAACATACATCTTACAGGTTATATGAAACTGAATACTACCCGTATGTTGTTTCCTATGTTTTTACCATTTTGAACCTAATAACCATAATAGAAGTTCCAGACAGTATGATCACACAACCTGATTATCTTTGCCACCGATAACATGCCAACTTTATAGATGCCTCCCAGATTCTTCTTCCAAATCAAAGTGCAACTTTACATTATTTGAACGAGTTATGATGTATTTTACGTGGCCCAAATTTTATATCACTTCTGTGTTGCATCCATTTTGGGTTTACTGACCTTTGCAACCTTTCTGATGCAGATGTGGTTGGTTTCCTAAAAACAGTCACCAACATCCAGTTGCTTCGAAGGTCTGGTGGGCAATCAAGCCGAATGCGCGAGATCGCAATTGAAAATCTCAGGTGAATGCACATTAACTTTACCATCACTGAATCCGTCAGTGAATATGCCTAATCAAATTCTTTTTTCCTGCAACAGGGGCACAACTATGAAAATTGCTCTATGGGGATCTGCTGCCAACCAAGTAGGGAATGACCCAATTGATTGCGACTCCATCCCCCATCCTGTGTTGGTTGTGGTGTGCTCCACTTTTGTTAAGAACTACCAAGGTATCCAAAGGGACATGTAAATTAGTTATTCAGTATTTTTTCCACATTTTTTACGTGCTGCAGCTTAACCAAAATCTCTAACTCTAAAGAATTTAATTCAGGGAGAATCACCCTATCTTCGACAAATGCCACCAAAGTGTAAGCGGATGCAGACATACCCGAAGTTGTTGAAATGCGAGAAAGATTAGTAAATACCTTCTTAATGTCATCTTCGTTTTCTACCAATCCTACTCTGTTTTCACTTAATATTGTTTGAGGCTCATTCAACCATCATTGGATGATATGCAGGTGCCCTTATGCTAGACCACCGCGCCATATTACAGTACCTATTAAGAAAAGGAAAAGTACCTATACATATCGATCCTGACAACAGGAAAATAATATCTCATCTGCTAGGTTGTATTTCCATTCCCGGAATAACCGAGTGTAGATGGTGGATTTTCGACAAGGGATAAAATCATAAAACCATAATTATACATGCTCCTGATCCAGCAATCAGATGAGTATTGAGGCTCATGTCTCTCATCGAAGCATGGAAGCTCATGCCGCAAGAACCTCTGACTGAGAATATTGTCTCTCAGAGTATATATAGATGTGTAGTCTCTCATCTGATGCAACGGCATATCTCATAAATACTGAGCAATTTCAGTAAATATTTCTATATAGAATCGAACGATTGGATGGCTCCTAGACAGCTTACCTGCTAGTATAGAGCAATAACGTCTTCAGGATGTAACAATATTTTCCCTGACTATATAGCAGAAATATGACGCTTCAACAAGCTCATATTACTCTACTCTCAGATAATTAATGCTCCTAGATAGCATGCCTGTTAGTATAGAGCCATCAGTTAATTATCTCTAATCTTTAAATTCATTAACTGAATATTCGGAAATATTCTACGTTCTTCATAATATTTCATTATTTCAATTCGTGGTTTTTACCAGCAGAATCTTATGGGTTAGTGATAAATATTCAACGTACGGGCATCTGAGCCGCTATTGAGTAAGCCCTAACCAAAATAGTGCAAGTGTACTCAGCAATAATGCACTAACGAGCACCTGAATGCACGAACGAACACCTGAATGCACGAACGAGCATTCCAAAATACGAAGGAACAGTGAACCTATACAAAATAGGAAGAAAAATAATAATAATAAAATATTAGCTAAGGCGCTAGGGGACTGCCCACCGGCCGGCCAATCACGCCGTGGCCAGTCCCATGCCTAATTCTCTATTTTATTATATTTTTATTATTTTTCCTTGATCTCATGAAAATCCCAACAAATATCCTTCATTTTAATGAAACTCCTCAGTTTCATGGTGTTTCCTCCGTATCAAGGAAATAATAAAAAAATTTGGAAAGGTGTCGCGCGACCAAGCTCACTAGCCGGCCGGTCATGCCCTAGTTGTGGCCGGTCCCACACCTTGCGTTCCTTATTATTTTATTATTATTATTTCCTTCATCCCATGAAATTCATTGGTTTCATGATATTTCCTTCACATCAAGGAAAAGATATAAAATTAGGGAAGACTCACGGGGCCGGGCCCTAGCCGGCCAACCATGCCCTAGTCGTGGCCGGTCCCACACGTCCCTTATTTTATTATTATTAATTATCATTGTTTCCTTCATCTCATGGAAACTCCTTCACTTTAAGGAAAACTCCTTTATTTCAACAAACTCCTTGATTTCATGGTATTTCCCTAAAATCATGAAAAATAATATAAAATTAGGAAAAGTGATATGGGACCGGGCTTATTGGCCGGCCGGCCATGCCTTGGCCATAGCCGGTCCCACACTTCATGACTCCTTATTTTATTATTATTTCCATCATCTCATGGAAATTCCCTTAACCTTATGAAACTCCTCAATTTCATGGTATTTCCTTCACATCAAGGAAATTACATAAAATTACATAAAATTGGGAAAGGTGTCACGGGACCGGGCTTGCTAGCCGGCCGGCCATGCCTAGCGGTGGCCGGTCCCACACCTTGTAATCCCTTATTTTATTATTATTTCCATCATCTCATGAAAATTCCTCAGTTTCAGCAAAAACTCTGAATTCTTCATATTTTCTCAAATGAATGCTCAAATGCACGCATAAAATATCAAAATTCTCAGGACTGAGACACGAACACTTTGGTGACATGAGCATATTACCTTGACCGACCAAGGTTGGCTCTTTGGCTTGCAAGAGGCCGGTCCCACACATTTTCATTATTTGACCTAATTTGTTCACATTAGGTTCAAACTCTTCCAAACAATTTTAGAATTTCATAAAACGATCGTCAGTCGGTCCAGTGACCAACCAGGGCCGGTTTCATGATCCCTTGGTCGGTCCTTCTTCTCTTCATAATTTATTAGGTTTTATCACCTAAGGTTCATACGAGCATTATTTTAATAAATGATTAAACCAACATTTGATCATCTTTTCACCAACTGGTCTTCAAGAGACTTTGGTATTTTGCTCACTAGAGCATCTGGGCGCTACATGGTCGATCCATCATCCCATGTAGTCGGTCCCTCCTTCACTCCGTGGTTGATTTTCAATTCATCAACAATTGATCAAAATTAGGGTTTCGAATCCAAAGCTCTGAAAAACATAATTCTGAGCAGATTCAAACACTAATAATTTTACGTTGATCCCGTGATCAACATTCTAATACTCGGTTCAGTTGCCAGTATTTTAAATTAATATTTTATTTGGTCTTGTTACCAATAATTCATCAAACGAGCAACATTCGCTCAAATGAGCAATATTTGCTCAGACTAAGGAATATTGGTTCAACTATCAATATTCAACAATTCATCAAGTGAACAATATTTGTTCACCTTAACTATCAACATTTATTCGACAATTATACTTCTATCTCAACAGACACGTTCAATTCATGAGTCCCAGAACATTTGTTCGACTCAGCAATGCAAGGACTCATCGTCCCATGAAGTCAGCAATTGACTAACTAAATACATGTCTGCCTTACAGACCCACAATCACGAGACATCAATCGTGTTACATGAGGGGATATTAACTAGGATTTTGGTCTGGCGGTCTACGGCACGTGTGTTCATACACACGATGAGAATGTGAGCAAGTCGTGCAATCAGTTGGAGGAGTTAACAGAGTAGTGGATGGAAAATCAACCAAGTCTCCGCACGATGAGCAACTGGTTTTAACACGATTCCCACTTCCCCACTTTTTGAATCCAACAACTGTCACACTTCATGGGATCAAGGTGTTTACAATTATAGCAATATAAATAAGTCTCTGAATCATGATTGAAACAACAGGCAATTCTCGATAGGCAGTCTTTCTTCTACACAAACTCATCGTCTTAGCAATTACTCTCAACTGAGTAAACTGAATCATTCAGAAATTATTTTCACGCAAAATACACAACACACCAACAATCCTTCATCACCATTGATCTCACACATTTCTCAGCTTCCCTTCTACAGATCGACCCATCCTCTCCTGTGACCGAACTGACTCTGGAATGACCATTGTCTTGGTTTAGGCCGGAGTCCTACAGATTGATCTCTCGAACTTAAAGCACTCCCTTCTTGGAGTGTATCTGTGTGAGGTTAAACATTTCGCTCGGTTCAAAGGAGTCTCCTCCGCACGGTCGTCTCCTCAATTCCGTAAAAACCAGCAAATCGTTTTTTCCCATCTACACCAAGTTTAGACAAGTAAGCGAGATATTGAAAACAGTTTGAAATGTTTGAAAAACCTAATATCTATGTTGTTTTAATCATTTGTTTGCTACTGCTTTAGATTAGCAACATGTTATAAAAAATATATGTAACAGACCGCCTGCTCTGTCGTTTAAAACTTATAGTTTTATGTACTTTGCGGTTTCACAATATACTTGGTAGCTTTTAATATTTAAGTAAATGAAATTTGAATCTCCCAACTCATCGACCAACACCACATACACATTGTGTATTGATTTGGTTTTACAAGGAAAGCTATATTCAGATGTGTGCATTGATGGAATTTCAAAGTTGTTGTAGTAAATAAGATTCGAACTCTAAGACTTGTGAAGATTAAAATTAAAGATTTAATGAAATAATTAATTAAAGCGAGAGTTATTGGGTCTAGGATTACACCGAATTCATATCATAAGGTTCAATTATTTATTCTTCAGCAATTATAGCTCAATAAACAAAAATATGGACTCTTATTTTTGCCAAGGCAGATTCTCAAAATATTAGTTATAAATCGTAAGCATAGGACATCAAACATTTAAGCAAGCATGACCCATCAAATAAAATAATAACTAATTAAATTAAATCATAAATCAATTGAAATAAGTGCAATAGTCATAAAAATAATAAAATAAATTCACCCATGTATGAAATTCGGATTCCTCCGTCGACCCAGTGTTGGGGTTTAGCTACTCATGATGTAGACACTCTCAAAATATTTTTTATATAGCTCAAATGGTGTTTACAATGAAAAAAGGAGAAAAATAAGATAAACCGGGAATTTGCAACGCTTAGTGGGTGTTACAAACTCACCGTTAAAATGTTCAAAGCAGTTGTTACAGAAACTATATTAGGAAACTGTCATAGAAAAACTGTCACTAAGCTGAGAACTGTGACAGTTGTAAAACGACAGACCTGTAGCGTCGTCTGTGTTCTTCGTCTTCTACCTCTCCGCAGCAGAGAAGTTTTTGCAACTTCTCCTTTTCGTCTGTATCCTCTCCAAACTCTCGATCCCCCTTATCTGAGTCATGTATCTCTTATTTAAACCCACAACAACATCAAATCTTCGAGTTAATTACCACATATTCTCCATTATACTTTTTTATTCCCCTCGATCTGTCACGGGAATAACTTCCCTTTTTATTCTCTTTCCATGTCTTCTGGTGGTGTACACGACCCAAACACGTTTGTTACACGACTCTTGGATGAGTTAAACTCTATTCAGCCATGCGCTACTTCCAAAAAATATCGCAACAGAATACCGAAAATATTTCTTACTCTGTTTTCCTTCAATCCACGTATACAACCCAAGTTTTTCCGATTCCGATGAACCTACCAGTCCTGTTTTCGTGTAATAGAACCAATCCAACCATTTCCCAACGAGAAAATCTTACCAAATCTTCTCGACTTTAATGAAGAATATCTTCCCTACACGTACTTTCTTGTTCTCTTCCATGCAAGATTGTAGCTAAAATTAATCGATTCTGTCGACATTATCAACCCTGTTTAGACAAAACAAGATGATTCAAACAAATCCCATGAATTTCTCCCATGACTTCTTGCCGAAAATCTTTCCAGAAATCTTCGAGTTATATACACACTGCGCTTTCCTGTTTTACGAGATCTTGTTTTTCTTTCCCTTTTTACGACTTCAACTTAACTACCTGCCCTGTTTGGATAAAACATGGTGTTTACAATCCAATCCCATGTCAAAATCCTAGAAAATCTCTCCCTAACTCAATCCAGAAAAGTACGCATGCACAAATTATTCTCCCGCCAAAACTGTTCTTCCCGTGGAGAAGAAAGGTGCCCCTTAACCACTCCTGAGGTGCCGATAGCAGGTGGTTGTAAATAGTAAAGAGGTTGCCCCTTGTCAATTGAGGTACCCCTTAGTAATTCAGGTGCCCCTTATCCAAAACGAGAGTCCGAATAACATGTGTCCTCTGGGTGCCTAAATCATCTTTTCGAGCCGAAATTTCCAAAAGAGCTTAATCTTCCAAAAACATCTAAAACAAGTTTATTAGTGATAAAATGAGTCCCAGCTAATGTATTTATGGGTCAAAATGCGTCACACTTTCGTGCTTATTAAATTCCCCCATACTTACATTTTGCTAGTCCTCGAGCAAAACAAAAGAAGACCCGCTACACAGCTGGTCAAATAATAAGAGAAAGAGACCCGCTAAACAACTGGTCATATCAGTTTTTTTTTTCTTGACCCGCTCAACAGCTGATCATAATATGCAAAAAAAAAAAAGACCCGCTACACAGCTGGTCATCACCCTAACAATCATAATAATAATAATTTTTTTAGACCCGCTACACAGCTAGTCATAATAAGAAAAAATACGTAAAAACAGACCCGCTACACAGCTGGTCATAACCCTAACAACAATTTTTTTTTATTATTTTTTTAAAGATCCGCTACACAGCTGGTCATAATATAATATACCTACAATCCTACAATACCCGCTCAACAGCTGATCACGATTTGCAAGAAGATTCCTGAAAAAATAAAGTAAAAAGTTAACCACTCCCCCACACTTAAACATTACATTGTCCTCAATGTAATTGAGTCATCCAACGCAAAACTTAAGATGGGAAATTCATCAGATGCAAAAAGTAAACGAAAATATAAAAAATAAAATAAAAATACACCTTCTGGAATATACAAAAAGGATCCCCATAAACTAACAACCTGAAAATTTACAACATTTACAAATGACAGTTTCACACTTATGTTATAACGATGCGGAGACACTGAAACTATCAAAAACAGAGACTTACCTCAAAACCAAGTTTTTACAACACAAGGAAGTGCGTAAAGAACATAATATGGGGATACTACTGGGACTGTGGAAACATCAATTGGTTCATGCACGATTTCGGGAATAGGCAAATCCTCTGGGTATTTAGATGCAAAGTACTCCAACAAAATTTTAGAAGCACACAATTCTAACCCTAAATTAGGTAACTTTTGGAAGTTTAGGGGACTAGAAACAACCTCTAAGTTCGGTGAATTATCTTGTGGGATAGATTCATCTATGGAATTAGGAAAATCATCTACACAATCATCCACATGGTCATCCACAAATTCTGTCTGGAACAGAGAGTCACTACAAGACTGATCATCATCAGCACATAATCTTTGGCATTCCAGAATTCTCAATCTTTGTTTCAAACTAGGTGGTGTGTATTTGTAATACTTCTCATATATCATTAGAGGAGATTCTTCACTTACCATTTGTGGAGCAAAAACTCAATATCGTTGCCTATGCTTATATTCACCAAGCGTCATCTCAGATGAGGTTACCTGATAATTTGAATTTCTACGCTTATATTCCGCTAGCGTCATCTTAGGTGACGTCTCCTCAGAAAAAGTCATCATCCTCATAAAGTCTCTGAAAAGAAATACAAAAAGAAACGCATAAAAAGGAAAAAAGAAAATCTAAAATTAAATTAAAAAACTGTACAAAATAAAAATAAACCTAAAAATTAATCTAAAAACAAGTCTGCGTCGGCGGGGCCAAAAATTATGGAATTTCAAAGTTGTTGTAGTAAATAAGATTCGAACTCTAAGACTTGTGAAGATTAAAATTAAAGATTTAATGAAATAATTAGTTAAAGCGAGAGTTACTGGGTCTAGGATTACACCGAATTCATATCATAAGATTCAATTATTTATTCTTCAGCAATTATAGCTCAATAAACAAAAATATGGACTCTTATTTTTGCCAAGGTAGATTCTCAAAATATTAGTTATAAATCGTAAGCATGGGACATCAAACATTTAAGCAAGCATGACCCATCAAATAAAATAATAACTAATTAAATTAAATCAAATCATAAATCAATTAAAATAAGTGCAATAGTCGTAAAAATAATAAAATAAATTCACCCATGTATGAAATTCAGATTCCTCCGTCAAGCCAGTGTTGGGGTTTAGCTATTCATGATGTAGACACTCTCAAAATATTTTTTTATATAGCTCAAATGGTGTTTACAATGAAGAAAAGGAGAAAAATAAGAGAAACCGGGAATTTGCGACGCTTAGTGGCCGTTACAAACTCACCGTTAAAATGTTCAAAGAAGCTGTTACAGAAACTATATTAGGAAAGTCGTAGAAAAACTGAAACTGCCACTAAGCCGAGAACTGTGACAGTTGTAAAACGACAGACCTGTAGCGTCGTCTGTGTTCTTCGTCTTCTACCTCTTTGCAGCAACAGAGAAGTTTCTGCAACTTCTCCTCATCGTCTGTATCCTCTCCCAACTCTCGATCCCCCTTCTCTGAGTCATGTAGCTCTTATTTAAACCCACAACAACATCAAATCTTTGAGTTAATTACCACATATTCTCCATTATACTTTTTTATTCTCCTCGGTCTGTCACGGGAATAACTTCCCTTTTTATTCTCTTTCCATGTCTTTTGGTGGTGTACACGACCCAAACACGTTTGTTACATGACTCTTGGATGAGTTAAACTCTATTCAGCCACGCGCTACTTCCAAAAAATACCGCAACAGAATACCGAAAATATTTCTTACTCTGTTTTCCTTCAATCCACGTATACAACCCAAGTTTTTCCGATTCTGATGAACCTACCAATCTTGTTTTCGTGTAGTAGAAATAATCCAACCATTTCCCAACGAGAAAATCTTACGAAATCTTCTCGACTTTAATGAAGAATATCTTCCCTACACGTACTTTCTTGTTCTCTTCCATGCAAGATTGTAGCTAAAATTAATCGATTCTGTCGAAATTATCAAACATGTCTAGACAAAACAAGATGATTCAAACAAATCCCATGAATTCTTGCTGAAAATATTTTCAGAAATCTTCGAGTTATATCACACACTGCACTTTCCTGTTTTACGAGATCTTGTTTTTCTTTCCCTTGTTTACGACTTCAACTTAACTACTAGCCATATTTGGATAAAACAGGGTATTTACAATCCAATGCCATGTCAAAATCCTAGAAAATCTCTCCCTAACTCAATCCAGAAAAGTACGCATGCACAGATTATTCTCCCGCCAAAACTGTTCTTCCCGTGGAGAAGAAAGTTGCCCCTTAACCACTGCTGAGGTGCCGATAGCAGGTGGTTGTAAATAATAAAGAGGTTGGCCCTTGTCAATTGAGGCACCCCTTAGTAATTGAGGTGCCCCTTATCCAAAACCGAGAGTCCTAATAACATGTGTCCTCCGGGTGCCTAAACATCTTTTCGAGCCGAAATTTCCAAAAGAGCTTAATCTTCCAAAAACATCTAAACACAAGTTTATTAGTAATAAAATGAGTCCCAGCTAATGTATTTATGGGTGAAAATGCGTCGCACTTTCGTGCTTATCATGCATACTTATATAAACCAATACTTTATTTTTTATTTATGTTCATTATTTATATGCAGACCGCTAATGTCCTCATATGTAGCGCCACCGCAACCCATGTACTGATTGAGAATGGGTGGCATTATCTTGCCTGCCCTCGGTGTAGCAAGAAGGTTATGGGTGATGATGGAGACCTTTGGTGCACTAAATGTGAATCCAAAGTTGAAATGCCCATCGCAAGGTAATCACCAAGAACATAGTTTTCAATCATTCCGACATGTCGAAAACTATCCACCACTTAACCAATGCGCGGGTTGATGGTTCCTTTTTGTATCACAGGTTCATGGTCCGCTTAGAGGTGGAGGACCACACTGGCACCACGGTCTTTGTACTGGATAGTGAAGTCCAAAAATTGGTCAGTTCTACTGCAGCTGAGCTCATAGGGGCGTCATAGGTAAAGCGGCGAACTCTGTTTTCACAAAAAATGTAATTACGTCTTATTTTTTCCCGTTTATCTGTCAAACTAATGTTAAATTCAACTCTTAACATTGCAAGATAATGCAAAATCTGCGATAATATCTGGATTCTCACATATACTTCAGCAAGCTGTTGATTTCCAAATTACTCTCAATTCCTTCAACATGAAACGGAAAATACCGTCCAGCTTCACTGTTAACCACATTGACTCCCCTATCAAAGGTGTTTTTGCGAATGTGAAGGTTGAAGGGAATTCAAACATTGTTGATGGACCGCATGCAAAGAAACCTCGCCTTGACGAAACAACTGAAATGGCGGATGATAAGGATGAAGTTGATGAATGAGTTCCGCCTCACCAACGGAATATAATTGAATAAGACATTACCTGAATATTTATTCAGTGTTGTTATTTATTTTGTGTTTTCATTCCAAGGATATCACTGACCCCATCTTCAGCGGACGTCTTAGTCAGGATGACAAGAAGGAAATTCCCAGTAAGGTTGGCATATGTGATGAGTGCTAAAAAGTGCATATTTCTATATATTTTTCTTGGCATTTAACTCATCTTTTGTGCATTAATTCTACATTTTATCCCATATTCTGTATTTTCTTTGTTTTCAAGAATAAATATTTTTATTAACTAATTTTGCATTTTTAGGTAATAAATAAAGTTTGGATGAATAGCGGAGCGAAAAGAGCAGAAAAGTAGTGAAAAGCCGGGAGGAATTACACAAGGAAGCCGCGAAGAATGTTGTGCACAAGACCAAAAGGCTAGAAGTGGGCTTGAAGAGGAAGAATTGTTCTTAAAGAAGATATGGGCTTGGCATATCCAAGGCCCAAAACCCTCACCCAAATCCATTTCATATATCCATACCCGTTTCCTTTTCTAGCCGTCAGATTGGATCATCTCAGCATCCTATGGTCGCAGCATCGCCAGTACATCAAAGTCTGAAGCTCCTGTTTAACACTACAGCACCTAACTCCATCTTGAGCCGTCAGTTTCGTTGTATCACGCATCCGACGGTCGATACCAGCCTCTTCACTTGTAGCCGTTAGATTTATCTATCATTTCCGCATCCCACGGCTCAGCTTCGCTGGACATCGAATTGTCTACACCCGCTTCACACTGTAACAACCTACACCTATACCCATCGCCAAACACTCCCCTCATTCTTTCCATCGAACCCATCTTCTTCCTCCCACTCCCTCTGCAACTACTCCACTGTCACCACCTTCTCCATCATCACCACCATTCCCTGACACCACCAAACCACTCTACTCCACCCTAAAAGCGAAACCCATCATTTCCCCCATCTTTCTAGCCGCCTACTTCATCAATCTCGCACCTTTCCTATCTCTGAAACCCTAGGTTAGAGATTGATGAATTAGGTGAAGCTAAAGAAGAAATTGAGGTGTGGGAATGAAGCAGTGAAGTCAGAGGAAGATTGGGTCGACGTTGTGGGTAAGATTTGACCCATCAAATTAGGTGAAATCGAAACCCTAAATTCACTGTTTTGGGATTTTTTTTGGATAAACCCTAATTTTGTAAATTAGGTATTTTTGAGAATTGGGTGTAACTATAAATAGAGTTGTGATGTGTGTGAAAGGGGGTATGCCTGGACTAGCCAGTGTGTCACCCAAGAGCACTGGAATAGCCAGTGTCTCAAGGGTTGTAGTTCAATGCTCTGTTTATGTTCAATATTTGAATTCATGTTTCAATTATCTTGTATGATGTATGTTTGTGTTAGCATGTTAGTCATGAGCTAAGTCTCACTAGCTGAGGCTCAGATGAAGCTTTAGTGGACTGTTAGGTAGTGGAATGTTAGGTTAGAAGCCTTAGTTCACTGAATTGATTGAGCAATGGGAGAAATCAATGCTCACTAGTGCTTGTGATTGATTGTACTGTCAAAAGACAGTCAATACTAGGAGCACATCAGTTGAGCAAGCTGATTATCTTGCTATTCCCTTTTTGTATGCTTAGGATCTTAAGTTGGCCTTAACTGTCACTTAGTTCCATTAGGGATTCAACCTAAAACTACATTATTTGGCTCGGTCACAAGGGTGGATTCAAAGCCGTAGCTTAGCCCACAATTTGTTTTTACAGTCACTTGCAACTCTAATTCTGTTATTCTTATTGCTCAGTTGAGTTTTCCTTGCTGTTTTATTTAGCTTTTGCACTTCACATCTTGCTGTGCACTGAAATCAGTGCACTGCCTTCCCTGCCCTTGGCTCATAGCCTTGGTTAGATGTTTTACCATCTCTGTTTCACTGTCACTGCAGCCTTGTGACCTTGCATTTAGTTTTGCATCAATTATCAGCATAGTGTAACTTCATTGCACACTCCCAAGTCCCTGTGGAATGACCCTGTTCTTGCACACAAGCTACAACTGACCCTGTGCACTTGCAGGTATCACTGTAGGCATTTATTCATCTTATTTCTTACATCTAATATAAGCCTACCAATATGCAATGACAATAAACAAATCTCAGGGACGGTATGTGAAATTTGTGGTAATCGATTTAAGAACGCCAGTGTTCAGTCATGGTTAGCTATACGTGGCTTTATCAAGATGCACGACGGATAGGCAGATGAGGTTGTTGATGCCAGAGAACGACAAAGGAACAACTACTGCGAATGTGGTCTACCCGGAAATTCTACTCTAAATAGCATGGATGAAATTTACTATTACTTCGTATGGGGGTGAGTATTTCTGAGTCTTGAACAAATACATGTGATTCTGCAGTTTGGGAAGGTAGAAGTTTAGACCTTTTTAGCTTATTTACATGACTAGATTTTTTTTTTTTTTTTGGATTCATAGGACAAGACATATTTGGTTCTGTTGGTTATTAAGTTAATTTCAAAAAACAAAAAAAATTGAAACAGTTTCATATAATTGACGATGCGGTGGTGAGATCACTAATTCAGATGGAATTAGAATTCGACAGTGCAGAGTATTAACAGGAATAACTCAATCTAATCAAGGTCTATCTGCAAAGTGTATTGTGTTCATATCATTAGTTGAAACTATTCAACAATCAAAGACGAAAAATATGGTCGAAACATACCTATTATACCAGAAAAATTAATGTATCGCCAATCAAATAACCGTTGTAGTCAATGAAAATACACAACGACAACTTATTAGAAGACACCGTCGACTAATTCGCGCTGAAACTACCCCAAACCTGCACGACAAAAATGTGTCAGAGGCTGACGTTCAAGATTTTCGGTTGTGAATGACTATGTTCGATGCTATAATTTTGAAACAACTAATCCAAGTCCTATGACCTTTTAAAAGATTCTAGAAGGAACATATATGAATAATTCACATTGATAAAACATTGACTAGAACGTCACCATCAGATGAGAAACAAGAATCTAATATGGTTGGTTGAGCAATATTATGAAAAAGTCACTAACTTACAAGTGCAAATCGTCCATGGACTTAGGTGATTTAAAGTCAGGGCGGATTAGTTATATGAGACAATGTCTGTTTCAATGAAATATTTAATATGTTTACTAAATACCCATTTCTTGATTTGAAATAATTTAAAATCACCATGCATAAAATTAATCAATCAATTATCCACCCATTCAGACTTTTTCACAAACAGGGGGTGCGCTATAAAAGAACACAATAGAAAAACAATAATTTCATTGATTAACTCACATTCAAAGATATAAGAAACCAGAACCATAGCACAAAATATCATTGAACAAATACCCAAATCAATATTGACTAGATATAATCAACTAGAAGTGTTACCATAGCTTTTTAAAGGATCTTTCATTATCTCTCCATCATTATCTCCTCTTATTGTTCACATCAAGAACGACGTTAGTAACACCATCAACTTCATTCTATATCGGAACTTCCAAGTTTTCTACCATCTAATTGAACACGGAATTTTTCATTAAAAAAAAACAAAACTGTGTGACTTGAGCGATAAAAACCAGAGGATAACATAAAGAAGAAGCCAGACGTGGTCCGACAGTAAAGCACCCCAGAATTAAACGGTGTGAAATCCGGCACGGTTCATTCCTCAGTATATATATATATATATATATATATATTAACAACGACAGAAATTGAAATTTAAGACAAGAATAACCAAACCGAAAATTTAAAGTCGATTTTTTAATGTAAAATCAAACAAAAAAAATGGGAATTTTAAAACACAAATCAGAACTAAAAAATGAATATTCACAAAATACAAATAAAAAGAAATATAGATTGGATGATTTAGTTTTGTTCTGTCAAACCAATTCATGAGATCTAATTTTGGAATTAACTGGTATATAATAGACTGAAAATCGGTTGATATATAATCGAGATAATCAATCGACAATTGAAAAGAACAAAGTATTAGACATAGAGACTTACTATTTATAAAAAATGGAATTAGTTGAGCACTAAGAGAGAAATAAACAACTTAGATCTCGAATGAATTGTTATATATCTGATTTATTTATATATTTATAAAACACGAGAGGGTGAGCCCAAGTCTAAGTCCTGGGCGATACCCTAGTAATAATACAGGTTATATTTACCTATCATAAAAATATCAAACATGTAAATATTAGTAAAATACAAAACGTCGCACACATACCAATCCTCTATATTGGGTTTTCAAGGATTGAGAAACTAATTAATTATTTGGTTTTCCAAAAAGTATCTAGGTTTTTTTCGTTGAATTTAACTTAGATTTAAGTTCATCATACGCTATATTTTAAATTATTTTTTTTTTGTAAATAAATAAAATTCTTACATCCTAATTGAATAAGTATTTAATTTACTCGCAAATTTTCGATTAGTCACGAACTTTTAACTACGTACCTTGAATTTGTTTCTAGAGACCAGATCCAAAAAGAATCCTGGCTTAGCAGGTTGGGGTGGTTAACACCACTTATAAATTTGCATTGTGATTTTTTTTTTAATCTATCCAAAAAATTATGAGATAATAATAATATATAGGTTGATTGGATATGGATCAACTTTACAGATGTTAAAAGGTCTATTTGAATGGTAGTTGTCGGGTGATGGTTTGATTAAGCAATTATAATTTGTTTATTTGTGAAAAAAAGTAAAATGTGGGTACCATTAATGAAGATGCAAAATGTATTCATCATCTTCACATAAGATCAAATCTATTAGAAATCACATGAAAAATTTAAAGATTTACATATTTTTCATGGTTCAGTCATTAAAGAGACATGCATCCATGGACCTTTGACTTTACTATCGGTTTTTGGTCAAAGAGATTGTTATAAAGCTGTTAAAGGCTTGAGGGAGGAGAACAAGATACCTCGCCAATCTACATAAGTGTATATTTACATTAGTCAAAATTTATTTTTCTCCATAAGTCTTTTTCTTTTTCTTTTAGTGAACTTCAACTCAACATTATTTACAACTTATCCCTTCTCGAGCTTGACTGATCACTCCAGTTTCGAAAAATACGCAACTACAAAAATCTAGATTGGTCTTTGTCAAATGCCTAGCAGAGGAAGGAGTACAACTTCATCTTGTCAAGTTCGACTGGTTAGTTAAAGCGCACTTAGATCTTGAAAATACGAGGTGGGTGTATTTTGACATCAAACCTTTAAGCCATTTGTCTCCTTTGGATTGGGCTTCAGATGTCATTTCATATGCTTCTTATATATGTAATATGAATCATGTTGATGGTCAAGAGTGGTTTAGTTGGGTCATTAAGAGGTATTTTCTTTCTTTTTAGCAGGATGCATAGGGTTTTACGTGGAAGAGGTAGGATTTCTGAGGAAGATATATCTTTCGTCCACATCGTGCCCGCTTGAAATGACTTGTCCCTGGTGCTCGTGCTCGCCTGGTCCTAAAAGATTGGCTGGCTTGTTCTACTGGAGACAGTCGTTCCTTGATGGACAATACGTGTTGGCGTATGAGTGTTGTTTGGTCTTTGGTGCTGGTTGGCCCCCGTCACGCGGCGACAACAAGTCCGACTACCTCTTCAGCTTCTTCCCTGAGTCGCCTTAGGAAAGACTCGTTTGGTCCCTGTGCTTATCTGTCGAAAAGTTATCGACTCTCGTCCCTTACAACGGTGAACATGTGAAATCATCCTAGCATATGTGAAGGGAAGGACTCACTCCTATGGATATGCAGGCAGCAGGATCGTGAAAGGGAGGACTCCTCCCTGTAGCCCTGCATGCCCTGGGCAGGGATAAAGTGGGTATGCTATTTTAACGGTCGCGAATGCGTAAACCCTACTATAATGGTGTGACCATCCCCTGTTCCACCCGCAACACGAAATGTGCCAAGGATTTACTACTGTCTCCGATAGGTTGCCCAGGAAGGTGACCCGGCGTAGAAACTTAACCATATTTTGGAGATAAGATCTTCACGAGATATTATCTCTGCCATACCTGGTACTTGCTACTGGAAAAGGGGCTTTGGTTATTGGTTATTGGCATGGGGTTTTATTTCACTGTGTTATTTCTTTCCAATATGTTTATTTCTTTGAGTACGTGGGATGTTATTGCACTTATGTTGGATACCCCTCGACATTAGACCTTTAAGTTAATTTACTCCTTCGGGTAGAGATTGGCAGTCAGAACATGTGTTTGTTACAGGTGTGGGGTGGAGCCTGTTGATGGTCAGAAGTGGGCTGCTTGGATGCTTTAAGGGTATTTTGTTAAAGATCTTCTAGACTTCTTTATTGGTTGTTTTCTCTCTTATTATTGCAAGCTTTTATTGGTACTTTCATCAACTTTTGGTAAGGGAGACTCTACTTATGTTTTTTATGTTCATGTGGAAGGTTCTCCACAACTGATTCTGTCTATATGGGCTTTTCGAAGTTTCAACATACATATCAATCTTCTTTTGGGGAGCTTGTCAGTGATCCCTTAAGCCTTTTAACTCCTCGGATATGTCTTTTCACTTTTCTTGTGGTATACAAATCTCTGTTATCCTCAAGATTTACGTTCTATTAGATCACCACTCGGTCAAACTTACAAGGTTTGGTATATATGTTAAGCTCGTTGTCAAATTTAGTTAATCAAAAATGTATCTTAATCCATAGTCTACTAAAATCAGTCTCGAACTAGGACAAGAGCATTAGTAGTTGAGTATTATAATTTCCCGATGGACATTTGAAGACTGAAGAACAGATGAAAACATCTACCAGGACTTCATCAATAAAGGTATGTGAAGAGTGACTATCCTATTTGTTCATTAACTCTACCGTTATATCTACTCGGACAATGTCGTATGAATTTGGAATTACGATGAAAATTGCAAAAAAAATTTTTTGAGTTCAAGCTAGTACTTGACAGATATCAAAATATAAATTCAAGCAATGGAAGTTCTAAAGGACTTATCACACAATAGGTTGAGAATAATTTATTTTCCGATAAATCATAACTGGGAAAGAAGTCCTAGGAGACATCAAGTTACATACATTTTGACGAATTGACTTGGTCAGTACACGACTTTGAATTTTTTGATAATATACTTGATGCATAAAATATCTTATTAAATCACATACTCTAACTAATTTAGTCAGTTCACGTACTGGTTTATTTTAAGATGTTCCTGGAAACTTTTGGATCCTCAAGTTTACAAACTGATTTGGTCAATACATGAACCGACTGATTTTAAGTGATTCGTGAACACTTTTTTATAATTAGCACACACGAACAAAATTGGATAGTTCGCGAACTTGTAGATATAAAAATTTCATGAACTCCGAGATGAAAATACTGTTTACAAATTGTTTGACCAGTTCATGAACTGATTTTGTCTTATATAGTAATCAAACTTTATTATTTCTTGATGATCCATGGGAAACTTCACCATTATTCTTGGGCTAACTTTTTGTGCACGAAGCTTATATTAATAAATATGCGGGTGCACATCTCCTTTGTAACTCAAGGCAAACTTATCACATGCTTACATGAATGAATATATATTGATAAGTGTATTTTATTTGATATCAACTTTGACTTGTTCATCATTATAAATAGAGGACCCTCTGCATACTAGAATCTCAATACCAACACGTTGTGTCTAAGTTACAACAAGATTCCCATAAAGACCTAGGTTTCCTCGAGAAACATACTTAGGTTAGGGGTCTTGAAGTTTTCACTAAGGGATTCGTGAAGACCGGTCATAATATTTTTTTACCTGATAGTTTTTGATATCCGGAATCTTATGTTGGTCATCGTAGTTCTTGTCTATTCTAAGGTTTGTCTTTTCTTCTATACGGCCATTGAAGAACTATAGATCAGGGAATAAAATTGATAAAAATTACAAACTCAGACTTTGTAATTCCACAAGATTTAAATCTGGTATAAATTAATCTGGTGAGGTATAATTGATTCGGCCTCAACTACATTCCAGTTTGAAATTTGATTGTAGGTTAGTGTTTATAGCGGTTCAATACAATGTGGTGCTAAAGTTGGACGAGGCCACGAGGTTGTTCTATAAGGTTTTCATTTTCTCGTTAACAAAATTTCTGGTATTTTGTGTTATTTCTTTTCAACACTTCATCGTCTACCTTTATAATTGAAATATCACAAGAAGTTCGTTAACAAACTAGATAGTTTTTTAGCTCAACTGTAAAGAACCTACTTGTGAATTCGCCTTTAAATACAAATTAAAAAACTTGATATTATTGGAATTTGGTTCGTGTACAGTTCGTTTAAATACTAGGTTGACCTTATTTTACGATCAGGTACAAAGATGTTTTTTGTTGATCTATGCTAATTGATTGTACAAGGATTTTCCATACAGGTTACAAACCAAAAAGTTGACGGTGTACTAGGTATACACTCTCCTTTTCACGTTCTGTAGATGGTAGATTTTCGACAATGAATAAAATCATAAACTCATAATTATACGAAGCTCTGATCCAGCAATCAGACGTGAGTATTGAGACACGGGTCTCTCATCAAATTCTCAACGGAGAGTACTTTCTCTCAGAGTACATGTAGATATGTAGTCTCACGACTGGACAACGGCATATCTCATGAATACTGAACACTTTCAGTGATTATTTATATATAGTATCACGATATGGACGGCTCCTAGACAGCTTGCTCTGCTAGTATAGAGCGATAACGTCTTTAGGAACAAAAAACGAGTTTACCCTGACTATATAAAAGATATGACTTACCGACAAGCTCATATCGGGATAATTAATGCTCCTAGACAGCTTGCTCTGATAGTATAGATCCACAAAGTTAATTATTCCTAATTAAGATTAATTCTGCCGTGACATTCACTACTGAATTCCCAGAATAATCTATTATTGCTCATATTCCATGGTCGAATCCACGACTGGTCCCATGGAATGGCAATAACAATTGCTCCTATTCCATGGTCGAATCCACGACTGGTCCCATGGAATGGCAATAAACAATTATTCTGATTCTATGATCGAATCCACGGCTTGATCTCATAGAATAGCAATAACTATATTATCTCATTACTCCGATTTCATGATCGAATCCACAACTAGTCTCATAAATGGTAATAGATAAATCTTAATTACTCCGATTCTATGGTCGAATCTACGATCCCATGGAATGGTAATGCTCACTTTATTATTCTGAATTCGTAGTCGAATCCTCAGCTGATCCTATGAATTAATAATAAACATCTTATTACTCAGTTTTGTGAATTATTCTCCACGGAATTCCACAATTAGTAATAAATAATCAACAACCGGAGCTACGTCTAAGTAAGCCCCAATTCAAATGGTGAAGGTGTATTCAACGACGATACACTAAAAATCACCACAAGAACGAGTATTTCAAAAATATAACGAAACGATGAACCTATGCAAAATAGAGAAGAAAATAATAAATAATTAAAAATATTGACCAGGGTACTGGGAGCATGGACACACGACCGACCGACTGTCTCGTGGTCAATCCCACGCCAGTTTTATATTTTTAATGCATTTTTATTATTTTCCATGATTTGATGAAAATTCTCTCATTTTATCAAATCTCCTTCGTCTCGAGGAAACTCCTCGGTTTCATGGTACTTCCATAAATCCATAAAAAATAATATAAAATTAAGGAAAGGAGTGTGGGGCGTGACCATTGGCCAACCGGCCCCACACCCCACGGTTCCTTATTATTTTATTATTATTATTTCTCTAATTTCATGAAAAAACTCCTTGATTTCATGGTATTTTTGCACAAATCATCAAATAATAATAAAATAAAATAAATTATGAAAACTTGTGGGACCGGGCCTTGGCCGGCCGGCCATGCCCTAGCCGGCCCCACACGCCCCTTTGTGTTATTATATTTATTATTAGTTTTCCTTGAATTCATCAAATTCCTTGATTTCATGGTATTTCTCTCAAATTAGGAAAAATTCCCTCAATTCATCAAAAATACATAAAAATTAGGGAAACTCGTGGGACCGGCCCAAGCCGTCCGACCATGCCTTCCACGGTCCCACACGCCCTTGTTTTTATTATTTTAATATTTTAATAAAATTATTAAGGTTGGAATCTGGAATGATGATCCTTGGATTCAGAAACCCTAATTTGATCAATTGATGATCAATTCATGGTTCGTCAGGATTTCAACCACGGGACGAAGGAGTTTTCATGAGTTCAAGGAACCAAAAACTATTAAAATAATAAAAACAAGGGCGTGTGGGACCGTGGAAGGCATGGCCTACCGACTTGGGACGGTCCCACTAGATTCCCTAATTTTTATGTATTTTTTATGTATTTTTGATGAATTGAGGGAATTTTTCCTAATTTGAGAGAAATACCATGAAATCAAGGAATTTGATGAATTCAAGGAAAACTAATAATAAAATAATAACACAAAGGGGCGTGTGGGACCGGCTAGGGCATGGACGGCCGTCCAAGGCCCGGTCCCACAAGTTTTCATAATTTATTTTATTTTATTATTATTTGATGATTTGTGCAAAAATACCATGAAATAAAGGAGTTTTTTCATGAAATTAGAGAAATAATAATAATAATAAAATAATAAGGAACCGTGGGGTGTGGGGCCGGTTGGGACCAAGGCATGGCCGGTTGGCCAATGGTCACGCCCCACACTCCTTTCCTTAATTTTATATTATTTTTTATGGATTTATGGAAGTACCATGAAACCGAGGAGTTTCCTCGAGACGAAGGAGATTTGATAAAATGAGAGAATTTTCATCAAATCATGGAAAATAATAAAAATGCATTAAAAATATAAAACTGGCGTGGGATTGACCATGACACGGTCGGTCGGTCGTGTGTCCGTGCTCCCAACACCCTGGTCAATATTTTTAATTATTTATTATTTTCTCCTCTATTTTGCATAGGTTCATCGTTTCGTTGTATTTTTGAAATACTCGTTAGTGCAGTGACTGTTAGTGTATCGTCGTTGAATACACCTTTACCATTTGAATCAGGGCTTACTTAGAGGTAGCTCAGACGCCCAGTTGTTGATTATTTATTACTAATTGTGGAACTCGGTGGAGAATAATTCACAAAACTGAGTAATAAGATGTTTATTATTAATTCATAAGATCAGCTGAGGATTCGACTACGAATTCAGAATAATAAAGTGAGCATTACCATTCCATGGGATCGTAGATTCGATCATAGAATCGGAGTAATTAATATTTATCTATTACCATTTATGAGACCAGTTGTGGATTCGATCATGAAATCGGAGTAATGAGATAATATAGTTATTGCTATTCTATGAGATCAAGCCGTGGATTCGATCATAGAATCAGAACAATTGTTTATTGCCATTCCATGGGACCAGTCATGGATTCGACCATGGAATAGGAGCAATTGTTATTGCCATTCCATGGGACCAGTTGTGGATTCGACCATGGAATAGGAGAAATAATATATTATTCTGGGAATTCAGTAGTGAATGTCACGGCAGAATTAATCTTAATTAGGAATAATTAACTTTGTGGCTCTATACTAGCAGAGCAAGCTGTCTAGGAGCATTAATTATCCCGATATGAGCTTGTCGTTAAGTCATATCCTTTATATAGTTAGGGTAAACTTGTTGTTTGTTCCTGAAGACGTTATCGCTCTATACTAGCAGAGCAAGCTGTCTAGGAGCCGTCCATCTCGTAATGCTATATAGAAATAATCACTGAAAGTATTCAGTATTCATGAGATATGCCGTTGTCCAGTCGTGAGACTACATATCTACATGTACTCTGAGAGAAAGTACTCTCCGTTGAGAATTCGATGAGAGACCCGTGTCTCGATACTCACGTCTGATTGCTGAATCATAGCTTCGTATAATTATGATTTTATGAATTTATCCTTTGTCGAAAATCCACCATCTACATTAAGTCCCCTTCTTACTGAGGAAAGCTGTGTTCCTCGGTCAGCATTAAATGGTGATTTTCCGGCCATAAATAATAATACCAGTAATTGAACTTAGTCGCAAGTTGAGACATTACCGGATTTAGAGAGCATGAGCAAACCACGACTTTATGAAGGTTTCAATGTCATGATTGGAGCGTCGTTTGATGAGCATAAATTTGTGTTGAACCGCTGGTTTGGACGACGAGTCCGTGGTCGGTTAGGATTCGTGGGTCGGGCCCAATAAGGAAATCCTTAGAAAATTAGGTTTTGGAAATAAAATTGATATAAAAGGGATTAATCCTCTTTTTTTTTCCCCACGACCAGCTCTCCACCATCTAAGCACCTTCACGCCAGCAGCAGGAGAAGACCGCCGGGATCCAGCGCCGCCGCTGCCAGTCGCCGTCCGTTGCCGCCGGCCAAATTCCGGCCGACCAGGTACGTGTATTTTTTTATTTTTTTTGTTTGATGTTGATGTTTATGATCCTCATGAGTTTTTCATGTTTTGATCATGATGAAATTATATACATGTGTGTATATTAGTGTGAGTTTTATGAAAAAACCCTCGTTTTTGAAAACGTACGTTCGTTCGATCATTAGTTTTGAAAACTAACTATAATCCCTGATTTAGGAGAGATTTTTTTTTTTAAATATGAACCTAGGTCCAGTGATAAAACTTAGTGTATGAGCTTTCATGTATACGAAGGTTTCATCATAAAAGAAGTGAACTTTCATGAAATTGGAATAATCCTTCGCTTTAAAGACAAATAATGATGACACGAAGGAAAATATGTATGATGAACTTGTATCCAGTGATAAAATTTTGCCTATGAGCTTTCATGTAAATACAAAACTTTATCATATGTATGAGATGTGAGCTTTCACAATATTTTTGAAATAAACCTTCGTTTTAAAGACAAATAACGACGATATGAAGGAAAAATAATTTTAATTTTTTATATATATATGAAGCCGTGACATATATTGTGTAAAATATGATGATATATTTCATTTGCATGAATCAGATAAAATTCTTGAGAATTTATGTAAGCAATGTTGCATTAATTGTTGTTTTTTCGAAAAATCAGAAACGTGGGTTTTGAGGAACCTTCGAAGATAGACAATATATTTATGATGAAATATTTTATTGTTGTAAACTTCATAGGTCATTTGTATGAATGTTCACATTATCAAAATCGTGTCCGTGATTTTATGAAAAGTCAGTTTCGAAATTAATAAAGTTTCGTTCGTTTTTTGCAGTTTTCGAAGAGACGAACGATTTTGAGGCGTTACCTCTACCGTTAATATCACTATTGTTAGTGGAAGTACAAAAGGTAAGAGTCAAGAGTTACCATTTTTTGCCGTATTTCCTTGATTCGTGTCTGGACAGCATACTGAAGTAGAATGTAATGTGGACTTTGCAGTTGTTTTAGCAAAATGACCAATTCCTCAGCCGACGATACTTCAAGGGACGAATCGCATTCTGATGATGACATCTCCAGGGATGATGCACGCATGGACGAGACCTCCATTGGTGAAGAAGAGGAGGATGCCACTGGCGTGAAGAACATTCCTAATATAGACTACGCATTCTTTGAAGGGGATCCAAAAGGAGATGAAGCATATCTCAAGTCCCCAATATATAGTCTTCTGATCAACCCTAGGACTGTGACTCAGAAGAAATTGGTGACCCCGAAGATGGTAATACGGCTTTGTCTCGAACGAGGTATTTTCCTTGCATCGACCATAGAGTTTAAGCTTTATCGACGCCCTTTGGAAAAAATTTCTGGATGGGCAAGGCATATGTTGGGTTTCCCTCATGTCAGGGCTATGCTCAACCAGGCGCAAGTGACGAGAGCTATTCAAGCTTCTGGAGACTTGTCTATTAATCATGATGTGAAAAGTATCGTGGCTTTGCTGGACCATTGGTGTGTTCCCACTCATACCTTCATATGTAGATGGGGAGAATATACTGTTACCTTAGAAGATGTGGCTGCTTTGATGCATCTCCCGATTACAGGTAATTTCTCTGGAGGTCTTTCGGATGAGGAAAAAGTGGTTTTTGACACTCTGACAGCTGCGATAAAAGAAGTGAACAAGGCGTCTGGTAGTAAAGGTTGTTATGCCCATTGGTTGACACGTTGGTGGCCAAGAGATGAAGTTTCTGATAGTCCCATCACCGGTATGTTACCTATTTCCGCTTTCTTATACTTATGGTTATCCAGAGACATATTTGAAGACAGTGGACATTTGTTGAAGCCTTTCGTAATCCCTTTTGCTATTAAGATGGCTCAAGGTGAGCAACTCCCAATAGGTAGCTTATTCTTGGGTTCCTTGTATTCTAACTTAGACTCCTTGGTGTTAGATTCCAGCGTGTGGAATGGCTTCATGAAGATTGAGTGTTATGTTAACACGATATTTCTTCAAGCTTTGATGTGGGAGCACTTCAAGAATTATGCGCCTATCCCACGTAACATCCTGCAAGGACCAAATACTGATGCCCGTCACATCTTCGCCGAGAAAGATAATGCCCGAATCATGCGTTGGTCTACAAAGCAGCCTCGGTCTAAAGCACGCCTCATTGATGTGTTGGATGAAGAATCGGAGTTCGACTTTCGTCCGTGGGTGTCGATTCCTGATTATGTTTCTCAACCAACGACTTTCAATACTGGAGAGAGCACGACTATGAAATCTGGTGCTAACCCGAATGATGGTGAGAGATCCTTCATGTTGAGCTGTACTCCTGGTCACTTGTTATCCGTTATGTATGGAGAGTGGGCAGTAGAAGAATACAACATTGATAGGGCGGCTCGACAAATGGGTATGGATCAATGTGTTCCAACTACCCGGAGAAGGAAACCATCAGTTTGTAAGCTTGCGTCTCGTTTAGATCACACTCACGTGGAAGGGAGTAGTTACTGGTTTCCTGGTTCTGATAGACTTGCATATGTAACCCCAGGTTATATAGAATTATGGCATCAACAATTTGAGAGGTTGCATGAATTCGTGACAGTTAGTCAACTTCCAGTGAAGATTCCTCCGTCTGCTGAGATGATCTCTGGTCGACCAAGACTGAAGTACCTTTCTGGTGATAAACGAAAATTATCTCCAGGATGTTCTCAAGTAAGATTCTCCACATGTCTTATATGAAACCACAGTAACTGTATTCTGATCATGTTATTGAATTCTTTACAGGACGGTCGTAGCGTAAGACCTCGAATCCATGCAGATTTTTCAGATATTGGAGAAGTCGTTCACGGCGGAGAAGGAAGGAACAAAAGTTATAAGCTGTTACCTAATACCATGAAGTCCCCAGTTCGTTCTTTGGTGAGTTCCCAATATTTCTCACTGTGAATTTCATTGCTATTAACATTAGAATCATGAAGCCAATGTTATTAATTTTATTGCAGAATTTTACTCCATCAAGTCTTGAAGGTATTCAATTTTCTGCTACTGAACAAGCAATCGCTGATTTGAGTAACGAAGAAACTGTAAGTATTTCTTCACATGTTCAAATGTGGTGCTTCATAGATGAAAATATTGATTATAAAGGACGTGTACAGGAGGATGTCGTCATGGAGATGGAGAATTCTGGAACTCAATCATCCTCTGGGAATGGAGGTAATTCCCAAGATTCGGAGTCGGATGAAAGTGTGATGTTCCTCTTGTCGTTGATGTGGACAACTCCAACCCCTTGGACACTTTGGAGACTCCTCAAGTAAGTATATATCCTGTATATTCTTCATATAAGTATAAAAGTGCTGACTTGTGAATGAATGAATGAGAACCCATGTGAATATATGAAAACTTAGTCGAATTTCGTCGTCAGAAAATTCAGAACCCAGCTTTTTAATAGAAACGCTGTAGAATCTTCGTCCGGAGTCGGATGAGAATTCAGAAAGACTTGGCCTTAACGTGAAATGGCTTCGTAAGCAAATAAAGATTATCAAGGATTCATGTGAGAAGAACATACCATTTCCCAATGATGCTGTGAAGGAGAAGGAGGACAAGATTGCCAAGTTGACCGAGGAGTTGAACAAGGAGAGGGCGGCTTACCAAATCTTGAAGGATGCTGATGAGCGAAAGCCTTTTCTTGCTGATCTCTTGAACTTCTGAGAGATGTGAGGTTTATACTTGGGTTTTGATATTTAGATGGTTTTGGATTGACTGATGGTTAAGGATTTTCTTGTAGATTTGATAGATATTTTCTTTTACGAAACATGAACTGAATTTTGATAAATTGCTGAATTCAAATACTGATTGCAAGTATTGCAATGTTTTGGAGGAATTGAAATACAAATGAAAGAAAATCCTAAATGTTAAATCCCAACGCCATGAGTGCTTCAAACGCCCAATACCTTAAATGTCCAATAATTTCAGATAAACGCCTTGAGCCAATTTTCGTGAATTACTGGTAGGGTTCTGCCATCTGTGTTGGTCAATTTGTAGTATCCTCCGGCCACGAACTCAGCAACCATGAATGGTCCTTCCCAATTGGAGTTCCTTGTAGAATGAAGACCGCGCTGAACTGCTTTGAGAACCAGGTCCCCTTCATTAAACTTGTTAGGCTTGGTCGATCGTGCCTTGAATATCTTTCGCTGATTCAAAATTCCCTGTTTGATGGAATTCCAAGATTGTGGCCCATATGGACACTCGCGCGAAAGAGAGTATCCAGCATAATGTTGATCATGCTTAGTCAAGTCTTTAGCAATAAACCTCTCCATGAAGTGACCGATTTGAAGAAGTTCTGAACCCAACCATTGAGTGTAATATTGCTGAGGTGAAGTTACCCACTCGTAGCTTTTGATGACTGCTAAATTTTTCATGGGGAGAAGTCCTTGGACCATAGTAGCGTATTTGAATATTGGTAATATTGGAGCATGAGTAGGAATAAGACTTGTCTGAGATCGAAACCTTCTGACAAAGGTGTGCGGATTTTCTCCAAGTTCCTGCGTAAATCCCATCAGAGTTGTTGCTTCTTCCTGATGGTCAAACGGTGTTGCGTCCTCTGCTTCGTCTTCCGACTCGGAATCCTCGTCGATGACAGGATGTGTTGAAGGCATCGTTATCCTTCCGGCATGAATCCAAGTTCTTCCAAGGACTATGTTGTACCCAGGGTCTTCCCGGATTATGAAAAACTTGGCCTCATTGCAGATCAATCTCTCCGTAACTTTGAGAGTGATGAAGTCGTCTGCGTCTCTGGAGATTCCTTCTTGGTCCCTAATTGCGATGGGAGCATGGGTGGCTTCCTGTCGAGTAATACCGACAGCTCTGAGAGTTTTCAAAGGGATGATGTTGACAGCGGTACCAACATCGACGAACGCTCTCTTGAACTCATTTCCTTTAATGTGCACTGTGGTGAGAAGTCCCCAGTCATACATTTCTTTGTCGGTGGCTGACGGTTCGTTGGTGGTTTCTTGGATCAACAGACGTTTTCCAGACACGATGTGGTTCAGCGCAGCAAACATGTCTTTCCTTTGAGCTTTCGAAAGATACAACAACTCGCAGACATGTTCGATCAGAGATTGGACCGTTTCCTTGACAGGAGGTTCAGAGATGGTAAAAGTTCTGACTGGGAAGGGGTTTTTGTGCACGCCCTCAGTCCCCAGGTTGAGCTCTCCTGATTCGACATTTTCTTTGAATATGCGCTTCAAAATTTTGCAATCACTCGTGGGATGGATGACGTATCTATGGAAGAGATAATACCGAGGATTTTCCATGGCCTCTTCAGTTGGTTCCTTCTTGACATAAGGCAATTTGATTGCGCCGTCTTGAATCCAGGCATCGAGTAGTTCATTAACTTCTTCCATTGAACAGGGAAAATCAGGTGCTTCTGGATCTTTCGTATGCTAAGGAGGGATTTTCGAATTCTCCTTCTTGTGTGTCTTTGAAGGGGTGGAGGAAGTCTGCTTATGTTGTGGTTCTTCTTTTCGCTTACTCCCTTCCGCGATAACATTTTTTGAAGGTTGAAGGTTGTACTGCTTGTTGATCAAACGCCTGCTTCCTCGAGTGTCTTTTGAATCTTCAGTTTTGTAGACTTTGCTCTTTCCAAAAGAGCGGGTGCAGTGGTTTCCGACCTCTTCGCAGCTTCGTGAAGCTCTAAGAAAGTCTGGAATCGAAGGTTTTATAGCAAGGCCCTGTAGACCGGGAGTATGCCATTGATGCACAAGTCCACCAGTTGTTGCTCCGTGACGTTTGGGTCATGACAATCCAGGGCTTGGACTCTGAATCTTTTCACATAATCATTGGGATTTTCACTGACCCTCTGAAACATTCTTCCAAGTCGGAGAGGGTGACTTGTTCTGACACGAAGAAATATTTCCTGTAGAATGCGTTAACCATTTCTCCCCAATTGTTGATAGTCTCTGGTGCAATGTTGTTATACCAGGTGTATGCTCTGCCTTTCAGAGATTTTGAGAATTCCTTGAGACGAACAACATGATTATGTTCATGTTCTCCCAGGGCTTCGAGAAAACGAGAGACATGTTCCCGAGCATTTCCAGTTCCATCATATAAGGTGAAGGTTGGAGAAACGTAACCTTTGGGGAGTGGAATCCTCTGCGTAGCGGAAGGATAAGGAGGTTGATGACGATGGTCATGCGATGTTTTGTCTTTTCCACGGTTCTCCAAGAGGTGCTCCAGATCCTCGCGAGTGATGAAATTCAATGATCCCTTCGCTGATGAGTTGTCTGCGGCAGTTTTGTGGACTTCGTCGTCTTCTACTGTATGGATTGGAATTACTTCAGGGTCGTCGTCTAAGGATTTCTCCTTCTCCTTTCCCTTCTCTTGAGTCTTCTCTGACATCTTGTCAGTAAGAGTTTTGAGATAATTACACAGCTCATTCTGTATAACAGCCATGTTAGTCTGGTTCTTTGCAATAGTCTCCTGCGCTTTGATAAGATCAGCAATGGTATGCGGTGGATCTCCTATGACTTCTTCAGGGTGTCGTCCGGACAGTGGATGACCTTCGGCGTGAGGAGGAGTAGTGTCGCCACCATCAGTGTTGGAGGTCGGAATTGTCTCCGGGATATTCTGATTGTTATTGTTGCTAGTGCTAGCACGGTTTGTGTTAGGATTTGTAACTGAACCTGACCTGATATCAACCATCTTGTGAAATTGTTAGATTGCAACCGAGAGAATGATCTCCCACTGTGGTCGCCAATCTGTAGATAGGGAAAAACGATTTGCTGGTTTTTAAGGAATTGAGGAGACGACCGTATGGAGGAGACTCCTCGAACCGAGCGAAATTTTAAACCTCACACAGATGCACCGCTGCAAAGGGGGTGCTTTAGATTCGAGAGATCAATCTGTAGTACTCTGGCCTAAATCAAGACAATGACCGTTCCAGAGTAAATTCGGTCACAAGAGAGGATGGGTTGATCTGTAGGAGGGAAGCTGGGAATGTGTGGAATCAATGGTAATCAAAGATTGTGGGTGTGTGAATTCCGAATACAATAAGCTTTGAGTGATTGAAATTTCTCAATTGAGAGTAGTTGCTCAATTGATGAGTTGATGATCTCGTGTTGTCGATGAGACGTGAGATTGATGATACTGATGATGCTGATGATTCAATCATGATTCAGAGACTTATTTATATTGCTGGAATTTTAGACAACGTGATTCCATGAAGTGTGACAGTTGATGGAATCAAGGAGTGGGGAAGTGGAGATCGTGTTTGAAACCAGTTGCTCAACGTGTGAAGACTTGGTCGATTTTCCACCCCCTACCTCGTGAATTCCTTCAACTAATTGCACGACTTGCTCACATTCCATCGTGTGTTTGAACACACGTGTCGTAGACCGCCAGAACAAAACCCTAAGTGATATCCCCCCAAGTGACACGATTGACGTCTCGTGGTTTGTTAGTCAATTGATGACTTTTTGGTTTGATGGGACGATGATTCCATGTAGTCGTTGAGTTGAACATGATGTTCTGAAACTCATGAATTGAACATGTCATGAGACAGAGGTATAGTTCTTACGATGAAGTGATCAAGTATTGCTCATTCGATGGATCATTGAATATTGATTGTTGAACCAATATTGAGCAAATATTCCTCATCTGAGAAAGTTCTGCTCATGTGATGAATTGTTGAATATTTGATCATCTGAGCATGTGTTGCTCACCCTCCTCCGTCGTCCTAGTGTTGGGTTTAGCTCATCATGATAAAAACACGCTCAAAATATTTATTTATTGCTCAAATGGTGTTTACAATGAAGAGAAGAAGAGAAAATGGTGTAAACAACTAATGTGCGACCCACAAGAAGCGTCACAAAAGAACGATAAAAGAGAAGTGCTATTGTCGCTGTGGTTCTAAGACCCACACCTACGACCCACGCTTATGAGTCTGTTTCACTGTTGATAAACGACTGTCCCTGCGAGTCTGTTCTTCGTGTTCTTGGTGTTCTTCATCATCAGCAGGAGCAGAAACAGTGTTTCATCAACTCTTGATTTCTCGCTCCTGAGCTCTCCTATCGACCCCAAACTCTCGACACCCTTCCTTGTACCTGGAGAAACTTATTTATACTCAACAGGGCCCTCGAATCTCTCCATATCTTCAAAATATTTCCCATGACTCGGCAGTAAAGAAAAAATATTCTCGGATTGTTTTCTTTCCTTTCTTACCTACTTACGCTGTCAACCAGTGTTTACACGCTCCAAACATGCTCCCAGATCATCAAGGAATGTGTCAAGACGTTGCAAACGCATGCCATCTTCCATACAACATCGACACAATTCCGAGTATCTTTTCTCAACCACGTATTCCCTGATTTCTTTAAACCGAGAATCAAGCCCAACTGGATCGATTCCAACAACCAAAATAGCTTCCCATATCCATATCACGTCTACCCAACAAGAATCAGAGGTTTAGTCTACCTCTAACCCCTCCAAATATCAGGTTGAAATCTGCCAGGGAAGAAAAAAATTTTCCCGCCAAAACTGAAATTTGAATTTGAGAAGAAGGACACCCCTTATCTAGTGGTCGCCCCTTATCCGTTGTTGGAGTCCGAATAACACATGTCCCTTTGGGTGTCTTTAGTAATTTTTCTGGGGTGTTTCCAACATTTTTTCTGGGTTCCTCCGGTGCATTTCTGGGGTGCTTCCGGTGCATTTCTGCGGTGCCTTTAGTACTTTGTCTTGGGGTGTAAAACACTACTTTTCGAGCCCATTTCGTCGCAAGGACTTATTTCTCTAAAATTTCCTACAAAGACATAAAATAACACAAAAAATACAAAATCGAGCACTAACAATACATACAAATGAGACATATTAGACACATAAATGCGTCTATCACGTACCAAAAATATTAATTAGAAAACTGCTCGTTGAACCGAGCATAATTAATAAAATTAATGACCATGAGGCCGTCGTAAAATTATTAAGGTTGGAATATGGAATGATGATCCTTGGATTCAGAAACCCTAATTTGATCAATTGATGATCAATTCATAGTTCGTCAGAATTTCAACCACGGGACGAAGGAGGGAGCGACTACATGGACCGTGGGTCAACCATGTAGTGTCCATATGCTCACGTGAGCAAATACAAAGAAATCATGAAGAGTTGACGATTTGTTGGTGAAAGAATGATCAAATGCTGATTTAATCATTTATTCGAAATGCTCGTCTGAGCTTTAAGTGAGAAAACCTAATTAATTATGACGAGGCAAGGGACCGACCATGAAGTCATGAAACCGGCCCTGGGTTGTCACGTGACCACCTGACGATCACTTCATGAAAATACAAAGTGTTTGGAAGAGTTTTGGACCTAATACGAGCAATTGTGCAAATTAGGTCAAAACTGTGAAAATTGATGGGACCGGCTTCCGTGAGCCAAAGAGCCAATCTTGGTCAGTCAAGATAGCGTGCTCGTGTCCCCAAGGCGTCTGCGTCTCAATCTGAGAATTTTGATATTTTCTGGCGTGCAATTGAGCATCCATTCGAGAAAATATGCTAAAATTAGGGTTTCGACGAAACTGAGGAAAACACCATGAGATGATGAAAAATAATTATAAAATAAGGAATGAGGAGGCGTGGGACCGCCGTGGTCGAGGCATGGTCGTCCGGTCATGACCACGGTCCCGTGGTGCCTTTTTCTTAATTTTATAATATTTTGATGATTTTATGAAAAATTCATGAATTTTGAGAAATTTGATGAATTTAGGGAGTTTCCACGAATTGAAGGAGTTTCTTGAGTTCAAGGAAGCAAAAAATATTAAAATAATAAAAACAAGGGCTTGTGGGACCGTAGAAGGCATGGCCGGCCGGCTTGGGCTCGGTCCCACGAGTTTCCCTAATTTTTATGTATTTTTTATGTATTTTTGATGAATTGAGGGAATTTTTCCTAATTTGAGAGAAATACCATGAAATCAAGGAATTTGATGAATTCAAGTAAAACTAATAATAAAATAATAAAACAAAGGGGCGTGTGGGACCGGCTAGGGCATGGCCGGCCGGCCAAGGCCCGGTCGCACAAGTTTTTATAATTTATTTTATTTTATTATTATTTGATGATTTGTGCAAAAATACCATGAAATCAAGGAGTTTTTTCATGAAATTAGAGAAATAATAATACTAATAATAAAATAATAAGGAACCGTGGGGTGTGGGGCCGGTTGGGACCAACGGCCGGTTGGCCAATGGTCACGCCCCACACTCCTTTCCTTAATTTTATACTATTTTTTATGGATTTATTGAAGTACCATGAAACCGAGGAGTTTCCTCGAGACGAAGGAGATTTGATAAAATGAGAGAATTTTCATCAAATCATGGAAAATAATAAAAATGCATTAAAAATATAAAACTGGCGTGGGATTGACCACGACACGGTCGGTCGGTCGTGTGTCCGTGCTCCCAACACCCTGGTCAATATTTTTAATTATTTATTATTTTCTCCTCTATTTTGTATAGGTTCATCGTTTTGTTGTATTTTTGAAATACTCGTTTGTGCGGTGACTTTTAAAGTATCGTCGTTGAATACACCTTCACCATTTGAATCGGGGCTTACTTAGAGGTAGCTCAGACGCCCAGTTGTTGATTATTTATTACTAATTGTGGAATTCGGTGGAGAATAATTAACAAAACTGAGTAATAAGATGTTTATTATTAATTCATAAGATCAGCTGAGGATTCGACTTCGAATTCAGAATAATAAAGTGAGCATTACCATTCCATGGGATCGTAGATTCGACCATAGAATCAGACTAATTAAGATTTATCTATTACCATTTATGAGACCAGTTGTGGATTCGATCATGAAATCGGAGTAATGAGATAATATAGTTATTGTTATTCTATGAGATCAAGCCGTTGATTCGATCATAGAATCAGAATAATTGTTTATTTCCATTCAATGGGACCAGTCGTGGATTCGACCATGGAATAGGAGCAATTGTTATTGCCATTCCATGGGACCAGTCGTGGATTCGACCATGGAATATGAGCAATAATAGATTATTCTGGGAGTTCAGTAGTGAATGTCACGGCAGAATTAATCTTAATTAGGAATAATTAACTTTGTGGCTCTATACTAGCAGACCAAGTTGTCTAGGAGCATTAATTATCCCGATATGAGCTTGTCGGTAAGTCATATCCTTTATATAGTCAGGGTAAACTTGTTGTTTGAAACTGAAGACGTTATCGCTCTATACTAGCAGAGCAAGCTGTCTAGGAGCCGTCCATCTCGTAATGCTATATGGAAATAATCACTGAAAGTATTCAGTATTCATGAGATATGCCGTTGTCCAGTCGTGAGACTACATATCTACATGTACTCTGAGAGAAAGTACTCTCCGTTGAGAATTCGATGAGAGACCCGTGTCTCGATACTCATGTCTGATTGCTGAATCAGAGCTTCGTATAATTATGAGTTTACGAATTTAGCCTTTGTCGAAAATCCACCATCTACAGAGGAATTTCAAACTTTGACGAGGTTTAAGCAAGAACTTGCAAAAGATGCATAGACATTCATCAAGAGGTTCCGCACTCAGGCAAGTCGCATTCCATGTCTATGACATTTATTTCCTCACATGCTATCCTAGCATGGGGACTTAATTATGCTAGCAACTCTACAAGGCGTTATGAATGGTAGCTTCACCACATTAGTATATTACCAAGTGGTTGAATCTGACGTTTCTCCTAATCAACCACTAAAACATTCATTTATGAGATTATGTCCAAACACGGTAAAAAATACTTTGGGCATTTCTCCTGCAAGTCCATGTGTTCCACAAAATCAGAAAGCTCTGATGTCTGTACAAGTTTCGAATCCCACTACTGCAACAAAAGAGATGCTGAATCAACATAAGATACTCCAGGTCCGAGATGATCAAACCTCTAAGACGTTCGACGCTTAAGGAATATACGCTTCAACGCTCAAGCATCTAAGAAGCCTTCAAATTGTACTCCCAATCAAAGAGTACACCTTCGATAGTGGCGCGTCTGGGTTCAGCACAAATATCTCGACGATGAAACATTGATTCAACATCAGCACGATCAAAGTGTAACTAAATTACAATCGATAAGTCTTGCAACATCATTCATACATGAAGGGAACTAACTCCTTCAATATACACTGGGCAACCTGAGGTGATTCCGCGAAACTTCATCAACGGGATTTCTCTACATCACAAGCCCCTGCATAATTGAGGAACTTTCTCTCTTCACCAATCACATCCAGTATGAAAAATGCTGATGCTATCTACCACAACAACATCAATTCTCTGACAAAGCCACTTCACGAGGCTCACTGAATGGAGGAGCAAATATTATATCGATGATCATGGTTCTAGCCTTTTTGGTCTCGGGAGCAACTCCGACCATAGTATCTGCATCAACAAGAATTTCTGGAGAAAATTCAGTCGTGATCTCAGCATCAACAACGGTCTCAGGAGCAACATCCTCATGACAAGGCTTCATCAACTAACCGTTCTCTGAAGTATTACTTGACGAAGCGGACTTCTCCAAGCACTAATAATTCATATCAAGATGTGTAGACCTGATAACATGCTCACATGAAAGTATTCCCAAAGATTGCACGACTGGTGGGCACAATCCAAAGTCTTCTACAAGATGTTCTCATCACCTTTACAAATGAGATACAACACACTTCGGGCCATGGGTTTACAAAAACGTACCAATTGGTGAGAAATGGGACAATACTTCCTCAATGAAAGATGTTCGTCTATGATTTTTATGCAATATACCAAAAGGGCGCATCTATCGGACATACGAGCTGAAAGATATGGCCTTTATCGCCAGGTCTACGGAATCTGAAAAACCTGTACGTGATTACAAATTACAAATGTGCACGCTCCATTGGCTGATCTATACAACTCCAAATTGATTTATTCTTTTCTCATGAGATAACTAAGCCTCTTCGCTTCAAAAGTTGGGGTCAAGCATCGAATTCCGACCTTGTATGAGGTCCCTGCGGATTCCAGAGCGTACAACATACAAGCATCAATTCTTAGACGGGATTCATGACTTCCACAGTCGAGCGGTGTCCACCAGGTCTTTCCACTAAGTACTTCATCACGGTACCTCCAACTTCGACCACCTAGGTCTTCACATCAATTTTTCTACCTGGGTCCTCTATCCAAGTCTTGCTAGAAGAAGAGAAAACGAAAAGGAGAGATTTTACAAAATACTGGGGACTGACGGTCCGCCGATCGTGACGATCAGTTTCACAGTCCAAGACTCGTGGCTCCAGACTCTCTTGTGCTAATCATTCATCATAAAAGTGATGCTACCGCCGGGACATGAAACCATGGTCATTACACCATCCCCTCTCGAAAGCAACCTCATCTATGGTCCTGTGACCAGGGTTTCAGACGTGATGTTTTACGGTTGAGAAAAACAAGATGGCTGCAAGCACCATGCTCATGTACCAATCAAAGGGTCCTGATTTCAAATGAATCAATAACATTGAAATCCTCCACCAACTAGTTCGTGGTATGGGAGTGATTCATCGAATGTAGGACCAAAACAACCCCTTCACTTGGGTGTTAATACACCACTACACGATTCTCAGTTACTGGGGCAGCCTCTACAATCAGGGCAACAGTTTCTTCAGTATTCTCTGCTGGTGGCTCGGTTTCTTCTATCACTGAAGCAGCAACAATCGAAGTTTCCATAACTTCAGTGACAACCTTCTTATGGCCTTGAAGTGCAGGGATGGTTGTCTCTTCATCAACAACTCCATAACAACTCGAGTTATCCTTATTGGTTTCAATATCCTCAACTTCGGTATTTGGCACCTAATACGAAGATTACATGAGGTTAGAGCAATCTAAACATGAGACCAAATGATATCATAAAAATACATTATACAAGCAGTCCAACATCATCAGGTTTCATCATTATACACTCGAGGCATGAGCAAATAGCATGAAAGTCATGAAAATACGTTTTGCGGCAAGCTCGTCTGAAGAGACTTTACTCTGCCCTGTGCAAGATAACTAACTGGGAGCAATCTACAAGGAATCTGAGAATGAGTTATATACCATTCTCTTCGCATGGATGTCCTATACCACATGTCAAAATTTCATAACAATCAGATGAACGAGTAAGGAGATGCGGCCAAAACATTAGACAACGTACAATCTGAAAAAGTTCTGAAAGTCTCCTGGAAGTTTACTGTTTTGCCTTTTTTAGGCCCTGTACGTGCTCAAAACTTAAAAAGATTCTCTGTTAAAGCTTGGAAATTTCCTGGGCATAAGGATACATGGGTGGATCGCGAAAATCTGACATCGGACGAAGATTCTACAACAATTTTGCTAAACAGGTAAGTTCTGAATTTTCTGGTGACGTATTTCGGCAAAGCTTTTCATATATTCACATGGATTCTCATTCATGCATTCATGAATAAACAAGTTTATGCTTCTATGGATAAAATGCAAGAGAAATACTTACTTGGATGGGCTCTGAAGCGTTCAAAGAACCAGAATTGCTTGTCTCAACATCAACAACAACATTACTTTCATCCGGTTTTGAGCTTTAGGAGTTTTCTTTATCGTCATTCTCCGAACGAGCATCACCAGTACTCTCTACTTCCATGGAGACATCCTCCTGGACATATTCTCAATTATGAGCATCTTATCTATGAAGTTATATGAAGAAATACTTACTTCGGCCTCTTCTTCAACACTCGAGTCTGAAACCGTCTGCCCAGCAGCATAGAATTGAAGACTGTCAATACTTGACGGAGAAAAGTTCTGCAAAGAAATAACAAACCTTGGTCTCGTGATCCTAATTGCACAGACAAGAAAAAGTCATGATGTGAGGAGCGCTAACAACTCACCAAAGAGACATGGGACTTTACAATGCTCGAACCTGGATGCCGTTTTTCGGGTTTATATTTGACCAAGAAGAATTCGTCATTCTCATTTGGAGAACTCTTAGTCACCGCTTCTTCCTCTTCATCAACTGAAGGAGTCTCATAACCTCCATTTGACATCTCTGCAAAGTAGGTGCGTCATCCATGTAATATTTTTACTTCAGAATATCATTCAAAGGTGCAAATTTCATCAAAGTAGTGAAATTAAAGCATAAAAAAGGTGCTCACATCAGCGTCTGCAAAAATGGTAACAATCCAACTCTTACCTATTTACAAATTTCACTTGCTGTAGTGATTATAAGGTCAGAATTTCGAAAACTTGCTCGTTCCGTCAAACCTGCAAAGACGAGCAAAATTCGTTATTCAAAATCATGACTTGATGTGTATAGAACCGTGAACAACTCACGTGAGTTTAACATCCACTGGTTTTTCAAAAATTGGACAGACGTCCATTCTACAATTTTGAAAACTCACATACAGACATTATTTCACCATTTATAATCGTCTACTTTCAACTGTTGTTCAAAATCAAAACATTGATTTTACAAAATATATATATTTAACGTGAAACTCATGTAAATTTGAGAAATATATCTATATATTTTTGCTCCCTCGCACGAGCATCTGTCTTTTAAGCGAGAGTATATTTTCAAAGATTTCCGAAAGCTCGAAGATAAAATTTTCATGAAAGCTTATAACCAAAATTTTATTACTAACAGACGTACGTCTATTCAAAAAAAAAAAAACTTTTCTCTCGTACGAGCATCCACCTTTGAAACGAGAGTTTATTCCACTTTGTGAAATCTCACATATAAAATAAAATTTTGGTTTTCGTGAAAGCTCATAGAAAGAATTTTATATCATTAGACTCAGGTCTATTTTGTTTGTTCCTTAAACTAACGAACGAACAAGCATTTATTCCTAAAACAAGGATTTATTTTTTGGGTCGGGCCCGTGAATCCTGAACCAACCAAGATTCCATCATCGAATCAGCGATTCTACACCAATTTATGCTCATCAAACGACACTCCAATCATGACATTGAAGCCTTCATCAAGTCGTGGTTTGCTCATGCTCTCTAAATCCTGTAACGTCTCAACTTACGACTAAGTTCAATTACTGGTATTATTATTTATGGCCGGAAAATCACCATTTAATGCTGACTGAGGAACACAACTTTCCTCAGTAAGCAGGGGACTTAATGTAGATGGTAGATTTTCGATAAGGGCTAAAATCGTAAACTCATAATTATACGAAGCTCTGATCCAGCAATCAGACGTGAGTATTGAGACACGGGTCTCTCATCGAATTCTCAACGAAGAGTACTTTCTCTCAGAGTACATGTAGATATGTAGTCTCACGACTGGACAACGACATATCTCATAAATACTGAACACTTTCAGTGATTATTTCTATATAGTATCACGAGATGGACGGCTCCTAGACAGCTTGCTCTGCTAGTATAGAGCGATAACGTCTTCAGCAACAAACAACGAGTTTACCCTGACTATATAAAGGATATGACTTACCGACAAGCTCATATCGGGATAATTAATGCTCCTAGACAGCTTGCTCTGCTAGTATAGAGCCACAAAGTTAATTATTCCTAATTAAGATTAATTCTACCGTGACATTCACTACTGAATTCCCAGAATAATCTATTATTGCTCCTATTCCATTGTCGAATCCACGACTGGTCCCATGGAATGGCAATAACAATTGCTCCTATTCCATGGTCGAATCCACGACTGGTCCCATGGAATGGCAATAAACAATTTTTCTGATTCTATGATCGAATCCACGGCTTAATCTCATAGAATATCAATAACTATATTATCTCATTACTCCGATTTCATGATCGAATCCACAACTGGTCTCATAAATGGTAATAGATAAATATTAATTACTCTGATTCTATGGTCGAATCTACGATCCCATGGAATGGTAATGCTCACTTTATTATTCTGAATTTGTAGTCGAATCCTCAGCTGATCTTATGAATTAATAATAAACATCTTATTACTCAGTTTTCTGAATTATTCTCCACCGAATTCCACAATTAGTAATAAATAATCAACAACTGGGCGTCTGAGCTACCTCTAAGTAAGCCCCGATTCAAATGGTGAAGGTGTATTCAACGACGATACACTAACAGTCACCGCACGAACGAGTATTTCAAAAATACAACGAAACGATGAACCTATGCAAAATAGAGGAGAAAATAATAAATAATTAAAAATATTGATCAGGGTGTTGGGAGCACGGACACACGACCGATCGACCGTCTCGTGGTCAATCCCACACCAGTTTTATATTTTTAATGCATTTTTATTATTTTCCATGATTTGATGAAAATTCTCTCATTTTATCAAATCTCCTTCGTCTCGAGGAAACTCCTCGGCTTCATGGTACTTCCATAAATCCATAAAAATAATATAAAATTAAGGAAAGGAGTGTGGGGCGTGACCATTGGCCAACCGGCCATGCCTTGGTCCCAACCCATCCCACACCCCACGGTTCCCTATTATTATTATTATTATTATTATTATTATTATTATTTCTCTAATTTCATGAAAAAACTCCTTGATTTCATGGCATTTTTGCACAAATCATCAAATAATAATAAAATAAATTATGAAAACTTGTGGGACCGGACCTTGGCCGGCCGGCCATGCCCTAGCTGGTCCCACACGCCTCTTTGTTTTATTATTTTATTATTAGTTCTCCTTGAATTCATCAAATTCCTTGATTTGATGGTATTTCTCTCAAATTAGGAAAAATTCCCTCAATTCATCAAAAATACAAGAAAAATACACAAAAATTAGGGAAGCTCGTGGGACCGGCCCAAGCCGGCCGGCCATGCCTTCCACGGACCCACACACCCTTGTTTTTATTATTTTAATATTTTTTGCTTCCTTGAACTCATGAAAAATCCTTCAATTCATGGAAACTCCCTAAATTCATCAAATTTCTCAAAATTCATGAATTTTTCATAAAATCATCAAAATATTATAAAATTAAGGAAAAGGCACCACGGGACCGTGGTCACGACCGTCCGACCATGCCTTGACCACGGCGGTCCCACGCCTCCTCATTCCTTATTTTATAATTATTTTTCATCATCTCATGGTGTTTTCCTTAGTTTCGTCGAAACCCTGATTTTGGCATATTTTCTCGAATGGATGCTCAATTGTACGCCAGAAAATATCAAAATTCTCAGGACTGAGATGCGGATGCCTTGGGGACACGAGCACGCTATCTTGACCGACCAAGATTGGCTCTTTGGCTCACAAAAGCCGGTCCCATCAATTTTCACAGTTTTGACCTAATTTGCACAATTGCTCGTATTAGGTCCAAAACTCTTCCAAACACTTTGGATTTTCATGAAGTGATCATCAGGCGGTCACGTGACTACCCAGGGCCGGTTTCATGACCCATAGTCGGTCCCTGACCCCGTCATAATTAATTAGGTTTTCTCACCTAAGGCTCAGACGAGCATTTTCGAATAAATGATTAAACCAGCATTTGATCATTCTTTCACCAACAAATCGTCAACTCATCAAGAGTTCTTTGTATTTTCTCACGTGAGAATATGGACACTACATGGTTGATCCACGGTCCCATGTAGTCGCTCTCTCCTTCGTCCCATGGTTAAAATTCTGATGAACCATGAATTGATCATCAATTGATCAAATAGGGTTTCTGAATCCAAGGATCATCATTCCAGATTCCAACCTTAATAATTTTACGACGACCTAAGGGTCATTAATCTTATTAATTATGCTCGGTTCAACAACCAATACTTTAATTAATATTTTGGTCATGCTGCCAATAATCCATCAGATGAGCAACACATGCTCAGAGGATCAAATATTCAACATTTCATCACATGAGCAACACTTGCTCAGATGATAAATATTTGCTCAAACCAAGGAATATTGGTTCAACAATCAATATTCAACGATCCATCGAATGAGCAATACTTGCTCACTTCATCGTAAGAATTATACCTCTATCTTATGACATGTTCAATTCATGAGTTTCAGAACATCATGTTCGACACTCAACAACTACATGGACTCATCGTCCCATCAAACCACGAAGTCATCAATTGACTAACAAACCACGAGACGTCAATCGTGTCACTTGGGGGGATATCACTTAGGGTTTTGGTCTGGCGGTCTACAGCACGTGTGTTCAAATACACGATGGAATGTGAGCAAGTCGTGCAGTCAGTTGAAGGAATTCACGAGGTAGTGGGTGGAAATCGACCAAGTCTCCACATGTTTAGCAACTGGTTTCAAACACGATCACCACTTTCCCACTCTTTGATTCCATCAACTGTCACACTTCATGGGATCATAGTGTCTAAAATTCCAGCAATATAAATAAGTCTTTGAATCATGATTGAATCATCAGCATCAACAGTATCATCAATCTCACGTCTCATCGACAACACGAGATCATCAACTCATCAATTGAGCAACTACTCTCAATTGAGCAATTTCAATCATTCAGAGCTTATCATATTCAGAATTACACACCCACAATCTTTGATTACCATTGATTCCACACATTTCCCAGCTTCCCTCCTACAGATCAACCCATCCTTGTGACCGAATTTACTCTGGAACGGTCATTGTCTTGATTTATGCCGGAGTACTACAGATTGATCTCTCGAATCTAAAGAACCCCCTTTGCAGCGGTGCATCTCTGTGAGGTTTAACATTTCGCTCGGTTCGAGGAGTCTCCTCCGTACGGTCGTCTCCTCGATTCCTTAAAAACCAGCAAATCGGTTTTCCCCATCTACACGTTCATACCACCACCTTGATAGTTTTATCGTGTTATCTTGAGTTATCTTAATTCAGTTTGTATGTAGGTTTGAAAACTTCATCAGCGATGATTGAAGCCTCTTTAGTCTTTGATGATGAAAATTTTATGTTTAATGGAATTTGTGATGATAACCTTTAAAAATATTCTTTTTTGTTGTTTATTAATTTTTATTCTTACTAGTTGTATACGGATTTTCGGCTTGTATGTTTATTCTGGTATTGTTCTTCTGTTTGGGTATCTCAGGCAGTTGAGGTTGACTGGTAACTTTTTTCAAGGATTTCCCTAATAAAATAAATAAATATGTAGATGGATTTGGTTTTCTTACCATTAATTTTTTATTTCACTTGAACGTGGATTCTTTTATAATGAAAAATATCAGTCAGCAAGACGGATTGCGAGTCACGAATAAAAACTATTGCACTGGTTTAAGTCCCACGACGTCATACTCTGGTTAGAAATCTGAAAAGAACCCAAAAACACGTGTTTACCCCCGAGAAATTTAGGAGGTTGGATCGATATGTAGAATCCCCTCTGTAACACTTCCTACACTCATAATTACTCGATCATTTGGCGCGAGTTTCTCTCCATGATTTCCCACTTATCAGATATCGCCTCTATTTTGCTCACAGCCAGTCAGTCCAAGCATTCTTCATTTTTTTGTTCTCTTTCTAAAGCTCTCGACGGAAATTGACGGTGTCTTCACGAGTTAAAAATTCTTAAAGTGAAGAAAGTGACGGGCGTAGAAGTCACATGAAGACGTGAAAACGGTTACCGGGTGGCGAAATTTTTCCCCATCCTACCGTCATTATAGATGGAAAGAAAGGGGCAAAATATAGTGGTATAATATCTGTATACACGTAAAAACATTCTAGAAGCCGAGCTACAAAATTATAATAAATAAAAGTACCAAATCCAACCTACGAGTCCAACGATGTAACCAAGATATCTACCACATCTGGATGAAAATAAAACACATGGAAAGTAACTAGTTAGGAAGATCAACGACCAAGTTCGAAAGTGGAAACAAGGCATTTAACGACACTATGAAAGTACATAGGTAGTGAGTAGAAAACCAGAGTGAGGTGGGGCTCGACCACGTGAAGCATCGCAAGACAAATCCAATATCAGGCCGGGGCTAGGAAGATATCAAGGAACAATGAAGATTATATCAGAGATAGTGCATCAAGAACTCGGGTCGCACACCCCAACGAGAGCACACCATCTCAGATAACATGTTTAATAGTGTAACTTTGTTTGTATTAGCACTCTCGTCTGTAAATGCTGGGATAAGTTATGTGAGAAAGTTAAGTTCTTTGTGGGAGAGAAAAGCAGAGAATGAGAGTGTTCTTGAGAGCAATATCTTAGTCCTAGTTATTTGTAATCATATTCCACTAAATAAGAACATGTGTTTCACCTCGTAGACGTAGGGAATCAAACCGAACCATGTAAGCCATGGTGCGTCGTTACACTTTATTATTTGTCACTTGTTTGGGTTTAATGTTTATATCATGTTAAAGGTTATGTAGACGTGTAGTTAGATTTTTAGAAGAAGAAAAAAAAAGTATCATCCAAACATTCACACTTTCTTTATCGGGTTCACAAAAGAGTCACACTGTTACAAACTCTTTGCAAAATGGTCACATTTCCATTAACCGGGTAGTTAAGTCACTATTCATAGTTAACTTGACGCTGCAATTACCTAATTTTCCCTAGATATTGTGTTCAAGATCCTTATATGATATTCACCCTTTAGGGTAAATCGCTTCTCCTCTAGTGTTTAGAGGACTTTAGTCTGGTTTAGGATCGTTACATGACATCTGAAAATGTGGGGGTAACAAAATACACCACCAACTTTTTCTTAGGAAACCCGTATGGACTAAACTCAAATACAATTCCGAGAGTTCAACTTAATGAATCTCAATCAGGAACTTTTTTTCTCACAATCAGAATTTTACAGAGACTAGTTCATGAACCTGATTATACCGTGAGAATACTTGGACGATTTCAAAGATTAATATCCAAGAATCAATCAAGTCGTATCCAACAATTGCGATGGACTTATTTACTTGAATTAATTTTAACGTACAACCTGTAATATTTCAATTCTAAAGATAAACAGTATAATGTGGAAAAGAAATAATGCAGACACCATAAATTTTGTTAACGAGGAAACCGCAAACGCAGAAAAATCTAGGGACCTAGTACAGACTTGACCACCAAACTGTATTAAGCCACTACAAACACTAGCCTACTATCAGAACTTCGGACTGAAATGTAGTTGAGACCGAATTAAACCGTCACAAAAATTCAGTTACAGTCGCGTTCCTTACGCCTATTGAATCCCAGCAGGACTCCACGCAATTGATTCCCTTAGCTGACGTCCTTTACAGCCTAAGAGTTTCTTCAACTTAATTGAAGACTTCATACCAATCTTCCTCCCACATATAAGCCTATATGTGATTTTCATTCTAATCAAAGATCAAGGTGAGGTAGGAAATCGATTGCAATAGACAAAGTCTAGCAAACCTCAAAATCTGGTCTTATGACTCCCGAAGAGCAGCCTAGATTATTATTCACCTCACAAGTATAATCTTGTGGAATCACAAAGTCTGAGACGAAGAAACTTTGTGATTTCTATCTATCTTGTTTGTTGGAGAAAGGCTCGACTATCAAAACAAGATCAGGATACACGAACTATCAAGATAACGATAGTTGGACCTGGCTTCACTAATCCCTAGGTGGAGTGTTTTTTGTCGCCAACCCTAGAAGGGTTTTAAGGACATGACAACTCTAGTTTACAACTAGGACACACAAGAATAATGTCAGGGATTCAAAGATCCCAGCTGTTTGAGGTACTTCTTTTATAGACTTTCAAGATCAAGGTTGCTTTATATTTAAGCTAAGGTAGCTTTGGAATCAAGCAATCAATAATCACCGTTAGATGAAAAACTTGACTTGAGATTAACATAATAGAAAATACACTCTGGTTAGGATGAACCGCAACTGAACCGCGTATAATGCTAGGTTCATAAAAGTTAGCCGAAACTAGCCAATTGAATAATAAGCTTAACCATTTTCATATAACACTTTAAGACTTTTCTTGAGTCACAAATATTATCAATCATGTCTAGATGTGTTCTTAGAGAGTTATTCAAATGTCGATAATTTCATAGAAATAACTCTGATGCATCTTAAAATATTCGACAGGGTAAGTACATATACTGTACCTGTTCGTGAATATTCTTTTCATAGGGCGTGTACCGGGTATGTGTACCCTTAAGAAAAAAACAAGTTTAGGAACTCACATATCTTTTATGGTATGCGTACCTTTCTGGTTTTGAAACCAACATATCTTTTTCGGTTTGCATACTAGGTATACATACCTTCCTGATTCACGAGTTCACAAACTTTTCATGATATGGATACCTAGTATGCGTACCAAAAGGTTGTTGCCGAAATATAGCTACACCGTTACATGTACTGGGTACATGTACTGTTGTTCTGGACTTATAACAGTTCTCCCAGTATGTGAACTGGTATGCATACTGTCATGTGTCCAGGTTTACAATAGTTTTATATCTCTCGAATAATCGATATGAAACATTCCCGCATAACATCAATGACACATATCACTGTTCCAGGATATTTTCAAATGATTAAATCTTGAATCACAATTTAGGTTAGGAGCAATAAATTGTTCTTAACCAAATTCATCAAGTATGAACAAATGCTCTTAAGGTTAGCATATTTCGAGAATGATATTCAAGATAAACTTGACTCGAAATTTCTATTATGCATGTGTTGTCTAATTTAGTCATGCGACAATATCTCATAGATAGAAAGGTGAAAACTTGAGAAATAGGTGGTTCAGTCTTCACTTACCTTTTTTTGATGTAGTTCTTCAGAGCTCTTATTGATCTTCGCCTTCAAATGGTAGAACGCAGTGATATCCGAATCTCAACTACACACTTCTATCCTAATATGAGACTTGACTACACGTAGACTAGAAATCAAGATATATTTTTGACAACTAAATTTGATAACAAGCTTGAGATAGCAACACTTGTGAGTTCAACCGATCTATGCGCTAACAATCACCCTCTTTGTCAATTTTAGTGACAAAACTAACAATACATATGGATTAAAAAAATAAAGCTTCTAAACTCCAGAATCTACCATGCTTGATTTCCTTGGTTCTTCAACTCCTTGAATTCTTTTTACTTCAAGTTGCAATGATTTTGAACGTGTTCAACTCAGCATCGTTGTTGTTGAAGATCCGTAGCGATAACCACTTTGAAAACAGATTTTCAATCATCGTTATACAGAAACATAGCACTATTATCTTCTCCAAAGTTCAATTGTATCACAAATTTTAAGTAATACTCGGTGATATGTTTCTTCCCCTTGTTCAATACTTACATCTTTTGCATAATAGGTGAAACCTATAGATGTTGATTCACTCTGCCTTTACATAATGATCTGTAAACCATATGTATGTAATGCGAAACTACTAATTGATTCTCCCCTTTTTTATCAATAAAAATTGGTAATGGTACGAAAACTATGAGATCGTAATGAATTCAAATAAAAGATACTTCAAGACTTTAAAAGAATTACATATCAACTTTTATTTAAATGATATCGCAGCGTATAAAATACTTAGCGCTCATCTAGGAGATTTAAAATACAAGCATCCCCTGTAAATTCCACACCCACTCTCCCCTACAAAGATATAACAATTAAGCACAAGTTCATTTAAGAACTCTCCCCCATTTGATGCATTCCCAAGTGAACAACATGAGTGACCTTACTTTAATGAAAAAGAAGGATTTTGTCGGGCATTAACAAATCACATGGATTTCTAAATCCTAAACGTGGACATAGATTAATCTCAACGCCAGTCACGAACAAAGAGACAATTCTAATCGATATGAAGCACCATAAAAAAATCTTACGGAGTAGATAGTGCAGTAATTTCACAAAGGTGTGATCACGAATAGATTAATACTTCAAAAAATTCTCCCAAAGCTTGTTCTATTTTCAGTTTATAAAACTTTATAGATTTAACCTTTGAGCATATATGAGATATCAGTTCAATTCACAAAAAACAAAGGACACATATATCTCATAAGAATTTGCAATATATTAAACCAATAATGATTACATACTGCAAGTTCATATTCCAAAATCTCTAGATTTTAAATAAATAAATCTAAAAACATGCAAGACGAAAATAGTTGGAAATAACTTGTGTAATCACAATATTTGCTTTACTAAACCCTAGTTATCCTTCTTGAACACAAGAATAAAGTTCTCACAAGAAGTTTCCTAGTCCTTAGTTACAAAATTCTCAAGGTTGTTAATTCACAAGAACCGTCAAGTGGTGAAATAGATTCCCCTTTTCTTTTGTAATCGTTCGTTCTCAAACGTTTGAAAGTACTACCACGAACCAAAATAAGAGTTCCAATAGAGTTTCCAATCATACCAATGGAGAATTCTCTACATATACGTTCGATAAGAGAAGGAAAACCCAATTTCTTGTTAGATAAGGTCATGGTTGCCATTTGTTGAATGATCCACCCACATATGTCAAGACCTTGAGTACTCATTTCAAGAAAATACACTAACTCCGCAAAGTCACGACTCCAACGTACATCTTCTATCGGGCAGTGAAATTTTTTTAGAATTCCAAACTTTCCAAATACCTTAAAATCCATATTTAGCTCTTTGGTAGGAAACTTTACATATTTCCAACCAAAACTCTTTCCACAAAGGAGAAAAGAAATGGTTTCACAAGAAGGCTTTTCTTCCTTTGGTCTTGGAAAACAAAAATCACCCATGGGAAGATTGGTAATTCTCGGAATTAATTTTCGATCCACCTTAATCTTGTTTCTTCCAATCATGGCCATAAAGCACAACTTCTCAAAAATGTTAGCATAACATACTCTTGTAAGTGTGTCATATCCTTCACCAAAACCATTGAATATGTTGCCAAGATTGTATTTTTCAAAACAAGATAAATTATCACAAGGAATATAACCTTCTTCCAATTTCTTTTCTAGGATGAAATCTCTAGTAGAAATTTTCCTATAGATCTTATAACAATCTTCGTTAACAAAGATGATTCTAGGTTCTTATTTTTTCTCATGATTAGGTGCATAGACTTCCTTATAATTTCTCTTAGGTTTTCCATTTTCACCTTTTGTACTTCCGATACTTGCCAAATAAAGTAAATTCAAAGAAGATGATAGATCTTACTTAGAGATCTCCCTTGTAGAATTGCTTAACTTTAAGCTCCTCCTTGACAAGGTTTCGAGCTATTGAGAAATTGAAGACAAAAATTGTGAAAAAACAAGTTCCAATTCACGGGGGCCATCGCACTGGTTCGGTAACCCTAGTCTCAACCTCAATTCCCGTTCGTGAACATGAAGAAGAAGAACGAGAGTACGCGTACCCTTTTTAATACACCCTAATGGGCTTTTACCGGTTTGGGTGCGGGAACCCATGATTTTGGAAACAAAAAAAAATCATACATGTTCCGATAGATGTATACAATCATATTGTATTATGATTTCCAGATTACGCCTAATAATTGACATTCAATATAACAATATAATAAGATGACTAATCTTATTCTTAGCTAAAAGAATCAATTGTTGTGAACAATGAGTTTCAGATCACAAGTCAAAATTGATTTTCACAGGGTTAGAAGTTCTATAATTTATTATGACCTTATAACATCATGAAATTGGAGCTAGCTCTACAATATGTGATGTTTTCCTTGGATCACCTCTGATTACGAAGTACCTTCCTTTATCCAAGTCAATTACCAAGCTCTCAGGATCTCAGATACCTGATGAATATATCATGGAACTGAGATTAGTACCAACAGAAAACAAACCTTTACTACTGCTTGCCGCATCTCAAGAAACAGATACATGATGGGGTGATGCCAAGATATTATCAAGAGGTTGAGTGACCAAAGTACTCACAAACCATCTCGGGTAGACAGTCTTTCCGATTTGTTTCTTCATCCTCAAGGTGATCAAGAGATGATATTCCGTAACCATCAGAAGTAGTCAATACTGTTGCACAAAGAGTGCAAGTTTTCTTGACATGTCTGAATTCTCCATATTGAAAATAGACTTTATTAGTGTCTGAACATTGCAAGGATTTATCCTTTCTCAAGACCAATGCTAGGTTTTCCAAGAATTTAAAAGTCTTTTCAAAATCTGCATAGGGATCTTCGTCTACAAACCTCTTTTTGTTGCATTCCTTAAGGAGACTGTTTAACGATCTTTTAAGACAACGTAACTCATTACTTTTAACAGGACATTTCTTGTTTCTCACCTTGGCATATGATTCTTTATTTTTTCCTATAGATTTTTTACCCTCAACCAAGACATTGGTTGAATCAAAAGCTTTCTGAGGGATAGACAATGTTAGAGCATTGCTCGGTCGAACTCGCAAGCGTTGCTATCTCAAGCTTGTTTGTCAAGTTTAGTTGCCAAAACTATAAGTCTAGCTTGATTTCTAGAGCACTTATAGCTAAGTCTCGGATTAGGATAGTAAGTGTAGTTGAGCTTTAGACTCCACGGCGTTCATCAAATGAAGACGAAGAACTACTCAAGGGAACTTGTGGAACTTCATCAACAAAAGGTATATGGAGACTTGAACTTATCCATCACTCAAAAGTCTATCTACTCTATCTCCTATTTGAGACAAAAGTCGTATTGCTATATAGACTTCAATTATACATATTTGATATTTCGAGCCGAGTTTATCTCTCTTATCTATTTATCGAAATATGTATTGGTGAGATTTCGCTTTAGCCAAGTTCATCTTTACTCGTGACGAAAGTCATATTGATTATTTCAATAACTTGAAAATCGCTTTGATGAAAATAGTTTGTGGATAACAACTATTTTAACATCCTCTAAGAAAGTTTCAATGATTGAAATGAGAGTTTAGATCAAGTAACCATGTTTGGATATAAACATAGTGTGTTCTCACATTTGTGCAAAAGTCCAAAACCGGGAACCTAAAGTATGCGTACCCGTAAGCGTACTGGCGGTTGTTGGAAATCCGGGTAAGTATGGGTACCCGTACGCATACTGGCGGAAGTTTCACGTCCGTGAGTTTATGCTGGAGTTTGGAAGTAAAAAACAAACTCTATCCGACTGCTTAAGTACACGTACTCGTTTGCATACTTAAGCAAGTTACTTTCTAAAATCGGTTTGTTCATGAACTAAAACATTTGTATAATAAGGAATGCGATCTTTGCAAACCGTGGCTATAGTGTTCATGAATTGATTCGAGTGAATCAAAATCGATTTTGCTTCGATTGTGTCTTGTATAGTTCTATGAGATCTAAGCAATTGAAAAACTCTCTAACTAGTTTCATTTGAGTCATTTGAACTAGTTATGGTAAAGATGAATAAGGTTGATATGAAAGTGCTCATATGACTAACCATTAGTTAACTAATTGTTAGAGCATAGCTCGGTCGACCTCGCATGCGTTGCTATATCAAGCATGTTTGTCAATGTTAGTGATCAAAACTATGAGTCTTGATTTCTAGTCTATTATAGCTAAATCTCGGACTAGGATAAAAAAGTGTAGTTGAGCTCAAGGACTTCATGGCGATTCATCATACAAAAACGAAGATCTATTCTAGGAACCGTTGAACTTCATCAAAAAAAAGGTATGTGGAGACTTGAACTTATCTATCACTCAAAAGTCTATCTATTATATCTCCTACTTCTTATGAGACAAAAAGTCGTATGCTATATAGACTGGATCATACACATTTGACATTTCGAACTGAGTATTCACTACTTATCTTTTCTCGAAATCGTGTGTTGGTAAAGCGTTTCGCTTTGATCAAGTTTATCTTCACCTAGTGACGAAAGTCATGAAAAGTTTCAATTACTTTGAGAATTGCTCTGACGTGAAACGGTCTGTGAATAACGGATATATAACGTCCTCTGAGAATATCTCAATGATTGGAATGAGAGTTTGGATTACATAACTATGTATTCCTTAGTCCGAAGTTTTCGAACTTTGTTGATTGAGAGAAACCGGAGGAATTGGCTTTGCCAAGTCCGTGAACTCAGTTTGCAAACTCAGTCCGCGAACTGACGGAAGTTCTCTTGCAGAGAATTTCTGCTGGGATTTTCCAAAAACTCGTTTGTGTGTTTAGTCCGGGAACTCAGTCCGCGAACCTAGTCCGCCAACTGGCGGAAGTCTCTTTGCCGAAATTTTCTGCTGAGTTTGGAAAACTCTGCCGGTTGCCTTAAGTCTGCGAACTTGTTTGTGAGCTTAAGTGGTTATGATCTAAAGATGTGCTCTGAACATGAAACTTAAATTACTAAGGAATGCTTTATGCAAACCGTGGCTATAAAGTTCATGAGCCGATTCATCGAATCGAATCATCTTTGTTTCAATTGTGTCTTGTGTAGTTACATAAGATCTCATAGCAATTGAACAACTCTCTAGCTAGTTCATTTGAGTCAATTGAACTAGTTATGGTGAAGAAGAACTAGGTTAATATGAAATGCTCATATGGTTAACCTTTTGGGTTACAATGTTGAACCAACATACACGTACACGTTTGGGCATGGTTTTCACAAACCTAGTAAACGTCTACCCAAGTGTGTGTGACAAGCTAAGTTTTCGGTCTAACGGTTGAGAAATATTAGCTTGAATCTAAATCAGGTTTTCATCTAACGGTGAATATGGATTGCTTTGTAACTAAGGTAAAAACCTTGATTTGAAGGCTATATAAAGGAGACATCTAGCATTGTGCAAAACTAATCCCTACACGTCTGTGTGATACTAGTGCGCTCGCTAGAGTCGATTATCCTTTAACCTTTGGTTTTCTTATCTAAAACCAGGTTAACGACTTAAAAACTTCATTGGGATTGTGAAGCCAGACTGATACTACTTTTATCGTAGTTGTGTGATCTGATCTTGCATCTTCTATCATACGAGTACAATCTATTGATTGGATTGAGATCGTGAGAGTTCTTCGATAGGCAAGATAAAGAAATCACAAACATCTTCGTCTCACTGTTTGTGATTCCTCGACAAACCGCTTGTGTAGTCAAGAGGGATTGTTGAGAGGTGATTGATTAATCTAGATGTCCTTCGAGAATATAAGACCGGATTATCAATTGGTTCATGTTCACCTTGATTTTATCCTTTGATAGACTTTTCTGTGTGAGACAGATTTGTTTATTATCAAGTCTGCGATTTTGGGTTGCAGCAACTCTTAGTTGTGGTTGATATCAGCTAAGGGAATCAAGTGCGCAGTATCCTGCTGGGATCAGAGGCGTAGGAGTATAACCGTACCTTGAATTAGTGGGAGACTGAGATGAAAAACTTGACTTGAGATTAACATAATAGAAAATACACTCTGGTTAGGATGAACCGCAACCGAACCGCGTATAATGCTTGGTTCATAAAAGTTAGCCGAAACTAGCCAATTGAATAATAAGCTTAACCATTTTCATATAACACTTTAAGACTTTTCTTGAGTCACAAATATGATCAATCATGTCTAGATGTGTTCTTAGAGAGTTATTCAAATGTCGATAATTTCATAGAAATAATTCTGATGCATCTTAAAATATTCGACAGGGTAAGTACATATACTGTACCTGTTCGTGAATATTCTTGTCATAGGGCGTGTACCTGGTATGTGTACCCTTAAGACAAAAAAAAGTTCAGGAGCTCACATATCTTTTATGGTATGCGTACCTTTCCTGTTTTGAAACCAACATATCTTTTTTGGTTTGCATACTAGGTATACATACCTTCCTGATTCACGAGTTCACAAACTTTTCATGATATGGATACCTAGTATGCGTACCAAAAAGTTGTTGCCGAAATATAGCTACGCCGTTACATGTACTGGGTACATGTACTGTTGTTCTGGACTTATAACAGTTCTCCCAGTATGTGAACTGGTATGCATACTGTCATGTGTCCAGGTTTACAATAGTTTTATATCTCTCTAATAATTGATGTGAAACATTCCCGCATAACATCAATGACAGATATCACTGTTCCAGGCTATTTTCAAATGATTAAGTCTTGAATCACAATTCAGGTTAGGAGCAATAAATTGTTCTTAACCAAATTCATCAAGTATGAACAAATGCTCTTAAGGTTAGCATATTTCGAGAATGATATTCAAGATAAACTTGACTCGAAATTTCTATTATGCATGTGTTGTCTAATTTAGTCATGCGACAATGTCTCATAGATAGAAAGGTGAAAACTTGAGAAGTAGGTCGTTCAGTCTTCACTTACCTTTTTTTGATGAAGTTCTTCAGAGCTCTTGTTGATCTTCGCCTTCAAACGGTAGAACGCAGTGATATCCGAATCTCAACTACACACTTTTATCCTAATATGAGACTTGACTACACGTAGACTAGAAATCAAGATATATTTTTGACAACTAAATTTGATAACAAGCTTGAGATAGCAACACTTGTGAGTTCAACCGATCTGTGCTCTAACAATCACCCCCTTTGTCAATTTTAGTGACAAAACTATCAATACATATGGATTAAAAAATAAAGCTTCTAAACTCCAGAATCTACCATGCTTGATTTCCTTGGTTCTTCAACTCCTTGAATTCTTTTTACTTCAAGTTGCAATGATTTTGAACATGTTCAACTCAGCATCGTTGTTGTTGAAGATCCGTAGCGATAACAACTTTGAAAACAGATTTTCAATCGTCGTTATACAGAAACATAGCATTATTATCTTCTCCAAAGTTCAATTGTATCACAACTTCGAAGTAATACTATGGTGATATGTTTCTTCCCCTTGGCCAATACTTACATCTTTTGCATAATAGGTGAAACCTATAGATGTTGATTCACTCCGCCTTTACATAATGATCCGTAAACCATACGTATGTAGTGCGAAACTACTAATTAATTCTCCCCCTTTTTATCAATAAAAATTGGCAAAGGTACGAAAACTATGAGATCGTAATGAATTCAAACAAAAAATACTTCAAGACTTTAAAGGAATTACATATCAACTTTTATTTAGATGATATCGCAGCGTATAAAATACTTAGCGCTCATCTAGGAGATTTAAAATACAAGCATCCCCTGTAAATTCCACACCCACTCTCCCTTACAAAGATATAACAATTAAGCACAAGTTCATTTAAGAACTCTCCCCCATTTGATGCATTCCCAAGTGAACAACATGAGTGACCTTACTTTAATGTAAAAGAAGGATTTTGTCGGGCATTAACAAATCACATGGATTTATACATCCTAAACGTCGACACAGATTAATCTCAACGCCAGTCACGAACAAAGAGACAATTCTAATCGATATGAATCACCATAAGAAAATCTTACGGAGTAGATAGTGCAGTAATTTTACAAAGGTGTGGTCACGAATAGATTAATACTTCAAAAAATTCTCACAAAGCTTGTTCTATTTTCAGTTCATAAAACTTAATAGATTTAACTTTTGAGCATATATGAGATATCAGTTCAATTCACAAAAAACAAAGGACACATATATCTCATAAGACTTTGCAATATATTAAACCAATAATGATTACATACTGCAAGTTCATATTCCAAAATCTCTAGAGTTTAAATAAATAAATCTAAAAACATGCAAGACGAAAATAGTTGGAAATAACTTGTGTAATCACAATATTTGCTTTACTAAACCCTAGTTATCCTTCTTGAACACAAGAATAAAATTCTTACAAGAAGTTTCCTAGTCCTTAGTTACAAAATTCTCAAGGTTGTTAAATCACAAGAACCGTCAAGTGGTGAAATAGATTCCCCTTTTCTTTTGTAATCGTTCGTTCTCATACGTTTGAAAGTACTACCACGAACCAAAATAGGAGTTCCAATAGAGTTCCAATCATACCAATGGAGAATTCTCTACATATACGTTCGATAAGATAGGAAAACCCAATTTCTTGTTAGATAAGGTCATGGTTGCCATTTGTTGAATGATCCACCCACATATGTCAAGACCTTGAGTACTCATTTCAAGAAAATACACTAACTCCGCAAAGTCACGACTCCAACGTACATCTTCTATCGTGGAGGGACAAATTTTTGGAATTCCAAACTTTCCAAATACCTTAAAATCCATATTTAGCTCTTTGGTAGGAAACTTTCCATATTTCCAACCAAAACTCTTTACACAAAGGAGAAAAGAAATGGTTTCACAAGAAGGCTTTTCTTCCTTTGGTCTTGGAAAACAAAAATCACCCATGGGAAGATTGGTAATTCTCAGAATTAATTCTCGATCCACCTTAATCTTGTTTCTTCCAATCATGGTCATAAAGCACAACTTCTCAAAATCAACATCAAAAATGTTAGCATAACATACTCTTGTAAGTGTGTCAAATCCTTCACCAAAACCATTGAATATGTTGCCAAGATTGTATTTTTCAAAATAAGATAAATTATCACAAGGAATATAACCTTATTCCAATTTCTTTTCTAGGATGAAATCTCTAGTAGAAATTTTCTTATAGATCTTATAACAATCTTCGTTAACAAAGATGATTCTAGGTTCTTCTTTTTCCTCATGGTTAGGTGCATAGACTTCCTTATAATTTCTCTTAGGTTTTCCATTTTCACCTTTTGTACTTCCGATACTTGCCAAATAAAGTAAATTCAAAGAAGATGATAGATCTTACTTGGATATCTTCCTTGTAGAATTGCTTAACTTTAAGCTCCTCTTTGACAAGGTTTCGAGCTATTGAGAAATTGAAGACAAAAATTGTGAAGAAACAAGTTCCAATTCACGGGGCCATCACACTGGTTCGGTAACCCTAGTCTCAACCTCAATTCCCGTTCGTGAACATGAAGAAGAAGAACGAGAGTATGTGTACCCTTTTTAATACACCCTAATGGGCTTTTACCGGTTTGGGTGCGGGAACCCATGATTTTGGAAACAAAAAAAATCATACATGTTCCGATAGATGTATACAATCATATTGTATTATGATTTCCAGATGACGTCTAATAATTGACATTCACAATATCAATATAATAAGATAACTAATCTTATTCTTAGCTCAATGAATCAATTGTTGTGAACAATGAGATTCAGATCACAAGTCAAAATTGATATTCACAGGATTAGAAGTGCTATAATTTATTATGACCTTATAACATCATGAAATTGGATCCAGCTCTACAATATGTGATGTTTTCCTTTGATCACCTCTGATTACGAAGTACCTTCCTTTATCCAAGTCAATTACCAAGCTATCAGGATCTCAGATACCTGATGTATATATCACGGAACTGAGATTAGTACCAACAGAAAAGAAACCTTTACTACTGCTTGCCGCATCTCAAGAAATAGATACATGATGGGGTGATGCCAAGATATTATCAAGAGGTTGAGTGACCAAAGTACTCACAAACCATCTCGGGTATACAGTCTTTCTGATTTGTTTCTTCATCCTCTAGGTGATCAAGAGATGATATTCCGTAACCATCAGGAGTAGTCAATACTGTTGCACAAAGAGTGCAAGTTTTCTTGACATGTCTGAATTCTCCACATTGAAAATAGACTTTATTAGTGTCTGAACATTGCAAGGATTTATCCTTTCTCAAGACCAATGCTTGGTGTTCCAAGAATTTAAAAGTCTTTTCAAAAGCTGCATAGGGATCTTCGTCTACAAACCTCTTTTTGTTGCATTCCTTAAAGAGACTGTTTAACGATCTTTTAAGACAGCGTAACTCATTACTTTTAACAAGACATTTCTTGTTTCTCACCTTGGAATATATGATTCTTTATTTTTTCCTACAAATTTTTTACCCTCAACCAAGACATTGGTTGAATCAAAAGCTTTCTGAGGGATAGACAATGTTAGAGCATTGCTCGGTCGAACTCGCAAGCGTTGCTATCTCAAGCTTGTTTTTCAAGTTTAGTTGCCAAAACTATAAGTCTAGCTTGATTTCTAGTCTACTTATAGCTAAGTCTCGGATTAGGATAGTAAGTGTAGTTGAGCTTTAGACTCCACGGCGTTCATCGAATGAAGACGAAGAACTACTCAAGGGAACTTGTGGAACTTCATCAACAAAAGGTATGTGGAGACTTGAACTTATCCATCACTCAAAAGTCTATCTACTCTATCTCCTATTTGAGACAAAAGTCGTATTGCTATATAGACTTCAATTATACACATTTGTTACTTTGAGCCGAGTTTATCTCGCTTATCTTTTTCTCGAAATATGTGTTGGTAAGCTTTCGCTTTAGCCAAGTTCATCTTTACTCGTGACGAAAGTCAAATTAATTATTTCAATAACTTGAAAATCGCTTTGATGATTATAGTTTGTGGATAACAACTATTTTAACATCCTCTAAGAAAGTTTCAATGGTTGAAATGAGAGTGTAGATAAAGTAACCATGTTTGGGTATAAACATAGTGTGTTCTCACATTTGTGTAAAAGTCCAAAACCGGGAACCTAAAGTATGCGTACACGTACGCATACTTAAGCAAGTTACTTTCTAAAATCGGTTTGTTCATGAACTAAAACATTTGTATAATAAGGAATGCGATCTTTGCAAACCGTGGCTATAATGTTCATGAATTGATTCGAGTGAATCAAAATCGATTTTGCTTCGATTGTGTCTTGTATAGTTCTATGAGATCTAAGCAATTGAAAAACTCTCTAACTAGTTTCATTTGAGTCATTTGAACTAGTTATGGTAAAGATGAATAAGGTTGATATGAAAGTGCTCATATGGCTAACCATTGGTTGACTATTGTTGAACCGACTAAGTGTACACGCTTAGGTACGGTTACTTAAACCTAAATGATGGTACATTTCATATGTGTATAACAAGCTAAGTTCGATCTAACAGTTGAAAGATATTAGCTTGAATCTAATCAGGTTTTCATCTAACGGTGAATATTGAACGCTTTGTTACCAAGGTAACTTAGATTGCAAAACCTGATTTGAAATATATATAAAGGAGAACTCTAGCAACTAGGAAACCTAATCCCCACACCTCATGTGTGATACTAGTTGTATAATCTAGAGTCGATTCTCCTTTAACCTTAGGTTTTTCATGAAACCCTGTAGGTTAACGACTTAAAGACTTCATTGGGATTGTGAAGCCAGACCCAAGTATTTTCTCTGTAGTTGGCGTAATCTGATCTTGCTGTTTTCTATCGTGATTGAGTACAATTGTAATATTGTCTTGAGACTTATATCCCTGATAGGCAAGGTTGAAAAGTAGTCACAAACACATTTGTCTCATCGTTTGTGATTCCACAATATCTTGTTTCGTTAATCGATTAAGATTATTGTGAGGTGATTGATAATACTAGGTCGTTCTTCTGGAATATAAGTCCGGGTTAACAATTGGTTCCTGTTCACCTTGATTTATCAAAAGATGGAATAAAAACTCGTAGGTTTATCTTTGGGATGCATATTTATCTATTCAATAGACTTTTTTATGTGTTACAGATTTTTTTATCAAGTCTTCGACTTTGGGTCGTAGCAACTTTAGTTGTGGGTGAGATCAGCTAAGGGAATCAAGTGCGCAGAATCCGACGTGGTTCAAGAGGCGTAAGGAGCGCGACTTTACCTTGATAAGTGTGAGATTGATTAGCGCTAAACTACATTCCAGACCAAAGTTATATTTGTAGTAGGCTAGTAGCGGCTTAATACAGTGTGGTATTCAAATCTGGATTAGGTCCCGGGGTTTTTCTGCATTTGCGGTTTCCTCGTTAACAAAACTTCTGGTGTCTGTGTTATTTCTTTTCCGCATTATATTTTGTTATATAATTGAAATATCACAGGTTGTGCGTTGAATCGATCAATTGGTAAATCCAACCTTTGGTTGTTGATTGAAATTGATTGATCCTTGAACATTGGTCTTTGGTACCGTTCAAGTTATTTCTCTTATATTCAATCAGGCTTACAAATTCTTATTTGTTTGATTGCGGATGGAATTGAGAAATTGAGATATAACTCTTTGATATACTTTTCTTAAGATTGAGTCTAAATGTCTAGTTGATTCTCTTGAAAGTTGTAGATGGTGGATTTTCAACAAAGGAAAAAATCATAAAATCATGATACTGCATGTTTCTGACACAACTTTCAGGCATGTGATGATTCATATTTTACGATCCATGGTGAATTTGTTTTCGAAATGACTCCACTAGCTGAGCGTTCGATACCTCACATTTCATCATGCCCTCTATGTAGAATAACATAATTGGCCGGTTCTCCGTAAGATTGAGAGCATTCACGCTTTCAGGACGTCGATGATACTCACTGTTCCCTGACTACATGATAGAGACCCCCCTCTACATAGAAAAACGATTAGGCGGTTCTCCGTAAGATTGAGAGCAATAACTCCTTCAGGACGTCGGTGACACCCACTTTTCCCTGACTATGTAGAAAGATCGTGTACAGATCCAAGAGGTTCTACGTAAGATTAAGAGCAATAACTCCTTCAGGACTTCGGCAACACTCGCTGTCTCCTGACTATGCACCTTTCAGAACGGGTATGATGCTTTAACTGGCTAATATCCCTTCTGTAATAGATTAATTCTACCGTGACATTCACCTCTGAATTCCTAGAATATAATCTATTTTATCTCATTGCTCCGATTTCATGATCGAATCCACGACTGATCTCATGAAATGGTGATAGATAAATTATTACTCCGATTTCATGATCGAATCCACGGCTGATCTCGTGAAATGGTAGTAGATTACTCCGATTTCATGATCGAATCCACGACTGATCTCATAGAATGGTAATAAACAATCATTACTCCGATTCTATGGTCGAATCCACGATCCCATGGAATGGTAATACTCATTTTATTATTCCGAATCCATGGTCGAATCCACCGCTGATTCTATGGATTGATAATAAATAACTACTCATCTTTATTATGCAATTTCATGAATCATTCTCCACTGCATTTCATAAACTAGTAATAAATACTCAACAACTGGGCATCTGGACCATCACTGAGTAAGCCCCATAAAATGGTGCAAGTGTACTCGACAATGATGCACGACTGAGCACCCGGATGCACAAACGAGCATTCAAAAAATATGGACAGATGAGGAATCCTACGCAAAACAGGAGAAAACAATAAATAATAATAAAATAATAAGAGGCGCCATGGGCCGGACCCACCAGTTGGCCGGGCGTGCCCTAGCCGTGGCCGGTCCCATGCCTCTTCCATTATTTTCCTATTTTTGTTATTTTCATGAACTCATGAAAACTCCTTGATTTTAGCAACTTTCCTTGTTTGAGAAAAACTCATGAATTCTCCGTAACTTCACGGATTCATGAAACTCCTCTGTTTTAACAAAAGTCATGGATTCTCCATAATATCACGATTTCATGAAAATGATAATATAAAATTAGGAAAAGTGTTGTGGGACCGGGCAGCATAGCCGGCCGGCCATGCCCTAGCCGTGGACATTCCAACACCTTGCAATCCCTAGTCTTTTATAATTATTATTTTCCTCAATTCATGAAACTCCTTGGTTTGAGCAAAAAATCAAGAGTTTCAGTCAAGATGAAAATTCACAATGTTGCTCGAACACACATCAGAAAATACTGAAACTGTCAGTACGGAAACACATACACCATGGTAACACATGCATGCCTTCTTGACCGACCAGGGTCATCCCCAGGGCTTGCACAAAGCCGGTCCCACACATTTTCATAATTCTGACCTAATTTGCTCAATTGCTCATATTGGGCCCAAATTTCTACAACTAACCTGGGGATTTCTCAAACGACCAACAGTTGGTCCCGTGACCACGAAGATCCGGTCTCATGCTCTCTTGGTCGGTCCCTCATTTTCATACTCAGGATTTATCACTTAATGATGAATCGAGCACTATTTCAATAAATGATGAAACCAACATTTAATCGTCGTTCCTTCACCATACGGCCAACTCAGGACCCTGGAGTACGCTCACTCGAGCAATTGGGAATCACATGGACATCCATAGTCCCATGTGGTCGGTCCCTCCTTCGCTCATGACCTATTTTCAGCAATTCGTCAATTAATGAGCAATTGATCAAAAATTAGGGTTTCAAACAAACGCTTAACAAATCATCATTCTGAGCAAGTTCAAACACTAAATAAATTTATGTTGATCCAGCAAATAACACACGGATTAATTACATAATATTCGGTAATCTACCAATATTTTAATTAATATTTTTATTGGGTCACGTCACCAATAAATCAGTAATTCGTCGAATTGAGCAATACTTGCTCAATTGCTCGAATATTGATCCAACTATCAATATTCAGTAATTTATCAGTAATTCATCGAATTGAGAAAAATACTTGCTCAATTGCTCGAATATTTATCCAACTATCAATATTTAGTAATTTATCATTAATTCGTCGAATTGAGCAATACTTGCTCAATTGCTCGAATATTGATCCAACTATTAATATTCAATAATTTGTCGAATTGAGCAATACTTGCTCAATCGCCCAACTATCAGTATTCAGTAATTCTCAATACTTGCTCAATTGCTCGAATATTGATCCAAACCATCGATATCCAGTAATTCGTCGAGCAATACTTGCTCAGTTACTCGAATGTTCTACTGAGAAATTCGTCATTTATGCTCAATTCAATAAAACCTAGACTCATTGTCTAATCAGTCAACGTGACTAATCAAATACACACATGTCATGCAGACTCCACGATTCGTGAGACTTCAATCACGTCACATAGGGGATATCAATTAGGGTTTTGGTCTTGCGGCCTATGACATGTGGATTCATCCACGATGAGAATGTGAGTAAGTCGTGCAACGGTTAAAGGAGTTAGCAAAATAGTGGGTGGACAGTTAACCAAGTCTCCGCACGACCTGGAACTGGTTTCACCACGATCTTCCAATTTCCCACTCTTTCAGTCAAGAAACCGTCACACTTACAGGGATCAGTGGTTCATAATTCTTGCAATATAAATAAGTCCAAATCGAGGACAACAATAATTATCATTCGTCAACAACTCGATTAAAACTTATTCACATAACTCAACTTTAGCAGTTCATCAATTTGTAGAAACCTTCAACACATCCACAATCCTTGATCATCATTGATCCCACATAATTCTCAGCTTCCCTCCTACAGATCAACCCATCTCCCTCTTTGTGACCGAATTGACTCAAGAACGGATTGACTTGGTTTAGGCCAGAGACTTACAGATTGATCTCTCGAATCTAAGCACTCCCTTTGCAATGCATCCGTGTGAGGTTCAACAGTTTGCTCGGTTGAGGAGTCTTGTCCACACACTCGATTCTTCACTTTCCTAAAAAACCAGCAAGCCGTTTTTCTCCATTCACAGATTAGCGACCATAGTGGGAGATTAATCTCTCAGTTGCAATTTTAAACGTTCACAAAATGGTTGGTCTTAGGTCTGGGTTAGTTACAAATACAAACGACGCTAGCACTAGCAACAATAATAGTGATGGTATTCCATAAACCATTCCTGCTTCCAACAATGGTGGTGACATTACTCCTCCTCAGCCCAACGCTGGAAATCATCCTCTTTTCGGATGGCATCCCGAGGAAGTCAGAGAAAATCCTCCTACCATAGGCGATCTCATGAAGGTGCAGGAAACTCTTGCCAAGAATCAAACTGACATGGCTGCCACTCAGAAGGAGCTGTGTAACTACCTTAAAACTCCCACTGACAAGATGTCAGATAAAACTCAGGAGAAGGGAAAAGAAAAAGAAACATCTCCAACGGATCCCGAAGTTATTCCGGTCCCTGACGATGATGAAACCCGCAAAGCTGCAGAACCTGAACCCGCCGGTTTCATCATCCGTGAAGACCTGGAACGTTTTATGGAGAATCGGGGAAAGGTCCATATACCTTCCGTGCACCATCATCAACCTCCATATCTCGCTGCTATGCAAATAATCCCTCTCCCAAAGGGCTACACCTCTCCAACGTTCACACTCTACAATGGAACGGGGAATGCTCAAGTACATGTTTCCCGATTCTTGGAAGCATTAGGAGAACATGAACACAACCATGTTGTCCGTTTGAATGGGTTTTCAAAATCCCAGAGGGGTCGAGCATATACTTGGTATAACAACATTGCACCAGGAAGCATAACCAATTGGGGAGAGATGATTAATGCTTTCTACATGAAATACTTTTTTGTTTCTGAGCAGATTACTCTTTCTGACTTGGGAAGGATGGCTCAGAAAACTACTGAAAATCCGAATGATTATGTGAAAAGGTTCAGGATTCAAGCTTTGGATTGTCATGATCCTAATGTTACTGAGAAACAACTGGTAGACTTGTGCATCAACGGAATGATTCCAGTCTATAGATCTTTGTTGGAAAATCTCCGATTTCAAACCTTTTCAGAACTTCATGAAGCGGCCAAGAGATCAGCAACCACTTCTCCAACTTTGTTAGAAAGAACAAAAACTGTCAAAGTCGAGGAACCGAACGCTAGAAGCAGCACCAACAGGCGTTTAATCAACAAGCAATACAACGTTGAAGCTTCCATGAATGTTGCTGAAGGGAGAAAGAGAAAAGCCGAGGCACAATAACACAAGAATGCTCCTCCGACGTCTCAGCCTCCAAAAGCACCAAGGAAGGACAACCAGACTAGAAACGCGCAACCACCAGATCAGCATCAACAGAACAATCAGGAAGCGCCTGACTTCCCTTTTCCCATTGAAGAAGTGATCGAACTATTAGAAGTTTGGATTCAAGATGGTGCAATCAAATTACCTCCCGTCAAAAAGGAACCAACTGAGGAACAAATGGAAAATGCACGTTACTGCCATTTCCATAGGTATGTCAGTCATCCAACAAGTGGTTGCAGAACTTTAAAGCGTATATTCAAAGAAAATGCCGACTCAGGGAACTAGGGACTGAAGGAGTGCACAAAAATTCTCTCCCGATCAGAACGTTTTCACTCTCCGAACAACCGGTCAAGGAAGCAGTTCAATCCTTAATTGAGCATGTCTGCGAGTTTTTGTACTTGTCAAAGCCCCAAAGAGACGACATGTTTGCTGCACTGAACCACATTGTGTCAGGGAAACGACTAACAATTCAGGAGACACTCCCTGAACCTCCAACAACATACAAAGAGATGTATGACTGGGAACTTCTCACTACAGTCCATCTCAAAGGAAATGAATTCAAACGAGCGTTGGTCGACGTTGGCACTGTTGTTAACATCATCCCCTTGAAAATCCTCAAAGCTGCTAGCATCACTCGACAAGAAGCAACTCATGCTCTTATCTCAGTCAGAGACCATGAAGGAATCTCCAGGGATGCTTACGGTTGCGTCATTCTCAAGATAAGAAATGATTCAATCTGGACATAAAATAAATTCTTCATAAGTAAAGAAGATCCGAGATATGACATGGTTCTTGGGAGAGCATGGATTCATGATGGAAAAGTTGATGCGATATCTTCATCTTCAGTTGCACATTTCTCCGTTGAAGAAAGCTCTGACTACGAAGATGATCAACCGTTCGAGCATTTGGGAAAAGTCGAAGCCTTGATGGAACTCACACAAAAAACTGGGGAAAGCGCCCATGAATTCGTCAGAAGGTTTCACACTCAAGCAATTCTTATCCCCCCTGATGCATATGTATTACCAACTTTCAAATATGCTACCCTAGTCCGGGGACTCAGTTCTGCTCAAAACCTAGCTATCACCAAATGCTATGAGTGGTTAGTCTCGCCTCAGCAATAGTTCACCAAATTGTTGGATGCGGAACCTCTCCGAATCCATCGTCTTACTAACACAGTCATTGATAGGATAATGACTGAATTCACAATCAATATCCTAAATATTCTCCTTTGCACGAGTGTCCACATGTGCCGCAGAATTGGAAAGCTTCACCAACCTGGAATCCCACTATACGAGGAATTCCGAACCAGCAGAAGATATTCAAGGCACAGGCAACCAAGCCTAACAAATTTCATTAAGGAGATTTGGTTCTTAAGGCAATCAGACGCAATTTTCATTCCACAAAGAGTTCTAACTGTGAAGGACCTTTTATGATTGCTAACTCAGTAGCTGGAGGATACTACAAATTGGCTGACATCAAGGGCAAGACAAGTATACCAGTGATTCATGAGAATTGACTCAAGATTTTTGACGAATGAAGCATTCAACATTGGGTGTTTTATGTCCAAGACAAACGCTCAACACATCTGGCGTCTGCATCTTAGGATTTTCTTTTACCTGTATTTTTAATTCCTCCAAAACGTTTGCAATACTTGCATCCAATATTTGAATTCAGCAATTTATCAAAAGTTCTTTTGTTTAAGAAGAATCTCTATCAAATCCAAAATCCAGAAGAAAATCCTCAATCACTCATAAATTCAAAACCAGTCAAGAAATTCAAAACCAAAATAAAATCTCACATCTCTCAGAAGTTCAAGAGATTATGGAAAGAAAACTAAAGAAAGCCATCAAAGTACGATTTCTGCTTCTCAGCATTCTCCAAGACTTGCAAAGCCACTTTCTCCAACTCCAGCTTTTGAGTCAACTCAGTAATCTTGGCCATTTTCTCCACCACAACATCACTGGTAAAAGGTATATTCTTCACTACTGCATCCTTGATGGTGTTGATCTTCTGACGAAGCCACTTCAAGTTAAAGCCAAGTCTCTCAGAATTCTCCAAGTTGTACTCCCAATAAAAGAGTACATCTCGAGTGACGGTACTTCTGGGCCTGGTACGAATATCATCTATGACACGCAATATGTTTCCTAATTGCATTTTCAAGAAGTAGATACGTTCAGGATCTCTTGTAACAACGATATGGCCATACATCTTCCACAACTTCTCATACATGCTGGCATACCCAGTGGGAACGCTGAATCCACCAACAAATACATGATAAGGGAGTGAAGCACCAAATGGAGGCTCACAAATAATCTCTGCATTTTAATATTCGTGTATTACTATATGATTCTCAACTACTGCAACATCCTCTATTGTCATTGCAACATCTTCTTCTGGGACAGTCTCTTCTGTTCTTGGCTCGATTTCAACAACAACTGGAGTCTCAGTTTCCTCCATGGCTTCGGCAGCGATATTATCATAACCCGGAGGTGCAGATCTGGTGAGGCCACTACTTTGGTTCACCATATTGCTCGAATCATCAACATTGGTTCCATTATCCTCAACTTCAATATCCGATACCTAATACGAAGATTACATGAGATTAGAAGGATTCAAGCATAAGGACCAAAGGAAATCATAAAGTCCAGCATGTAAGTGAGCTAACACTATCTAAGTTTCTTTACTATGCATCCAAGACATGGGAAAAAAGTGTAGAAGTCATGAAATACGTTTTCAAACAAGCACATCTGAAGAAATTCTACACTGCCCTGTATGGAACGATGAACCGGGAGAAATTGGTAAGGAATCTAAGGTTTAGTCATATACCATTCTCTTCGTATGGATGTTCTCTAAAACATATCAAAATTTCATAACAATCGGATAAACGAGAAAGGAGATGTGGCCAAAACATTGGAAAACATACAATCTAAAAAAGTTCTGAAAGTCTCCTGGAAGTTAAATGTTTCGCCTTTTTCAGGCCCTAAACATGCTCAAAAATAAAAAAAGCTTCTTGCTAGAGCTTGGAAATTTTCTGGGCTTGAAGATACATATGCAGATCGCGAAAGTACGACTTTGAACGAAGATTCTACGGTGTTTTTACTAAAAGGATGAAGTCTGAAATTTTCTGGTGACGTATTTCAGCAAAATTACTCGTATACTCACATGGATTCTCATTCATTCCTTCATTCACAAATCAACAATATCATACTTCTATGAAGAAATTACAGGAGATATACTTACTAGAGAAGTTTCTAGATCATTTGAAGGCTCGGCAATGCCGGAATCTCCATTGGCAACCCCGCCATATTCATTCGGTTCGGGATTTCGGGAATTCCCCATATTCTCATCTCCCAAAGAAGAGTGTGCTTCATCAAAATGCTGCTTATCTACGATGATTTCCTCCTGGATGCATCAACGACAATTATCATTAATTCATTTCAAGGCATATTACGATGATTGACACAAAGAAAGACACTTACGTTGACTTTCTCGTCAATGCTGGATCCCTGAATTGTTCGACCAGGAGCAAAACGAAGACCGTCAATAACCGATGGAGCAAAATTCTGAAACGAATTAACAATATTCTTTTAAGATACTAATCGCTTGGACGAGAAATCTGCAACAATAAGGAAAAGCGCTAACAACTCACCAACGAAGTGGCAGGGGACTGCACATCATTCGGTATCATCATATGAGATGTCTTGCTCCTACCTTCTACGCCTTGGGGACTTTCTTGGAGTTCTAAGAAGTCTACACGGATTTGAGATCTCACAGCATGACCATCCTACACAGAATTAACAAATGATTAAAGTGCAACTATCATATTCTTTGTCAAAATCATGGGAAAACTTACCTGTGCACATTCTTTGCAAGACACTACGGGGAATTGGAGCATATTTCTCAAGATGCTACCACATCAAATATTGGAGGAACATATTATTAACATATGTTTTGATTTTCATGAAGCCATTGGAGACGCTGGAGTCTATAACCAAAGAGTCTAAATTGGCAAACAGTGAACCCAAAAATAGACTACCAATTGGAAGCTTCTCACCTTTAGCCATTTTTATGGCGAATGGAATCACAAACGGCTTCAACAAATGTCCACTATCCTCAAGAACATATCTATAGAGCCACAAGCATAAGAAAGCAGCAATGGACAAGGTTCCATCAACGGGTTCTTCAGGGGCTCCATATCTCGGCCACCAGTATCTCAGCCATTGAGCGTAACAAAATTTGGGAGACTCGTTGAATTCATGCATTTTAGCTTCCAAAGCGCCAGATATCAACTTCTCTTCTGCTGAGAGTTCTTCAGGGAAATTGCCGGTGACTGGAAGATGCAACAAAGCGACTACATCTTCCAAAGTGACAGTGAACTCTCCCCATCTTCATATAAAGGTGTGAGTAGGGATGCACCAACGAGCAAGTAAAGCCACGATACCTAGTATGTCATGATTAATGATTGAATCCCCATCGGCTTGAATGGCTCGTGTTACTTGTGCATGATCCAGCATAGTCCTGACACGACTGTGACCCAGCATATGTCTTGCCCATCCGGAGAAGTGTGCCAACGTTTTCGGGAAAGCTTGAATTCCACATGAGAAGCCAAATAATGTTTCCCTTCCAAACAGAACCGAGTTATTGCTGAAGGAGACACAAACTTGTTCTGAGCAGTGGTCGTGGGATTTATGAGCAACCGAAACGAGGAACCTAAAGGACGCTTTTCAGGCCTGTACAAATACTCAAAGAATCTATCTTTGATGCTTGTGATGTTCTTGGGTTTGGGGATTTCCTCCTTCCCCTGAGAAGTCCCAGAATCGCCGTTTTTGGAACAATCATCATCTCTGGAAAATGCATCTGTAAAAACATCCTCTCCGGAAGTGTCTTCTCTAGAAACGTCACTTTCAGCACCATCCTGGAATCGAGTCATCTTTGCAAGGTTGCTGCGACATTCCACACGAATTTCATCAGCACAATGGAAAAAGTAATCAAACAATCACGATGCTCACATCAGTGTCTGCAAAAAATGGTAATTCTAAACTCTTACCTATTTACGGTTTCACGAACTTAGTGATAATAACGTAAAACTCCGAAAACTTGCTTACTCTCTCAAACCTACAAATGTGAGAAAAAACTTATCATTCGAGAGTCAACACTGACTTTTCACGAAACTGTGAACAATTTGCGTAATTTCCTCATGTGAATGTTCCATGATTTTATACCGTAAACACACATCATTAAATCATGAAATATAATTGTTTATCTCTAACAATTACTCCACATTTACTATTTGATTTTATTTTATAAAAAAAAAAGAAAAAAAGAAACTCACGTGTGTATATAAAAAAAAACTTTTTTCTTTACGCGGGTTAATTTTTTGCTCAATCGAGCATTCGTCTATGAAACGAGGGTCTTTTCTATTTTTGCAAGGCTCCGCATATTCCAGATAAAATTTTGAAAGTTCATAAAATTTTTTTTTGTCATGAACTACTGGTCTTTTCAAAAAATTCCTTTAACCCCAAGGATCACGATTTACTACTTTTATTACGAACGAACCTACGTTCCTAAAAGTATTTGTAAAGTTCATGCTTTGGAAAACAAATTTGGATTTTTATGAAACTTAATAAATAAAACTTTTACTACTTCAACTAGACCATATCTATTCAAAATTTATGTATCCATTCCATATTAGGGATTTTTGCTCGTTCCTTAAACTAACAAACAAACTGGCATATATATATATATACGTTTTCTAAAACAAATTCTTCATAAATCCTACGCATGCATGCAACTATGGAATTTTTTTTTATGAACAACTCATGAAATCATGAAACACACAGAAAAAAAAAAAAAACGAGCTTACCTGTCGGCGCCGGAGTTCGATCGACGAATTCCGGCGAATCTTCTTCTGCGCTGCTGGTCGGTCAACAAATAATAAATTTTTTTAGGGTTACTTACATTTTATGTTAAATTTATTTCCAAAACCTAATAAAATATGGGTTTCCTTTTTGGGCTTGGGTCCAGAAATCCTAAATCGACCAAAACTAGACTTTGACCGGCCAAATCAGCGATGCTTCATCTCTCCTGCTCACGAAATCACACTCTGTCACACTATCAGGGTCCTCATCCGAACATTTGCTCGTACATGACACCATTGGAGCAAATCGAGGATTCTGAAAATACCTTTGTACGACTGAGTTCAACCGTTGATCTCGTCGATTGAAAATAACCATTTAATGCTTACTGCGGAACATGACTGTCCCTCGCTAAGCAGGGGACTTAATGTAGATGGTGGATTTTCAACAAAGGACAAAATCTTAAAATCATGATATTGCATGTTTCTGACACGACTTTTAGGCACGTGATGATTCATATTTTACGATCCATGGTGAATTTGTTTTCGAAAGGCCTCCACTAGCTGAGCGTTTGATACCTCGCATTTCATCATGCCCTCTATGTAGAATAACATAATTGGCCGGTTCTCCGTAATATTGAGAGCATTCACGCCTTCAGGACGTCGATGATACTCACTGTTCCCTGACTACATGAGAGAGACCCCCCTCTACATAGAAGAACGATTAGGCGGTTCTCCGTAAGATTGGGAGCAATAACTCCTTCAGGACGTCGGTGACACCCACTGTTCCCTGACTATGTATAAAGATCGTGTATAGATCCAAGAGTAACTACGTAAGATTGAGAGCAATAACTCCTTCAGGACTTCAGCAACACTCGCTGTCTCCTGACTATGCACCTTTCAGAACGGGTATGACGCTTTAACTGGATAATATCCCTTCTGTAATAGATTAATTCTACCGTGACATTCACCTCTGAATTCCTAGAATATAATCTATTTTATCTCATTGCTCCGATTTCATGATCGAATCCACGGCCGATATCGTGAAATGGTGATAGATTAATTATTACTCCGATTTCATGATCGAATCCACGGCTGATCTCGTGAAATGGTAGTAGATTACTCCGATTTCATGATCGAATCCATGACTGATCTCATGGAATGGTAATAAACAATCATTACTCCGATTCTATGGTCGAATCCACGATCCCATGGAATGGTAATACTCATTTTATTATTCCGCATCCATGGTCGAATCCACCACTGATTCTATGGATTGATAATAAATAACTACTCATCTTTATTACGCAATTTCATGAATCATTCTCCACTGAATTTCATAAACTAGTAATAAATACTCAACAACTGGGCATCTGGATCATCACTGAGTAAGCCCCATAAAATGGTGCAAGTGTACTCGACAATGATGCACGACTGAGCACCCGGATGCACAAACGAGCATTCAAAAAATATGGACAGATGAGGAATCCTACGCAAAACAGGAGAAAACAATAAATAATAATAAAATAATAAGAGGCGCCATGGGCCGGACCCACCAGTTGGCCGGGCGTGCCCTAGCCGTGGCCGGTCCCATGCCTCTTCCATTATTTTCCTATTTTTGTTATTTTCATGAACTCATGAAAACTCCTTGATTTTAGCAACTTTCCTTGTTTGAGAAAAACTCATGAATTCTCCGTAACTTCACGGATTCATGAAAAAAATAATATTATAAAACAGGAAAGGAGTGCAGGACCGGGCAACCTAGCCGGCCGGCCATGCCCAAGTCGTAGCCGGTCCCACGCCTTATAATCCCTAGATTTTTATAATTATTATTTACCAATTTCATGAAACTCCTCCGTTTCAACAAAACTCATGGATTCTCCATAATATCACGATTTCATGAAAATAATAATATAAAATTAGGGAAAGTGTTGTGGGACCCGGCAACATAGACGGACGGCCATGCCCTAGCCGTGGCCAGTCCCATACCTTACAATCCCTAGTCTTTTATAATTATTATTTTCCTCAATTCATGAAACTCCTTGGTTTGAGCAAAAATCATGATTTCGTCGTAATTTCTCAAATTTTGCTCGAATCATGAAAAACCAAAAGCCAACATGGTCACATGACCGTCTAGCCTCTCACGGCTATTTTAAATGTTAAAATACTCTTATTTTAATTTTACAAAATATTGATCAAACAGGCATACTTACTCATTCGAGCAAAAAATCAAGAGTTTCAGTCAAGATGAAACTCTTCTGAAAATTCACAATGTTGCTCGAACGCACATCAGAAAATACTGAAACTCTCAGTACGGAAACATGGAAAACATGGTAACACATGCATGCCTTCTTGACCGACCAGGGTCATGCCTAGGGCTTGCAAAAATCCGGTCCCACACGTTCTCATAATTCTGACCTAATTTTCTCAATTGCTCATATTGGGCCCAAATTCTCTACAACTAACCTGAGGATTGCTCAAACGACCAACAGCTGGTCCCATGACCACCAAGATCTGGTCTCATTCTCTCTTGGTCGGCCCCCCATTTTCATACTCAGGATTTATCACTTAATGCTGAATCGAGCACTATTTCAATAAATGATGAAACCGGCATTTAATCGTCATTCCTTCACCATATGGACAACTCAAGACCCTGGTGTACGCTCACTCGAGAAATTGGGCATCACATGGACGTCCATAGTCCCATGTGGTCGGTCCCTCTTTCGCTCATGACCTATTTTCAGCAATTCGTCAATTAATGACCAATTAATCAAAAATTAGGGTTTGAAGCAAACGCTTAACAAATCATCATTCTGAGCAAGTTCAAACACTAAATAAATTTATGTTGATCCAGCAAACAACACACGGATTAATTATATAATATTCGGTAACCTACCAATATTTTAATTAATATTTTCATTTGGTCACGTCACCAATAAATCAGTAATTCGTCGAATTGAGCAATACTTGCTCGAATATCGATCCAACTATCAATATTCAATAATTTATCAGTAATTCGTCGAATTGATAAATACTTGCTCAATTGCTCGAATATTGATCCAACTATCAATATTCAGTAATTTATCAGTAATTCGTCAAATTGAGCAATACTTGCTCAATTGCTCGAATATTGATCCAACTATCAATATTCAGTAATTTGTCGAATTGAGCAATACTTGCTTAATCGCCCAACTATCAATATTCAGTAATTCGCAATATCTCAATTGCTCGAATATTGATCCAAACCATCGATATCCAGTAATTCGTCGAGCAATACTTGCTCAGTTACTCGAATATTCTACTGAGAAATTCATCATTCATGCTCAATTCAACAAAACCTAGACTCATTGTCTAATCAGTCAACGTGGCTAATGAAATACACGTCTGTCATGCAGACTCCACGATTCGTGAGACTTCAATCACGTCACATGGGGGATATCAATTAGGGTTTTGGTCTGGCGACCTACGGCACGTGGATTCATCCACGATGAGAATGTGAGTAAGTCGTGCAACGGTTGAAGGAGTTAGCAAAGTAGTGGGTGGACGGTTAACCAAGTCTCCTCACGACCTAGAACTGGTTTCACCGCGATCTTCCACTTTCCCACTCTTTCACTCAAGAAACCGTCACACTTATAGGGATCAGTGGTTCATCATTCTTGCAATATAAATAAGTCCAAATTGAGGACAACAATAATTATCATTCGTCAACAACTCGATTAAAACTTATTCACATAACTCAACTTCAGCAGTTCATCAATTTGCAGAAACCTTCAACACATCCACAATCCTTGATCATCATTGATCCCACACAATTCTCAGCTTCCCTCCTACAGATCAACCCATCTCCCTCTTTGTGACTGAATTGACTCTGAAACGACCATTGACTTGGTTTAGGACGGAGTCCTACAGATTGATCTCTCGAATCTAAGCACTCCCTTTGCAGTGCATCTGTGTGAGGTTTAGCAGTTTACTTGGTTGAGGAGTCTTGTCCACACGCTCGATTATTCACTTTCCTAAAAAACCAGCAAGTCGTTTTTCCCCATCCACAAAAGTATATTGGAGTTAGTCCATACTGATTGCTAAGTGAAATATTGGGTGAGGTTGTTAGACCCCCACTTTTTCAGACAACCCTGAGAAAAATAAACTCTGAGAAGTCTTCAAGAACCTCTAGTGTACGTTACAGGTGAACATAAAAAGTTTCCCATAAGGATGTACTTTCAGGAACAACCAAACACAAACTTTTTATTTTTTCCGTGTTTGCCTGCTCTGATACCAATTGAAAATGTGGGGTACCAAAATACACCACCAACTTTTTCTTAGGAAACATGTATGGACTAAACTCAAATATAATTCCGAGAGTTCAACTTAATGAATCTCAATCAAGAAAGATATGAAGAGCTTATATCTCTTTCTATCACAATCAGAATGTTACAGAGACTAGTCCGTCAACCTGATTATACCGTGAGAGTACTTGAACGATTCCAAATATCAATATCCAAGAATCAATCAAGTCGTATCCAACAATTGCGATGGACTTATCTACTTGAATTGATTTTAGCGTACAACTTGTGATATTTCAATTATAAAGATAAACAAGATAATACGGAAAAGAAATAACACAAACACCAAAATTTTTGTTAACGAGGAAACCACAAATGCAGAAAACCCCCAGGACCTAGTACAGACTTGAACACCAAACTGTATTAAGCCGCTACAGATACTAGCCTACTGTCAGAACTTCGGATTGGAATGTAGTTGAGTCCGAATTAAATCGTCACAACAATTCAGTTACAATCGCGCTCCTTACGCCTCTTGAATCCCAACAGGACTCCACGCAATTGATTCCCTTAGCTGACGTCCTTTACATCCTAAGAGTTGCTTCAACTTAATTGAAGACTTCATACCAATCTTCCTCCCACATATAAGCCTATATGTGATTTTCATTCTAATCAAAGATCAAGGTGAGGTAGGAAATCGATTGCAATAGACAAAGTCTAGCAAACCTCAAAATCCGGTCTTATGACTCCCGAAGAGCAGCCTAGATTATTATTCACCTCACAAGTATAAACTTGTGGAATCACAAAGTCTGAGACGAAGAAACTTTGTGATTTCTATCTATCTTGTTTGTTGGATAAAGGCTCGACTATCAAAACAAGATCAGGATACACGAACTATCAAGATAACGATAGTTGGACCTGGCTTCACGAGTCCCTGTTTAAAGTCTTTTTAGTCACTAAATCCTAGAAGGGTTTTAAGAAGAGGATGACTTTAGTTTACAACTAGGACAGACAAGAATAGTGTCAGGGATTCAAAGATCCCAGTTGTTTGAGGTTTTTCTTTTACAGAATTCAAGATCAAGGTTGCTTTAGATTTAAGCTAAGGTAGCTTTGGAATCAAGCAATCAATAATCACCGTTAGATGAAAACTTGACTTGAGATTAACATAATACAATATACATTCTGGTTAGGATGAACCGTAACCGAACCGTGTATAATGCTTGGTTCATAAAAGTTAGCCGAAACTAGCCAATTGAACAATAAGCTTAACCATTTTCATATAACACTTTAAGACTTTTCTTGAGTTACAAATGTGATCAATCATGTCTAGATGTGTTCTTAGAGAGTTATTCAAATGCCGATTATCTCATAAAAAAAATTCTGATGCATCTGATAATATTCGACATGGTAAGTATGTGTACCGAGTACATATATTGTACCTGTTCGTGAATATTCTTGTCATAGTACGTGTACCGGGTATGTGTATCCTAAAGACAGAAACAAGTTCATGAACTCACAGATCTTTTATGGTATCTATACCTTTCCGATTTTGAAACCAACAGATCTTTTTCGGTTTGCATACTAGGAATGTGTACCTTCCTAGTTCATGAGTTCACAGACTTTTTATGGTATGGATACCGGGTATGCGTACTTAAAAGTCGTTGCCGAACTATAACTATGCCGGTACATATACTGGGTACATGTACTGCGAATCTGGACTTATAACAGTTCTCCCAGTATGAGAACTGATATGCATATTGTCCTATATCCATATTTATAGTAGTTTTATATCTCTCTAATAATCAATATGAAACATTCCCGAATAACATCAATGACACATATCACTGTTCCTGGCTATTTTCAAATGATTAAATCTTGAATCAAAATTTAGGTTATGAGCAATAAATTGTTCTTAACCAAATTCATCAAGTATGAACAAATGCTCTTAAGGTTAGCATATTTCGATAACGATATTCAAGATATACTTGACTCGAAATTTCTATTATGCATGTACTGTCTAATTTAGTCATGCGACAATGTCTCATAGATCGAAAGGTAAAAACTTGAGAAATAGGTGGTTCAATCTTCACTTACCTTTTTTTGATGAAGTTATTCAGAGTTCTTGTTGATCTTCGCCTTTAAAGTAGAACGCAGTGATATCTGAATCTCAACTACACACTCTATCCTAATCCGAGACTTGACTAAATGTAGACTAGAAATCAAGATATAGTTTTGACAACTAAATTTGACAGCAAGCTTGAGATAGCAACACTTGTGAGTTCGACCGAGCAATGCTCTAAAAGCATTCACCCAAATGGTTCACTGCTACCCCTCTGAGGTTTAGAGAAGCTTTCACAGCACCACCACCGCTATCACTTCATCACCACCACCTCAACCACTTGAGTAAATAAGGGTGTGTGTTTTGAGAATAGATAACACCACTTTTTTCAAAAGTGTTAAATCACATGGAGAAAATTATTTTGTACAAACAACATGCATACTATCTAGTTAGATTCATATCTGATTTTAAGAAACAACAAAAAATCTCCAGAATTCCAAGACGTAAATATATCAGTTGAATCCCAATTTTATTTCCATCTATTTGATAAGAAAAGAATCAATAGAGATCTACCAATGAAGTAAAAATAAAAAAGATAGGAAAATATATCAACAACTAATAAAACTTCTACCAAAATCAGATCTACATTAACCAAGCATCATCCCTTCATAAAACAAACAAAAAGAATTCCAAACAATAAAATAAATTTATTTGTTAATCTCTCAGTATACTAACTAATGAAAAAAAGAAGAGCTAAGGATAGGAATTCATCAAATATTTTTTTATGATCATCAAATCAAATATCTAGATTTTCAAGGAAGAAGATTTTCACGGAAGAAGATATAAGAGGAAAGTGATACGAAAGAGATTATATTAACGATGGAAAGTGATAAAATATTACACATTTACTGAGGAGAAGTCCCGAAGCAACTTCTCTACGAAGTCGAAAACTGAGATTTTTTGCTCCAAAAATAAATCACCTTTTTACTTATATAAGAGCAACTCCATTGGGCATGTCAAATTTTAGGCATTTGTCCATCCACGTGGATGAGCAAACATGATTTCTCTCGGTGGTCAATAAGCAAATTTAACTAGCAGACCCACTTTATTGTATAAACAAATATTCCTTTGAACTAGTGTGACCCGTTTTTATATAAATAATATTTATATATCATGTGGGACCCATTTATTAAAAAAATTAATAAAAATATATGTAAAACCAATTTTAACTAACTTTACGATTTTTTTTTGTGTTAAAATAGTGTATCTGCTCAAATTGAGCCGGCCCTCTTCTCAACTTGGGATGGTCGTCTCCATTTGATACGATCGTCTCAACCTGAGACGTGAAGCCTTTTGTTGATGGTGGATTTTCATTAAAGGCTAAAATTGTAAAGGCCGAAATTATGCGCTAACATCCTGCAAAGGATAAAGCCACTGATAAAATGGTGAATACTTCCCCACTGTAAACTTACAGCATTATCAATTAATGCATGACCAGCCTTGTATTTTCTGTACTGCTCCACTCTCATTATTGGTGCGGCATGACGACTGAGTGTTTCTCTCAGCATAGTAACACGAATCTCCAAGCGTTAATAATGAAGCATATACGAAATACCCGTACAGACTGCAATTCTCGGAGTGTTATAGTAACCGGATCGAGCATCTGGACTGTCTACGACAGTCTTGGAAATAATCACGACCACGCAAGTCGGCCACAAAGGTGCAAAGTCACGCCTGACAAAATAATCACCAAACGCCATCCCAGAATTGATATCCAAAATGGTGCGGAGCAGCTTGGAAAAGTTTGTGCGCACAAGACCGCCTACGGAAGTCTCAAATTCATCACGACCGTCCAACTTCACCAACATGGTTGGACGGCTAGATTATCCCATGACCGGTTAGGCAAATCTTGTCCTGTACACCAGCGGACCTTCTTCCTACCTGCATGTCCGACTCTTCCCTAACCTGACCAGATTGCAATATACGATTGTACGAAGTTGGGTCAGCATGGAGAATTAAGGGTCGCAGAAAAGTCCACTAAAAACCTAAAATTGATTACGACCATCCAACTTCACCAGCATGGTTGGATGGCTTAGATTAACCCTGAGATGGTCGGACACATACCACTGCGCTCAGCACCGGCCTAATAAGTGCCTCACACAATCGGCCTCTCCAGATGAGGTATATAACACGTATTTTTGGTTATCCAAACTAGCTAACACGCGGCCGGCCAAAACCCCTAATTAGGGTTTGTGTCGCAAATCGATCACGAGCGTCCATTTTCTCCTGCTCGAATGAAGGGTCCAGGAATAGATTAAGCAGGTCCGGCGAGTATCAACATGATCACTGTGGGCCCATCTATCTCCACACCTGATCGGCCAAGGCATACCATGACTGGTTGCCTCGATTCGCACGCCCAAACTAGGCATGGTCACACTTCCCAATTGCAAACCAATCTCGACCACTCAAATTAGCCGGACAAATTGAGTGGCTTAGATCACGTTTCTATGGGACAATAAGGTATAGATGTGTACAACATCATGCCGTCCGCACGCCTGACTGATCAGACAAGACCGCCCAGGCTTGGTCGTCTCGAAACACGCGCCCGAAGTAGGCATGACGCGTGGCCTTTGCGGCATGAGATTTCTGTCGCAAATCAATCTCAGCCATTCCTCTTTTCCTGACAAATTCAGTGGTCTACATTGCACCTTCATGAGACAGTGAGGTATAGGCGCCTACACCAGCATGCCGTCTGCACACATGCCCGATTGGCCCTGCCAAATATATCTCCCACGCTTGGATTCGACCAAGCTAAAGGTTGGTGTTTGAGCACCTCCTAAACTCTAATCCAACGGTCGCAGATGTGGGTCGCAATCCATCTTGTCCGTCCAACTTCACCATCTTGGACGGACAACCTAAGACAGGAGTTAGGCGACCAGTGAGGCATCACCAAAATCACCGTCCACCACTCTTCCGCACAAAGTGATCGGCCAAGTCAGGAATTACATGTATAGCCTCCAAACGATCACTCGAAGATGGCTAGACATGCATCTATTTTAAGACGCTTAATCGTGACTTACTCCGTTAATCCTTAAAACAGCGATGCTTCACACATGCTGATTATATTCGATGCATTACCTGCTTAGAATACACATGATATTTCACAAATATCGACTTCCTAAATAACTTAGCTATTTAATCTAGCATCACATGCTACCTTTTGTGGGTCCCACGATTCACACAATCAAGACATTAATCATGTCACAAACTGGGGGATACATACTGGGGTATTGGTCTGGCAGTTTACAGCGTGCAGCGCACAACGCGCCATCACAAGAATGTGTCAGGAAGACATGGATGGTTAGTGATGATGGGAGAAGTGGGCAAGACTAATCGTGTGACACTAACACACGCAACTCCATTACTCCATCACTCCACTTTCTCCACTTCCCATGAGATACGTGGGTAAGGTTCAATGACTTGTATAAATAGGTTCTCCTCCCTATTTCAAAACAACACAAGACAATAGAAACCAAGTGTTGATACAACCGTATCCAAACACCAAAAATGATAACTTACATTGTGCAAGCCAGTTCAGCTTTATGATATAAGTCATAAACAACCAACACCTCCACATTCTCAACACCTTCTTCGCTTCCCTCCCTAAGATCAACCCCATCTCCTTCATTTTGTGACCAAAGCAAGTATGGAACGGCCATTTCTTGGTTTAGGCCACAATTGTACATATTGATTTCTCGAATCACAAGCACTCCCGTGCAGTGCATTTGTTTAGGGTTTAGATTCATTTCTCATCCACACACCCCAAATTACCAAAACCGGAAGAAATATTTTTCACCCATAAACAATTGGCGACCACAGTGGGAGGTTAATCTCTCGGTTGTAATGTCAATTTCTTCAATATCCGATTCAAATTCATCAATTTCGAAGGGGTAGATCTTAGATTCAATTCAATCATCAACCTGTTTCAAGATGGTAGAACTTAGGTCAGGATCAGCAATCAATTCTGATGGAGATAGTGCGGATAACACTCTTGGTATCGATGTACCTGTCAGTTGAGATACTGTGGTCAATACATCCCGTGGAGTCGTCTCTTGTACTACCAACTCCAGCGGAGCAGGAGATGTTCCTGTAAGTGTAACACTACCTATCACCAGAGCCATAGCAACCACAAATCCCGGCATCTCCTAAAGTGTAACGCCTCCGGCAGTCACCAGGGAAACAACTTCCACTCCTTCATCATCAAGACGAGGAGACGGAGGGACGAGAGGAGGACAATCTTCCATTACTATCGCAGACTTGATGGAGAGTCAGGAAGCTCTTGCTAAGACTCAAACGGATATGGCTGCAACTCAGAAGGAGAAACTCGCGTAGCTCTCGAACGCCAAAGAGAAAGGGACCAGCCGTCCAACTTCATCACACGTGAGGGCCTGGAACGAATTCTCCAAAACCGAGGCAAAGGAGATCCAAATATGTACACCAGCATCAGCCGCCGTACCCTCAAGATGTGCAACGAATTCCTCTTCCAAGAGGATACACCTCTCCTTAGTTCTCCCTCTACGATGGTACTGGTAATGCTCGTGAACACATCTCTTGATTCTTGGAATCCCTGGGGGAGCATGGATACAATCATGTTCTCCGCCTGAAAGAATTCTCAAAGTCACTTACTGGAAGGGCATACACCTGGTACAACAACATCGCGCCTAACAGCATATCCAATTGGGACGAGATGGTCAGTGCTTTCTACAGAAAGTATTTCTTCGTATCCGAACATATCACCTTTACATACCTGGGAAGAGTTTTTCAGCGGAATAACGAGCATCCGAACGACTTCGTTAATAGGTTCAGAACCCAAGCACTGGATTGTCACGACCCAAACGTCACCGAATGCCAATTGGTAGAGTTGTGCATTAATGGGATGATGCCCATATACTGCGCTTTATTAGAGAACCTGGGCTTTCAAACGTTCTCCGAGCTCCATGAAGCTGCCAAACGCTCAACCACAACTGCACCAGCATTGCTAGAGAGAACCAGGGTTGTTCGAAGCGAAAATCTACGTGAGAGTCGAGGAAGCAGGCATCTCACGAACAAGCAATACAACACTGGTCCTTCTGTGAGTATGGTGGGCGGAGGAGGAAAAAGGAAAGCTTCAGCAACAGAACAACAAGCCAAGCGTACAGCTCTGACACGCACGACTTCGTCTCGGAAGGGAGCGGAAAAAGATCCTGCACAAGACACCGAAGATGCAGGCTTCCCTTTCCCCATGAATTAAGTAATGGAACTCTTGGAAGCATGGATTCAAGACGACGCCATCAAGCTGCCTCCTATCAGACGTACACCAACTGAAAAAGACATAGCAGACCCCAAGTACTGCCGCTACCATAGGTTTGTCCATCATCCAACCAAAGATTGCAACAAGCTGAAACAAATCTTCAGAGAGAAGATAGAGGCAGGTGAACTCCAACTAGGGAACAAAGGTGTTCATAGAAATCCTCTTCCTGTCAGGAACTGCATGATTGCTGGGGATTCTGTTCGCAAGACTGTACAATCTATGATGGAGCGCTTGTGTGAAATCTTATATTTCTCCAAGGAACGGCGCTAGGACATATTTGCAGCCCTCAACCGCGTTGTATCAGGCAGGAGTTTGTATCCAGAAAAGGAAGCAGTCCCGAAACCTCAATCCTTCTTGGAAGATGCAAGCAGGGGAAACTGGGGACTCTTAACCGTCACTCGTTTGAAGGATGTCGAGTTCGATAGCACATTAATTGATACGGCCTTCGAATTCAAAATCATCACTCTCAAGGCCTTGAAAGCAGCAAGTATTTCAAAGAAGGAAGCTACTCGCAGGCCAACTGTGATTAAAACTCCAGAAGGAGAGCTTGGAGATGCATATGGATACATCGATCTTGAAGTTAAATTGGGTGATGCCTCGACACAAGCAAAGTTCTACATAGTCAAAGAACATCCCAGTTACGACATGATCCTAGGACGCTCTTGGGTACATGACAACAAGACAACACTCGGAGTTTGTCCTCTACCAGGCTCGATACCTGAAAGGATCTCCAACAAGCCGTCTGGACTTGAAGACTGTCTGTTGCCGCACCATCTGCAGCTCGCCAATGTGACAAAACTTCCCGGAGAGAGCCCGTCAGCATACATTAAAAGGTTCCGAGCCCAAGTAAGTCTTATCACGCAACCCTTTTTGCAACCAATCACTCCTCACCCTGACAAGCACTAGGGAATGGTTCCAACTAACAAACCAACCCCGACTAAGAGATGTGAATGGGAGGCCGTCCCCTTCAAGCATTTTATCAAAATCTTAGAGGCTGTCTCGGTCAAAGATGATAAGGACAAGATCCATGCATCTGCACGCCCAAACCCATTTGGAATTGGAGATTTGGTGACGAAGACGGCTACATTCAAGGTTGGAAGCATGACGGTGAAAGTAACCAATCCACCTGGCTCACTCACTGAAAGAGAGGATGAACCATACCTGGTAGCAGACGTTATCCTAGGAGGCTACTGCAAGCTCATCAACGCTGACAAACTGTAAGGCGTAACAATTCACTCGCGATGGCTCAAACCCTACCGTACTTAAGACGTTGTGCTACCACTTTCCAGCGTCCTCCACACTTTAAAACGCTGTGCTATTTTCTCCAGCGTGTCTTTTTACAATTACCTTTTCATGTCATATTTGTAATTCCTCCATAAAATGATTGCAATACTTGCATTCATAATAAGGGTTTCAATTTTCAATTTAAAATTAATTGAAGTATTATTTCCATCCAAGAACTTCTTTACCCCTAAAGGAAGACACAAAGTCCTGAGTCAGCCTAAAACCCATTAGAGCAAGCCAGAGAAGGAAACCCTAAGTAAACATTTCGTAAGAAGTCAAGGAAATAAAATATGTGCGGAAAAGGAAGATGCTTTGAGCCATTCACCCAGCAAGACCAGGGAGATCTCACGTCAGGAGCACATACAGGTCCGTGGTATTCCATTATGACATTAGTTCTTTTATCATAAAGAATCACATACATATGAAGGCACACCATTGCACCTGAAAAGGTTCAGATATAGTCTTAACAAAAGATTATAACATAAAAACGTTTATTCAATCAAGCATACAAAAGATCCTGGACTCAGCCGCCACTGAGTACAAGGAAGATGTTTATGAATTACGGAAATGTATTTAAAGAGAAGAGAAGCAAAAATCCTAGCCGTCAACAAGGTCGACCGCGTCAACACCACTACTAGGTCCTGCTTCAAAGCCATCACCATCGTGGGACGTTACTTTTTTTTCCTTCGAATCTTCCGCTTCAGATGATTCCGCAGCAACGCTCTCCTTCCCATATCATCGGCAGGAGAAACTTCCATGTCTTCCTCAAAGGCCACATCAACATCAGAGATTGTGTTGGATGCTTTCAGACGCTCAGGTTCATCTGCGTCGGAATCAAGGATTATCACACCGTCGTGAATTAGATAATCACACTTATATTCACCAGGAGGGCGTCTGTGTTCAACCCTCCGCCTCTTTAACAGTGCTGCAAACCTCTATGCCCTTGCGCTCACTGGTGCACGCAACGCTTCATCGCGCCTTCATCCCTCCTCCATGTCAATTGCAGCTGAAATGACAAAAATACGTCCCCTGGCAATACGCAGATGCAGAAGAGACATCCCCTGTATAGCACGACCGACTTCGCGAAGTGGGAGATCGATTTTAGCCATTACTTCTTCTTGCGCATTAGCTTCGGACTTGTCAACTTCGAAACTTTTTTCTGGAGAAATTACAGAATGATCATCGCTCACCGCTTCCATGACAAGCTACAAAGAAGAAGAAGTTGTGAGCTCCACAAAAAAAAAATTCGTGAGGAAAGAAAAAGGGTCGGTACCTTTTATAAACAAATAATTGGGAGAATCCCAATAGAACAAGGATTCCTCTTTTGATTGGATTCCTCTTTTGATTCAAACACCCAAGGAAGGAAACCGGTCCCACCAAAGGATTCCATGCTTGCACGGCGGCGTTTACATGGAAAACTACTAGCGATCGGTCAAAGTTCTTCCGGGTAAACTTTCTTTATCCTGTCTTTCTCACATAAGTATGCCACCATCTCATGCCTACCCCACAATAGTGTAACCATTATGTGCTAGGAAGGGGACTTAATGTTGATGGTGGATTTTCATTAAAGGCTAAAATTGTAAAGGCTGAAATTATGCGCTAACATCCTGCAAAGGATAAAGCCACTGATAAAATGGTGAATACTTCCTCACTATAAACTTACAGCATTATCAATTAATGCATGACCAGCCTTGTATTTTCTGTACTGCTCCACTCTCATTATTGGTGCGGCATGACGAATGAGTGTTTCTCTCAGCAGAGCAACACGAATCTCCAAGCGTTAATAATGAAGCATATACGAAATACCCGTACAGGCTGCAATTCTCGGAGTGTTATACTAACCCGATCGAGCATCTGGACTGTCTAGTGTAGATGGTGGATTTTCGACAAAGGATAAAATCATAAACTCGTAATCATACGAAGCTCTGATTCAGTAATCAAACGTGAGTATCGAGACACGGGACTCTCATCGAATTCTCAACGGAGAGTACTTTCTCTCAGAGTACATGTAGATATGTAGTCTCACGACTGGACAACGACATATCTCATGAATACTGAATACTATCAGTGATTATTTCTATATAGCATCACGTGATGGACGGCTCCTAGACAGATTGCTCTGTTAGTATAGAGTTATAACGTCTTCAGGAACAAACAACGAGTTTACCCTGACTATATAAAGGATATGACTTACCGACAATCTCATATCGGGATAATTAATGCTCCTAGACAGCTTGCTCTGCTAGTATAGAGCCACAAAGTTAATTATTCCTAATTACAATTGCTCTTATTCCATGGTCGAATCCATGACTGGTCCCATGGAATGGCAATAACAATTGTTCTGATTCTATGATCGAATCCACGACTTGATCTCATAGAATAACAATAGCTATATTATCTCATTACTCCGGTTTCATGATCGAATCCACAACTGGTCTCGTAAATGGTAATAGATAAATCTTTATTACTCTGATTCTATGGTCGAATCTACGATCCCATGGAATGGTAATGCTCACTTTATTATTCTGAATTCATAGTCGAATCCTCAGCTGATCCTATGAATTAATAATAAACATCTTATTGCTCAGTTTTCTGAATTATTCTCCACCGAATTCCATAATTAGTAATAAATAATCAACAACCGGGCGTTTGAGCTACCTCTAAGTAAGCCCCAATTCAAATGGTGAAAGTGTATTCAACGACGATACACTAACAGTCACCACATAAACGAGTATTTCAAAATACAACGAAACGATGAACCTATGCAAAATAGAGAAGAAAATAATAAATAATTAAAAATATTGACCAGGGTGCTGGAGCACGGACACACGACCAACCGACCGTGTCGTGGTCAATCCCACGCAAGTTTTATATTTTTAATGCATTTTTATTATTTTCTATGATTTGATGAAAATTCTCTCATTTTATCAAATCTCCTTCGTCTCGAGGAAACTCCTCGGTTTCATGGTACTTCCATAAATCCATAAAAAATAATATAAAATTAAGGAAAGGAGTGTGGGGCGTGATCATTGGCCAACCGGCCATGCCTTGGTCCCAATCGGCCCCACACCCCACTGTTCCTTATTAATTTATTATTATTATTTCTCTAATTTCATGAAAAAACTCCTTGATTTCATGGTATTTTGCACAAATCATCAAATAATAATAAAATAAAATAAATTATGAAAACTTGTGGGACCGGGCCTTGGCCGGCCGGCCATTCCCTAGCCGGTCCCACACAACCCTTTGTTTTATTATCTTATTATTAGTTTTCCTTGGATTCATCAAATTCCTTGATTTCATGGTATTTCTCTCAAATTAGGAAAAATTCCTCAAATCATCAAAAATACCTAAAAAATATTAGAAAATTATGAAAACTCGTGGGACCGGGCCCAAGCCGGCCAGCCATGCCTCCACGGTCCCACACACCCTTGTTTTTATTATTTTAATTTTTTTGCTTCCCTGAACTCATGAAAACTCCTTCAATTCATGGAAACTCCCTATATTCATCAAATTTCTCAAAATTCATGAATTTTTCATAAAATCATCAAAATATTATAAAATTAAGGAAAAGGCACCACGGGACCGTGGTCACGACCGTCCGACCATGCCTTGACCACAGCGGTCCCACGCCTCCTCATTCCTTATTTTATAATTATTTTTCATCATCTCATGGTGTTTTCCTCAGTTTCGTCGAAACCCTAATTTTGGCATATTTTCTCGAATGGATGCTCAATTGCACGCCAGAAAATATCAAAATTCTCAGAACTGAGACGCGGACGCCTTGGGGACACGAGCACGCTATCTTGACCGACAAGGATTGGCTCTTTGTCTCACAGAAGCCGGTCCCATCAATTTTCAGCGTTTTGACCTAATTTGCACAATTTCTCGTATTAGGATTGGCTCTTTATCTCACAGAAGCCGGTCCCATCAATTTTCACAGTTTTGACCTAATTTGCACAATTTCTCGTATTAGGTCTCAATTTTCGCCTTGAGTACTACAGATTAATCTCTCGAATCTCAAGCACCCCCTTTGCAGCAGTGCATCTGTGTGAGGTTTAACATTTCGCTAGGTTCGAGGAGTCTCCTCCGTACGATCGTCTCCTCAATTCCTTAAAAACTAGCAAATCGTTTTTCCCCATCTACAGATTGGCGACGACAGTGGGAGATCATTCTCTCGGTTGCAATATAACAATTTCACAAGATGGTTGATCTCAGGTCAGGTTCAGTTACGAATCCTAACACAAACCTAGCACTAGCAACAACAACAATCAGAATATCCCGGAGACAATTCTGACCTCCAACACTGATGGTGGTGACATTACTCCTCCTCACGTCGAAGGTCATCCACTGTCCGGACGACACCCTGAATAAGTCAGAGGAGATGCACCACCTACCATTGCTGATCTTATCAAAGCGCAGGAGGCTCTTGCAAAGAATCAGACTGACATGGCTGCTACACAGAAGGAGCTGTGTACTTATCTCAAAACTCTTACTGACAAGATGTCAGAGAAAACTCAAGAGAAGGGAAAGGAGAAGGAGAAATCCTCAAACGACGAACCTGAAGTAATTCCAATCCATACAGTGGAAGACGACGAAGTCCGCAAAACTGCTGCAGACAACTCATCAGCGAAGGGATCATCGAACTTCATTACTCGCGAGGATCTGGAGCACCTCTTGGAGAACCATGGAAAAGACAAGACATCGCATGACCATCGTCATCAACCTCCTATCCTGCCACGATGCAGAGGATTCCACTCCCCAAAGGTTACGTTTCTCCAATTTTCACCTTGTATGATGGAACTGGCAATGCTCGGGAACATGTCTCTCGTTTTATCAAAGCCCAGGGAGAACATGAACATAATCATGTCGTTCGTCTCAAGGAATTCTCAAAATCTCTGAAAGGCAGAGCACACACCTGGTATAACAACATCGCACCAGGGAATATCAATAATTGGGGAGAAATGGTTAACGCATTCTACAGGAAATACTTCTTTGTGTCAGAACAAGTCACCCTCTCCGACCTTGGAAGGATGTTTCAGAGGGTCAGTGAAAATCCCAATGATTATGTGAAAAGGTTTAGAGTCCAAGCCCTGGATTGTCATGATCCAAACGTCACGGAGCAACAACTGGTGGACTTGTGTATCAATGGCATGCTCCCGGTCTACAGGGCCTTGCTATAAAACCTTCGATTCCAGACTCTGTAAGAGACTCATGAAGCTGCGAAGAGGTCGACAACCACTGCACCCGCTCTTTTGGAAAGATCAAAGTCTACAAAGACTGAGGATTCAAAAGACACTCGAGGAAGCAGGCGTTTGATCAATAAGTACTACAACCTGCAACCTTCAACAAATGCTGTTGAGGAAGGGAGTAAGCGAAAAGCAGAACCACAGCACAAGCATACTTCCTCCACCCCTTCAAAGGCACACAAGAAGGAGAATTCGAAAATCCCTCCTCAGCATACGAAAGATCCAGAAGAACTTAACTTTCCCTGTTCAATTGAAGAAGTTAATGAACTACTCGATGCCTGGATTCAAGATGGTGCAATCAAATTACCTTATGTCAAGAAGGAACCAACTGAAGAGGCCATGGAAAATCCTCGGTACTGTCGTTTCCATAGATACGTCAGCCATCCCACAAGTGATTGTAAAATTTTGAAGCGCATATTCAAGGAAAAGTTCGAATCAGGAGAGGTCAACCTGGGGACTGAGGGAGTGCACAAAAACCCCCTCCCAGTCAGAACTTTTACCATCTCTGAACCTCCTGTCAAGGAAGCGGTCCAATCTCTGATTGAAAATGTCTGCGAGTTGTTGTATCTTTCGAAAGCTCAAAAGAAAAACATGTTTGCTGCACTGAACCACATCGTGTCCGGAAAACGTCTACTGATCCAAGAAACCACCACCGAATCTTCAGCCACCGACAAGGAAATGTATGACTGGGGACTGCTCACCACAGTGCACATTAAAGGAAATGAGTTCAAAAGGGTTTTTGTCGATGTTGGTACCGCTATCAACATCATCCCTTTGAAAACTCTTAGAGCTGCCGGTATTACTCGACAGGAAGCCACCCACACTCCCACAGCAATTAGGGACCACGAAGGAATCTCTAGAGACGCATATGGCTTCATCACTCTCAAAGTTACGGAAAGATTGATCTGCTCTGAGACCAAGTTTTTCATAATCCGGGAAGACCCTGGGTACGACATAGTCCTTGGAAGAACTTGGATTCATGCCGGAAGGATGACGATGCCTTCAACACATCTTGTCATCGACAAGGATTCCGAGTCGGAAGACGAAGCAGAGGACACACCACCATTTGAGCATCTGGAGGAAGTAAAAACTCTGATGGGGCTTACGCAAGAACTTGGAGAAAATCCGCACACCTTTGTCAGAAGGTTTCGAGCTCAGGCAAGTCTTATTCCTCCTCTTTCTCCAATATTACCAATGTTAAAATACGCTACTATGGTCCAGGGACTTCTCCCCATGAACAATTTAGCAGTCATCAAAAGCTACGAGTGGGTAACTTCACCTCAGCAATATTACACTCAATGGTTGGGTTCAGAAATTCTTCAAATCGGTCACTCCATCGAGAGGTTTATTGTTGAAGACTTGGCTAAGCATGATCAACACTATGCTGGATACTCTCTTCCGCGCGAGTGTCCATATGGGCCACAATCGTGGAATTCCATCAAACAGGGAATTCTGAATCAGCGAAAGATATTCAAGGCACGATCGACCAAGCCCAACAAGTTTCATGAAGGGGAAATGGTTCTCAAAGCAGTTCAGCGCGGTCTTCATTCTACAAGGAACTCCAATTGGGAAGGACCATTCATGGTCGCTGAGTCCGTGGCCGAAGGATACTATAAATTGACCAACACAGATGGCAGAACCCTACCAGTAATTCACGAAAATTGGCTCAAGGCATTTATCTGAAATTATTGGACACTTAAGGTATTGGGAGTTTGAAGCACTCATGGCGTTGGGATTTAACATTTTCTTTCATTTGTATTTCAATTCCTCCAAAACATTTGTAGTACTTGCAATCAGTATTTGAATTCAGCAATTTATCAAAATTCAATTCATATTTCGTAAAATAAAATATCTATCAAATCTACAAGAAAATCCTTAACCATCAGTCAATCCAAAACCATCTAAATATCAAAACCCAAGTATAAACCTCATATCTCTCATAAGTTCAGAAGTTCAAGAGATCAGCAAGAAAAGGCTTTCGCTCATCAGCATCCTTCAAGATTTGCAAAGCCGCCCTCTCATTGTTCTCAACTTAGCAATCTTGTCCTCCTTCTCCTTCACATCATCATTGGGAAAGGTTATGTTCTTCTCACATGAATCCTTGATAATGTTTATTTGCTTACGAAGCCATTTCACGTTGAGGCCAAGTCTTTCTGAATTCTCCAAGTTAAACTCCCAATCAAAGAGTATATTTGGAGTCACGGTATTCCTGGGTCTCGTATGCATATCACTCACGACACGCAAGATAACGCTTACTTGCATGGTTAAAGCATAAGCACGCCCAGGGTTTCTGTCAACGATCATGTGGCCAAACTTCTTCCATATCGTCTCGTACAAGCGTGCATATCTAATGGGAACGCTGAATCCGCCGACCAGTTCATTAAAAGGGGGTGAAGTGTTAAAGGGAGGATCAAAAGCGACCCATGCAGTTGGATATTCATACACTATTATACGGTTCTCGGTCACTGGAGCGGCTCCCACGACCAAAACAACAGTTCCTTCGGTATTCTCCGCTGCTGCCTCGGTTTCTTCTATCACTGAGGCAACAACCATATGGGTTTCCATAACAGCAATAGCGACCTTATCATGGCCTTTAAATGCAGGGATGGTTGTCTCTTCATCAATAACTCCGGAATGGTTAGAGTTATCATCGTTGGCTCCAGTATCCTCAACTTCGGTATTTAGCACCTAATACGAAGATTACATGAGGTTAGAGTCACGAATCCAAAGGAGATTATGAAACACAGTATACCAGCAAGGCGACATCATCAAGGTTCATCATACTACATTCAAGGCACGAGCAAATAACATGAAATTCATGAAAACACATTTTATGATGAGTTCGTCTGAAGAAACTGAACTCTGCCATGTACTAGGAGACTAACTGGGAGAAATCTACAAGGAATCTTAGGATTGGTCATATGCCGTTCTCTTCGTATGTATGTCCTCTATGACATGTCACAATTTCATGACAATCCGATGAACGAGCGAGTAGATGTGGCCAAAATATCAAGTGATGCGCAATCTGAAAAAGTTCTGGAAGTCTCCTGGAAGTTTACTATTTCGTCGTTTTCAGGCTTTGAACGTGATCAAAACTTAAAAATCTTCTTTGCTAAATCTTGGAAATTTTCCGGGCTCGAATTTGCACATGCATATCATCAAAATCCGACTCAGGACGAAGATTCTACAGCGTTTCTATCAAAAACCTGGATTCTGAATTTTCTGACGACGAAATTCGACTAAGTTTTCATATATTCACATGGGTTTTCATTCATTCATTCACAAGTCAGCACTTTTATACTTCTATGAAGAATATACAGGATATATACTTACTTGAGGAGTCTCCAAAGTGTCCAAGGGGTTGGAATTGTCCACATCAACGACAATAGGAACATCACTTCCATCCGGCTCTAAATCTTGGGAATTACCTCCATTCCCATTCCCAGAGGATGATTGAGTTGCAGAATTCTCCATCTCCATGACGACATCCTCATGTACACGTCCTTTACAATCAATATTTTCATCTATGAAGCACCATATTTGGACAAGTGAATAAATACTTACAGTTCCTCCGTCACTCAAATCAGCGATTGCTTGTTCAGTAGCGGAAAATTGAAGACCTTCAAGACTTGATGGAGTAAAATTCTGCAACAAAATTAACAACATTGTCTTCATGATTCTAATGTTAATAGCAATGAGAGTCACGGTGAGAAATATTGGGAACTCACCAAAGCACCAACTGGGGACTTTACGGTATTGGGTAACAACTTATAACCTTTATGCCTGCCTTCTCCGCCATGAATAACCGCCTCAGTCTCTGAGAAATCTACACCGATTCGAGGTCGTATATTACGACCGTCCTGTGGTGAAATCCAGTAATGTGATCAGAATACAGTTCTTATAATTTCGTGAAGATTATATGAAGAAACATACCTGAGAGCATCCTGGAGACGACTTTCGTTTATCACCAGAAAGATACTTCAATCTTGGTCGACTGGAAATCATCTCAGCCGAAGGAAGATCCTTGAATGGAGGTCTGGGAAATCTTACAAAGCCACGCAAACGCCCAAGTTGCTGATCCCAGAATTCTACATAACCTGGGGTTACATAGGCGAATCTATCAGAACCAGGAAACCAGTAGCTACTCCCATCCACGTGAGTATGATCCAAATGAGTCATGAGTTGCTCAACTGATGGCTTCCTTCTCCATATGGTTGGAACACACTGATCCATACCCATTTGTCGAGCTGCTCTATCAAGGTTATACTTCTCCACTGAAAGCTCTCCAAACGTGGCTGATAGCAAATGACCAGGGGTGCAACTCAACATGAAAGATCTTTCGCCATCACTCAGATGCGCACCAGACGTCAAACTCGTGCTTTCTCCAGTATTGAAAGTCATCGGCTGAGAAACATAATCAGGTACTGACACCCACGGGCGAAAATTGAACTCGGGTTCTTCATTTAACACATCAATAAAGCGTATTTTAGAACGAGGCTGCTTTGTGGACCAACACATGATCCTAGCATTATCTTTCTCAGGGAAAGTATGGCGCGCATCATTATTTGGTCCTTGCAGAACATTACGTGGAGTAGGTGCATAATTCTTAAAATGCTCCCACATCAAAGCTTGAAGAAACATCGTGTTGGCATAACAGTCAATCTTCTCGTATGTGGTGAAGCTTTTGATTTGAGGGTCAGATGACGTTTCAGTCCCCAGTGTTGAGACTTCTGGAGCGGAGGTACCGCCTAACTCGGATGTTCATTTGATGAGAAAGTCGAGGATGTGGTTTATCGTCTCCTTCATCAGGTCCATGTTCCTGGTATGGACCTCTAGGATTTGAGCCAACTCTGCCAAAGTCGGGATCCCTCTGCCTTCCATGCCGCCAGGTGTAACATGAGGAATGTTGCCGTTTGAAATATTCTGATCTAAATTAGTTGAATTAGTCCTAAGACCAACCATCTTGTGAGATTGTTAGATTGCAACCGAGAGATTAATCTCCCACTGTGGTCGCCAATCTGTAGATGGGAAAAAAGATTTGCTGGTTTTTAAGAAATTGAGGAGACGACCGTACGGAGGAGACTCCTCGAACCGAGCGAAATGTTAAACCTCACGCAGATGCACCGCTGCAAAGGGGGTGCTTTAAATTCGAGAGATCAATCTGTAGTACTCCGGCCTAAATCAAGACAATGATCGTTCCAGAGTAAATTCGGTCACAAGAGAGGATGGGTTGATCTGTATGAGGGAAGCTGAGAAATGTGTGGAATCAATGGTAATCAAAGATTGTGGGTGTGTGAATTCTGAATACGATAAGCTCTGAGTGATTGAAATTGCTCAATTGAGAGTAGTTGCTCAATTGATGAGTTGATGATATCGTGTTGTCAGTTTGACGTGAGATTGATGATACTGATGATGATGATTCAATCATGATTCAGAGACTTATTTATATTGCTGGAATTGTAGACACCATGATTCCATGAAGTGTGACAGTTGATGGAATCAAGGAGTGGGAAGTGGAGATCGTGTTTGAAACCAGTTGCTCAACGTGTGGAGACTTGGTCGATTTTCCACCCACTACCTCGTGAATTCCTTCAACTGATTGCACGACTTGCTCACATTCCATCGTGTGTTTGAACACACGTGCCGTAGACCGCCAAACCAAAACCCTAAGTGATATCCCCCCAAGTGACACGATTGACGTCTCGTGGTTTGTTAGTCAATTGATGACTTCGTGGTTTGATGGGACGATGAGTCCATGTAGTCGTTGAGTTGAACATGATGTTCTGAAACTCGTGAATTGAACATGTCATGAGACAGAGGTATAATTCTTACGATGAAGTGAGCAAGTATTGCTCATTCGGTGGATCGTTGAATATTGATTGTTGAACCAATATTCCTTGGTTTGAACAAATATTTATCATCTGATCAAATGTTGCTCATGTGATGAATTGTTGAATATTTGATCGTCTGAGCATGTGTTGCTCGTCTGATGGATTATTGGCAGCGTACCAAAAATATTAATTAGAATACTGGTCGTTGAACCGAGCATAATTAATAAAATTAATGACCATGAGGTCGTCATAAAATTATTAAGGTTGGAATCTGGAATGATGATCCTTGGATTCAGAAACCCTAATTGGATCAATTGATGATCAATTCATGGTTCGTCAGAATTTCAACCATGGGATGAAGGAGGGAGCGACTACATGGGACCATGGATCAACCATGTAGTTTTCATATGCTCACGTGAGCAAATACGAAGAACTCCTGAAGAGTTGACGATTTGTTGGTGAAAGAATGATTAAATGCTGGTTTAATCATTTATTCAAAAATGCTCGTCTGAGCCTTAGGTGAGAAAACCTAATTAATTATGACGAGGCGAGGGACCGACCATGGAGTCATGAAACCGTCCCTGGGTTGTCACGTGACCGCCTGACGATCACTTCATGAAAATCCAAAGTGTTTGGGAGAGTTTTGGACCTAATACGAGCAATTGTGCAAATTAGGTCAAAACTTGTGAAAATTGATGGGACCGGCTTCCATGAGCCAAAGAGCCAATCTAGGTCGGTCAAGATAGCGCGCTCGTGTCCCCAAGGCGTCCGCATCTCAGTCCTGAGAATTTTGATATTTTCTGGCGTGCAATTGAGTATCCATTCGAGAAAATATGTCAAAATTAGGGTTTCGACGAAACTGAGGAAAACACCAAGAGATGATGAAAATAATTATAAAATAAGGAATGAGGCGTGGGACCTCCGTGGTCAAGGCATGGTCGGTCGGTTGTGACCACGCTTCCGTGGTGCCTTTTCCTTAATTTTATAATATTTTGATGATTTTATGAAAAATTCATGAATTTTGAGAAATTTGATGAATTTTGGGAGTTTCCATGAATTGAAGGAGTTTTCATGAGTTCAAGGAAGCAAAAAATATTAAAATAATAAAACAAGGGCGTGTAGGATCGTGGAAGGCATGGCCGGCCGGCTAGGGCCCGGTCCTACGAGTTTCCCTAATTTTATAATGATTTGATGAAAAATTCATGAATTTTGAGAAATTTGATGAATTTTGGGAGTTTCCATGAATTGAAGGAGTTTTCATGAGTTCAAGGAAGCAAAAAATATTAAAATAATAAAACAAGGGCGTGTGGGACCGTGGAAGGCATGGTCGGCCGGTTAGGGCCTGGTCCCACGAGTTTTCCTAATTTTTAATATTTTTAGGTATTTTGATGATTTGAGGGAATTTTTCCTAATTTGAGAGAAATACCATGAAATCAAGGAATTTGATGAATTCAAGGAAAACTAATAATAAAATAATAAAACAAAGGGGCGTGTGGGACCGGCTAGGGCATGGCCGGCCGGCCAAGGCCCGATCCCACAAGTTTTCATAATTTATTTTATTTTATTATTATTTGATGATTTGTGCAGAAATACCATGAAATCAAGGAGTTTTTCATGAAATTAGAGAAATAATAATAATAATAATAAAATAATAAGGAATCATGGGTGTGGGGTCGGTTGGGACCAAGGCATGGCCGGGTGTCCAATGGTCACGCCCCACACTCCTTTCCTTAGTTTTATATTATTTTTATGGATTTATGGAAGTACCATGAAACAGAGGAGTTTCCTCAAGACGAAGGAGATTTGATAAAATGAGAGAATTTTCATCAAATCATGGAAAATAATAAAAATGCATTAAAATATAAAACTGGCGTGGGATTGACCACGACACGGTCGGTCGGTTGTGTGTCCGTGCTCCCAGCACCCTGGTCAATATTTTTAATTATTTATTATTTTCTTCTCTATTTTGCATAGGTTCATCGTTTCGTTGTATTTTTGAAATACTCGTTCGTGCGGTGACTGTTAGTGTATCATCGTTGAATACACCTTCACCATTTGAATCGGGGCTTACTTAGAGGTAGCTCAGACGCCCGGTTGTTGATTATTTATTACTAATTATGGAATTTAGTGGAGAATAATTTACAAAACTGAGTAATAAGATGTTTATAATTAATTCATAGGATCAGCTGAGGATTCGACTACGAATTCATAATAATAAAGTGAGCATTACCATTCCATGGGATCGTAGATTCGACCATAGAATCAGAGTAATTGAGATTTATCTATTACCATTTATGAGACCAGTTGTGGATTCGATCATGAAATCGGAATAATGAGATAATATAGTTATTGCTATTTTATGAGATCAAGCCGTGGATTCGATCATAGAATCAGAACAATTGTTATTGCCATTCCACGGGACCAGTCGTGGATTCGACCATGGAATATGAGCAATTAGGAATAATTAACTTCGTGGCTCTATACTAGTAGAGCAAGCTATCTAGGAGCATTAGTTATCCCGATATGAGCTTGTCGGTAAGTCATATCCTTTATATAGTCAGGGTAAACTCGTTGCTTGTTCCTGAAGACGTTATCGCTCTATACTAGCAGAGCAAGCTGTCTAGGAGCCGTCCATCTCGTGATGCTATATAGAAATAATCACTGAAAGTATTAAGTATTCATGAGATATGCCGTTGTCCAGTCGTGAGACTACATATTTACATTGTACTCTGAGAGAAAGTACTCTCTGTTGAGAATTCGATGAGAGACCCGTGTCTCGATACTCACGTCCGATTGCTGAATCAGAGCTTCGTATAATTATGAGTTTACGAATTTATCCTTTGTCGAATATCCACCATCTACATTAAGTCCCCTGCTTACTGAGGAAAGCTGTGTTCCTCAGTCATCATTAAATGGTGATTTTCCGGCCATAAATAATAATACCAGTAATTGAACTTAGTCGTAAGTTGAGACGTTACCGGATTTAAAGAGCATGAGCAAACCACGACTTGATGAAGTATTCAATGTCATATTGGAGCGTATTTTGATGAAAATAAATTGGCGTTGAACCGCTGGTTTGGACGACGAGTCCGTGGTCGGTTCGGATTCGCGGGTCGCGCCCAATAAGGAAATCCTTAGAAAATTAGGTTTTGGAAATAAAATTGATATAAAAGGGATTAATCCTTTCTTTTTTTTTATTTCATGCCCAGGGCTCCATCACTCCTTCATCTTCATCACGTCCGAGCATCAGGAGTTTTTTCCGGAGCTCCGATCGCCACCGACCGTCGCCGCCACCGTCCGACCAGTTTCCGGCCGACGCCGACTAAGTGAGATTTTTTTTTTTTTTTTTTGCTGTTGTTTACATGAATTTCATGAAGTTATCATGTTGAGATCGTATACATGTGTATACAATTGGTGTGAGTTTTATGAAAAACCCTAGTTTTTGTAAACGTATGTTCGTTCGATCGTTAGTTTTGTAAACTAACTATAATCCCTGATTTAGGAGAGATTTTCTTTTAGTATATGAACCTAGGTTCAGTGATAAAACTTAGTTTATGAGTTTTCATGTGTACCAAGGTTGTATCATAAAAGAAGTGAATTTTCATGAAGTCGGAATAATCCTTCGTTTTAAAGACAAATAACGATGACACGAAGGAAAATATGTATGATGAACTTGTGTCCAGTGATAAAATTTTGCTTATGAGCTTTCATGTAAATACAAAACTTTATTATATGTATGAGATGTGAGCTTTCACAATATTTTTTAAAATAAACCTTCGTTTCAAAGACAAATAACGACGATACGAAGGAAAAATAATTTTTTTTTATATATATATGCACCCGTGACATATATTGTGTAAAATATGATGGTATATTTTGTTTGCATGAATTTGTTTTCATTAGATAAAATTCTTGAGAATTTATGTATACAAGTTGCATTAATTGCTGCTTTTTTCGAAAAATCAAAGCGTGGGTTTTGAGGAACCTTCGAAGATAGACAATATATTTATGATGAAATATTTTATTGTTGTAAACTTCATAGGTCAGTTGTGTGAATGTTCACATTATGAAAATTGTGACCGTGATTTTATGAAAAATCAGTTTTGAAATTAATAAAGTTTCGTTCGTTTTTTTGCAGTTTTCGAAGAGACGAACGGTTTTGAGATGTTACCTCTAATATTACTATCACTATTGTTAGTGGAAGTATAAAAGGTAAGAGTTAAGAGTTACCATTTTTGCTGATGTTGGTTTGTTTACATAGTAGTAATCTTTGATCTTCCGGTTCCAGAAAATGTCGACCAACAGTAACAACAATTATGATTACTGGTATTCCTCTTCTTCCTCTGGATCTTCTGATGAGGATTCCGACGCTCCTGTAGAGAAATCGAAGGCTAGGGTTACCCAGGAAGGGGCTAAGCCTAATGTTCCTTTGGGTAAGCGAAGAGTCTCTTTTGCTGAACTCGAAAAGAAAAGAGCTGAAGACAAAAGGAGGATGCTCGTCAACGTGAAAAATATCGCATCCGGCGTAAGAGACAGAGGGTTGAGGAGAAGCGTCAATTCTTGGATGGGGTGCCTTCTGATTCTGATGTTGATGCTTCCAAAGGAGAGATCACATGGGAACCATCCGAGCGCTACGTTAAGCCTGATCGATATGAAAGAGAGCATCGAAGGACGATGAAGAAAATTGAAGCTGAAGCTGCAGCAGAAGATAATTCGGATTCAGCTGATGATGTTATCTTCCGTCCACCGGACTTCACCAATGATCCTGACAGTGACTCTTAAGAAGATGATTCCGAGAAGGGCAGTGACGATGAAGCTAACAATTCGGATGAGTCCGACGAGTAGTTTTACTTCCATCTTCTTGTAGATGGTAGAGCGTTCCCTTTTTAGTCTTCATAGTGAATATCTTTCTTTTGACTGTTTAAAGACTTTACTTCAATTAGACTTTTCTTCTGAATGATGAACATTTTGTTAACGTCGATTTCTTTTAATCCATGACATGGACCAATGTCCATATATCCAAATTCATCATGACTTGTCGATTTCATGAGAAGTAACATAACACGGCTGAGAATTCATGACGTGTACAAGGCCGCGTGGCCTATCCTCTGACCCGTGATGTTCAGTCCCCAGTGTGTTATTTTCCTCCGCGTCTTTGGTATCGATCCTTGAAGCCTAAGGTTTCATTGAAACTCATAATTGAGTTGACTGTATGACTATCGCCTCATATATATATCTTCAAGACTCCAGAACTATGATCCACGCAAATATTTCTTCCATTCCTGAGTTAGCTTCATCGTGCAGAGAAGTTTTGATCCTACCCTCTTGCCGCCATGTCGAGCAATAGCATTTCTTCTCAAGATGATCTTCAGTCGAAGCGTGAAATAACATCGTCTATCTCAGTAAGTTGTGCACTTCTTCTTCTTGTCCTTTATTTTCTCTGTTCAATCGAGATTGTTGATCACAAGAGAATGATTTGTCGTAGGACTATAAGAAGAATGTTACTCCTCATAATGCAAGGCCTAAGCGGATTGTTAGATCTCCTGCCCAGTATGGATCGGCTCGTGATGAAGCTGGATCGTCTGTAAGTAAACCTATGAATCTTGAGATTACACTGAGTCCCGGGATTAACACTCCTTCGTTTCATCATAGGCGGATGTCCGTGTCGTCGTCGATGCTAGACGAAGAAATAGTGGAAAGTCTGTGACCGTGGTTGAGGTTGAGGAAAGCAGTAACCAGGCATGTGAAGATTCTGTAGGATCCGTGGAGACCGGAGACGGTGTCCACGCTCGTGAATACCCAACCGCTGGACTTTTATTCGAATGCCCATTGATTAATACCTTCCCAGAAAATGAAATGGTAGGCGGATTCGTGGTTCCCAAATGCCATGTATCTTGTACACCAAGATCGGGAAGAAGTATGGTCACATTGCCACCACAGAAGTGTGGAAAGATTTTCTTCCAACCCTTTTAACCACGGTAGCGGGGTTATTGTCGATCATCGAGGAAATGAATCAGATGCATTTGCGAGACTTCAAAAACCATGAGCTGCACCAATGGGATGAAATGATCTCGAATTGTGAGATATTGCGATTCAATGTAAGCTGGCTCCGTCGTCGTCTTGAGATAATCAAGGTTCATAAGGCAGCAGAGGCTGCTGATGCAATTTCCATGAATGCAGCTTTACTGGATGAGGAGAGGATACTGGCTCTGAAGTCAGCAAGGGTTGAGAAAGCAGTCGAAAACTTGAAGGCAAAGACCAAGATTTTTCAGAAGAAGCTTGACGAGGCTTCTTACAGGGATTATCCGTTGCTAGATGGTTTGCTCTGAATGAGCATTTGTGGTTGTTGTTTTTTGAGTAAATCTGAGTTTCTAGTTAGGTGAAACAGTTGATCATGGTATGAACGAATTTTGCTCATTTATGAAATGAACAAAGGAGCATTCGTATGCTCTTTGGAGGAATGAAATTACATTTTTGAAAATGCTTGAAATGATAAAGAGGTAGTTTGTTTTATGGATCAGGCATAATAAGCTTTGAGCCATTTGCCATTGATGATGTTTCCTTCCTTTCCTCCATTGATTTCTAAAATTTTGTAGTATCCGCTAGACACTGCTTTGATAACAACATATGTCCCTTCCCATTTAGGAGAGAACTTAGGAGCGGACATGTCTTGTTGAATGTGGTTTCCCGTCTTTAATACCAAATCTCCTACTTGAAATGTTCGAGGTCTTATCATTTTGTTTAAGGCTCTGGAGATCCTCTGTTTGTAAGCTTCCACATATTTTTCCACCTTGGTCCTCCTTGATTCCAACATATCTAGCTCAGCGATTCTTGATCTGGAGATTTCGGCCTCATCCCATTGTACACTACTGGGTGCTGCAATCCTGGCTGAGGGAACTTTGATTTTTGCTGGAAGTATGGCATCGGCCCCATAGACAAGGGAATATGGCGAAGTACCAATCGAACTCCTTGGTGCAGTTCTGTAAGCCCATAGAGACATGGGTAATTTCTCATGCCATGATCGAGGATTGTCATGAATCGTCTGACTGAAAACCCTGACCAAAGTCTTGTTGGTACTTTCTGCTTGACCATTTCCTTGTGGATAGTAAGGCGTGGAGAAGATTTGTTTGATCCCATATTTATTGAGCAACTTCTCAACATCTTGATTGACAAAAGGAGTTCCGTTATCTGTGATGATATGCTTAGGAACTCCGAATCTGCATATTATGTGCTCTTTGATGAAGGCGGCAATCGTAACTCCAGTGGTTCTTTGAAGAGGAATAGCTTCGACCCACTTGGTGAAGTACTCTGTCGCTGTGATGATGTATTCATGTTGTTTTGAAGATGCTGGATTGATCTTCCCAATGATATCTAGTCCCCAGCTGTAGAAAGGCCACGAACTATTCACAAAATTCAATGGGAGATAAGGAGTGTGGATGAGATTACCATGAGTTTGGCATTGGTGACACCTCTGGACGTGTGCGGCTGCATCATCTTCCATGGTTGGCCAATAATATTTCTCATGAATTTGAAGAAATAGTTTCCTCTTTCCTTGATGTTTTCCATCATGTACTTCCTTAAGGATTGTAGGGATTTCATGTTAGGCTAAGCACCTTAGTAAATTTCCACCAAAGCTTTTGCGATATAAGATCCCATCGAGATAGATAAATCTCTTAGATTTCTGAATGAGTTTGACTTCTTGCTTCTTTCCAGTGGTAGTTCGTTGTCCAGGAGGTATTTGATGTAAGGATCCCTCCAGTCCCCAGTGTGTTGGATCGTCAAAACCTCTAAGTGATGAGGAGGTGTTTGGCAATAAGGACAAGATTCTTGTAAATCTCTTGATCGAGTCTCCATGGATGTCCAATAGTACCCCATTCTTTGAAGCTTTCTGTAAAGTGTTACCACTAACGTTTGCCCACAGACTTCCTTATGTATGCGCTTGAGTTGTTCTTCCGCTTCGTCGCTCCCAAGACATCGTGATAGAGATCCATAAGGGTTTCGATAGTATATCCCTCCATGAAGCAAGAAGTAGTTCTTCAATTCCTTGAGGCTGACTTGGCCTTCTGAAATAGAGCTGCTCAATTCATGAATGATGGGTGCTCGCCAATCATTCGCTGGAATGTCTTCGATCTAAGTGAGCCAAGTTGATGATACCATACATCTCTGTACAGTGATCGTTTTCTGTGCTCCTTCGAATTGCAGCTTGGAGGCGAGTTGCTAGGAAATCAGCATGCCTATTGTTAGTCCGTCCAGTATGGACGATCGTTGCGTCAGGAAAATAGGTCAACAGTCGCTGAGCTTCGGTTCTGAATGGAGCAAGTGTGATTTCTTTGAGAGAATACGTTCCATTCATCTGGTTGACCAATAATTTTGAATCTCCCCTTATCTTGAGATGTGTTCTTCCTGCTTGCTTGGCCAAGGATAATCCTAATAGGAAGGCTTCATATTCCGCTGAGTTGTTGGTGCAGTGGAAATCCAACTTGAACGAATGTGAGAAAACTTCACCAGATGGAGACACCAGCACTATGCCCGCTCCTCCGGTGTCACTACTAGGGGTGGCAGATCCATCAAAGTATAGAAGCCATGTTTCTTCCTTGATGACCAAGATGTCTGGGAATTCGCCGGGCACTTCTTCATGTAGTGTTGTTGTGTCTTCCCCTGGAAAAGCGGCGAGCAAGTCTGCGACCGCTTGACCTTTGATGGATTTAGGTGGCGTGCAAGCTATGTCAAATTCTGACATCTGGAGTAGCCACTTCGCTGGTCTTCATATCAAGGATGGCTTTGATAGCAAGAACTTTATGGGATCAACTTTGGAGATGAGTACGACCATGTTAGATAACAAGTAATGTCTGAACTTCTAGATTGCATGTACCAATGCCAGGCATGCCCTTTCGTCCTTTGGATATCGGAGTTGAGCATCTCTCATTGTGCGGCTGAAGTAGTAAATCGGTCGTTCGACGCCTTTGTCGTCTTCCTGAGCGAGGAGTGCGCCGATGGAGACGTCACTGGAGGTTGTGTAAAGAATCAGAGCTCGTCCCAGCACTGGAGACCTCATGACGTCCGATTACAATAATATCTGTTGTATTTTATGGAAAGCTTCTTGTTGAACAACTGTCCAGGTGAAGCTTGCTCCTTTCTTCAGCAGAGGTGTGAACGAAGAAATGAGTTGAGCTAATCCAGGAATGAAGCGTCGAATACAATTTACCTTGACCATAAAGCTCTGTAGTTCCTTCACGGTACGTGGAGGAGGCATGGTGGTAATAGCTTTTGCCTTGTCGGGGTCGACTTTGATCCCTTCAGCCGTGACCAGGAATCCTAAGAATTTTCCGGAAGAAACTCCGAATGCGCACTTTAAAGGATTCATTTTTAATTTGTATTCTCTGCACCTTTCAAACACCTGCCTTAGAACTTCGAGATGAGATGCTCGAGTCTTCGATTTTACCACCACATCATCAACATATTCTTCTACTTGCTTGTGCATCATGTCGTGGAATATGGCAGTCATGGCTCGTTGATAGGTGGCACCAGCATTCTTTAATCCAAAGGGCATCACAGTGTAGTGAAAATTCTCGATGGGAGTACGGAACGCAGTCTTGTTGGCGTCATGTTCATACATCTTGATCTGGTTGTACCCACTATAGCCGTCCATGAATGAGAACATACCGTGACCACTGGTTGCATCGACGAGCATGTCAATGTTGGGTAGAGGAAAATCATCCTTTGGACAACATTTATTCAAGTTCCTGAAGTCGACACAACATCTGATTTGACCATTTTTCTTTTTAACAGGTACCACATTTGCTAGCCACGTTGGATAATGAAAAGGTTTGATGAACCCTACTGCCAACAGTTTCTGGATTTCGACCTTGATTTGCTCCTCGACTTCGTGTCTAAATTGTCTGGGCGGTTATTTGACAGCTTTGGAACCAGGGACGATGTGCAGGTGATGGGTGACGAGTTTGTACCATCTTGATATTCTTTTAATAATTTTACCATCTCGTCCGCTCCTCTGGTGATAGCACTGAACTGATCAGGATTGGCCTTGGATCGTCTTCAGTCCCAATGTTGATTGTTTCAAGATCGTCAGTGGTAGAGTCAGTGCCGTCCTGTAGTTGTCGTGGGGCATCTTGGACTTCTTCTTCAAGTGATTGCTCACTATGACACGATTCTTCATGGTGGCGAGACTTTTCATCGTTCTCCATGATTAATTGCTAATCTTTCCGTCGGCGATAAATGACTCTCCCTTCTACGTCTCGATCGGTCGTGAAGTTTGTCCATGGAGTTGAGACTTGATCATTATGGCGTTTAGTCGGTGTAGTAGGTGACTTGATCATTTTAGTAGCTGAGGATGACGGATCGTTATCAGCCTTCTCGATAGTCTTCCAGCTTGGAAGTGGAGTACTGTGAATCCTGCTTGGAGGTTCCGGGATGCCTTTTTGAGATTCAAGGAACTCAGTATCATAGACGGGAGCATAAGGAGATGATGAAGCCAGGATGCGAACGATCTTGTTGTCGAGCAGGGCCTTAATGCATTGATGGTATGTTGAAGGAACCACCTTGTTATCATGGAGCCATGGGTGTCCCAGTATTATATGGTAGTCAGGTTCTTGCTCGATCACATGAAACTTCGTTTTCGATCGAATCGGCCCCACCCTCAAATCTATGTATGCATATCCATATGTATGGCTTTGACTTCCTTCAAATCCTGTCATTAGGATGGGATAGCGAACGATTTTACCTTGTGGGAACCTGGCCATCCCGAGAGTCTTCATAGTGACAATGTTGGTAGAAGCACCGGTGTCAACAAGAGCTCTTATAAATTCGGTGCCTTTGATGAAACCAGTGACATACAATGCTCGGTTGTGTCCTTCATCCGTCATGCGATCTTCTTCTCCAAAAGAGATGTTGTCGATCGAATTCCCAGGAACTAGGGAGACTTCTTCAACTGATGGTGTTGGTGGCGTTATTTGCACGCTGGATGATATCTGGTTGAGTGCTGAAAATGTGTCTGTGCGCTGATCCTTGGAGAAGTGCAGGAGTTCACATAGATTTTCGATCAAATGTGTGACCTCTTGTTCCACCTGCTTCTCGTATGTGGTGAAGGTGTTGATTTGAGGGTCAGATGACATTTCAGTCCCTGGTGTTGAGACTTCTAGAGCGGAGGTACCGCCTAACTCGGATGTTAATTTGATGAGAAAGTCGAGGATGTGGCTTATCGTCTCATTCATCAGGTCCATGTTCCTGGTATGGACCTCTAGGATTTGAGCCAACTCTGCCAAAGTCGGGATCCCTCTGCCTTCCATGCCTCCAGGTGTAACATGAGGAATGTTGCCGTTTGAAATATTATGATATGAATTAGTTGAATTAGTCCTAAGACCAACCATCTTGTGAGATTGTTAGATTGCAACTGAGAGATTAATCTCCCATTGTGGTCGCCAATCTGTAGATGGGGAAAACGATTTGCTGGTTTTTAAGGAATTGAGGAGACGACCGTACGGAGGAGACTCCTCGAACCGAGTGAAATTTTAAATCTCACACAGATGCACCGCTGCAAAGGGGGTGTTTTAGATTCGAGAGATCAATCTGTAGTACTCCGTCCTAAATCAAGACAATAACCGTTCCAGAGTAAATTCTGTCACAAGAGAGGATGGGTTGATCTGTAGGAGGGAATCTGAGAAATGTGTGGAATCAATGGTAACCAAAGATTGTGGGTGTGTGAATTCTGAATACGATAAGCTATGAGTGATTGAAATTTCTCAATTGAGAGTAGTTGCTCAATTGATGAGTTTATGATCTCGTGTTATCAGTTTGACGTGAGATTGATGATACTGATGATGATGATTCAATCATGATTCAGAGACTTATTTATATTGCTGGAATTGTAGACACCATGATTCCATGAAGTGTGACAGTTGATGGAATCAAGGAGTGGGGAAGTGGAGATCGTGTTTGAAACCAGTTGCTCAACGTGTGGAGACTTGGTCGATTTTCCACCCACTACCTCGTGAATTCCTTCAACTGATTGCACGACTTGCTCACATTCCATCGTGTGTTTGAACACACGTGCCGTAAACCGCCAGACCAAAACCCTAAGTGATATCCCCCTAAGTGACACGATTGACGTCTCGTGGTTTGTTAGTCAATTGATGACTTTGTGGTTTGATGGGACGATGAGTCCATGTAGTCGTTGAGTTGAGCATGATGTTCTGAAACTCGTGAATTGAACATGTCATGAGACAGAGGTATAGTTCTTACGATGAAGTGAGCAAGTATTGCTCATTCGGTGGATCGTTGAATATTGATTGTTGAACCAATATTCCTTGGTTTGAACAAATATTTATTATCTGAGCAAATGTTGCTCATGTGATGAATTGTTGAATATTTGATCGTCTGAGCATGTGTTGCTCGTCTGATGGATTATTGGCAGCGTACCAAAAATATTAATTAGAATACTGGTCGTTGAACCGAGCATAATTAATAAAATTAATGACCATGAGGTCGTCATAAAATTATTAAGGTTGGAATCTGGAATGATGATCCTTGGATTCAGAAACCCTAATTTTATCAACTGATGATCAATTCATGGTTCGTCAGAATTTCAACCATGGGACAAAGGAGGGAGCGACTACATGGGACCGTGGATCAACCATGTAGTGTCCATATGCTCACGTGAGAAAATACGAAGAACTCCTGAAGAGTTGACGATTTGTTGGTGAAAGAATGATTAAATGCTGGTTTAATCATTTATTCAAAAATTCTCGTCTGAGCCTTAGGTGAGAAAACCTAATTAATTATGACGAGGCGAGGGACCAACTATGGAGTCATGAAACCGGCCCGGGTTGTCCCGTGACCACCTGACGATTACTTCATGAAAATCCAAAGTGTTTGGGAGAGTTTTGGACCTAATACGAGCAATTGTGCAAATTAGGTCAAAACTTGTGAAAATTGATGGGACCGGCTTCCGTGAGAAAAAGAGCCAATCTAGGTCGGTCAAGATAGCGTGCTCGTGTCCCCAAGGCGTCCACGTCTCAGTCCTGAGAATTTTGATATTTTCTGGCGTGCAATTGAGCATCCATTCGAGAAAATATGTCAAAATTAGGGTTTCGATGAAACTGAGGAAAACACCATGAGATGATGAAAAATAATTATAAAATAAGGAATGAGGAGGCATGGGACCGCCGTGGTCAAGGCATGGTCGTCCGGTCGTGACCACGTTCCCGTGGTGCATTTTCCTTAATTTTTATAATATTTTGATGATTTTATGAAAAATTCATGAATTTTGAGAAATTTGATGAATTTTGGGAGTTTCCATGAATTGAAAGAGTTTTCATGAGTTCAAGGAAGCAAAAAATGTTAAAATAATAAAACAAGGGCGTGTGGGACCGTGGAAGGCATGGCCGGCCGGCTAGGGCCCGGTCCCACGAATTTTCTTAATTTTATAATGATTTTATGAAAAATTCATGAATTTTGAGAAATTTGATGAATTTTGGGAGTTTCCATGAATTGAAGAAGTTTTCATGAGTTCAAGGAAGCAAAAAATATTGAAATAATAAAACAAGGGCGTGTGGGACCATGGAAGGCATGGTCGGCCGGCTTAGGCCCGGTCCCACGAGTTTTCCTAATTTTTTAATATTTTTAGGTATTTTGATGATTTGAGGAAATTTTTCCTAATTTGAGAGAAATACCATGAAATCAAGGAATTTGATGAATTCAAGGAAAACCAATAATAAAATAATAAAATAAAGGGGTGTGTGGGACCGACTAGGGCATGGCCGGCCGGCCAAGGCCCGGTCCCACAAGTTTTCATAATTTATTTTATTTTATTATTATTTGATGATTTGTGCAAAAATACCATGAAATCAAGGAGTTTTTTTCATGAAATTAGAGAAATAATAATAATAATAATAATATAATAAGGAACCGTGAGTGTGGGGCCGGTTGGGACCAAGGCATGGCCGCTTGTCCAATGGTCACGCCCCACACTCCTTTCCTTAATTTTATATTATTTTTTATGGATTTATTGAAGTACCATGAAACCGAGGAGTTTCCTCAAGACGAAGGAGATTTGATAAAATGAGAGAATTTTCATCAAATCATGGAAAATAATAAAAATGCATTAAAATATAAAACTGGCGTGGGATTGACCACGACACGGTCGGTTGGTCGTGTGTCCGTGCTCCCAGCACCCTGGTCAATATTTTTAATTATTTATTATTTTCTTCTCTATTTTGCATAGGTTCATCGTTTCGTTGTATTTTTGAAATACTCGTTCGTGCGGTGACTGTTAGTGTATCATCGTTGAATACACCTTCACCATTTGAATCGGGGCTTACTTAGAGGTAGCTCAGACGCCCGGTTGTTGATTATTTATTACTAATTGGGGAATTTAGTGGAGAATAATTCACAAAACTGAGTAATAAGATGTTTATTATTAATTCATAGGATCAGCTGAGGATTCGACTACGAATTCATAATAATAAAGTGAGCATTACCATTCCATGGGATTGTAGATTCGACCATAGAATCGGAGTAATTGAGATTTATCTATTACCATTTATGAGACCAGTTGTGGAGTCTATCATGAAATCGGAATAATGAGATAATATAGTTATTGCTATTCTATGAGATCAAGCCGTGGATTCGATCATAAAATTGGAACAATTGTTATTGCCATTCCACGGGATCAGTCGTGGATTCGACCATGGAATAGGAGCAATTAGGAATAATTAACTTCGTGGCTCTATACTAGCAGAGCAAGCTGTCTAAGAGCATTAATTATCCCGATATGAGCTTGTCGGTACGTCATATCCTTTATATAGTCAGGGTAAACTCGATGCTTGTTCCTGAAGACTTTATCGCTCTATACTAGCAGAGCAAGCTGTCTAGGAGCCGTCCATCTCGTGATGCTATATAGAAATAATCACTGAAAGTATTCAGTATCATGAGATATGTCGCTGTCCAGTCGTGAGACTACATATCTACATTGTACTCTGAGATATTGTACTCTCTGTTGAGAATTCGATGAGAGATTAATGTCTCGATACTCACGTCTGATTGCTGAATCAGAGCTTCGTATAATTATGAGTTTACGAATTTAGCCTTTGTCGAAAATCCACCATCTACAACCTTGAGCCATCTTAATATCAAAGGGAATCACAAAAGGCTTCAAAAAGTTTCCACTGTCTTCAAAAACGTCTCTGGACAACTATAAACATAAGAAAGCAGCAATGGGTAACATAACGTCGATGGGTTTATCAGAAACCTCGTCTTTGGGCCACCAGTATGTCAACTAGGAAGCATAGCATCCTTTACTACCAGCCTTATTCGCTTTCTCCATTGCAGCTGTCAAGACATGAGAAACGGCGGTCTCCTCATCTGAAAGATCTCCAGGAAGACTGCCCGTGATCGGGAGATGCATCAGAGCCACCACGTCTTCCAAGGTAATGGTAAACTCTCCCTATCTACATATGAAAGTGTGAGTGGGAATGCACCAGCGAGCAAACAGAGCCACAATACCACTTGCGTCATGATAAATGAACAACTATCTAGAAGCTTGAATAGCTCTCGTCACCTGCGCCTGGTCGAGCATAGTCCTCACATGAGGAAAACCCAACATATGCCTCGCCCAGCCGGCAAATTTCTCCAAAGGTCGTCGAGAAAGCTTAAACTCTATGATTGATGAGGTGAAGATCCCTCGTTCAAGAGAAAATCGAATCACTGTCTTAGGAGTCACCAATTTCTTCTGAGTAACAGTTCTGGGATTTATCAAAAGACGATACACTGGGGATTTCAAATGTTGCTCAGCTCCTGGAATATCTTTTTCAAAGAATGCATCATCTATGTTCGGGACATTCTTAATCCCAGGGATTTCGTCTTCGTCTCCCCCAACGGAAGTTTCATCCATGCATGTCCCATCTCTGGAGATACCATCATAAACGCACATCTCTTCCCTCGAGGCGTCGTCAGCTTGGGAATTGGTCATCTTTGCTGAGTGGCTGAAAAGGTTCACACTACATTCTACTTCAGTATGCCGTCCACATATTAATCAAGGAAATACAAGAAAAAATGGTAACTCTTAACTCTTACCTTTTATACTTCCACTAACAATAGTGATAGTAATGCTAGAGTTAACACCTCAAAATCGTTCGTCTCTTCAAAAACTGCAAAAACGAACGAAACTTTATTTAATTTCCGAAACTGATTTTTCATGAAATCACAGACACAATTTTCATAATGTGAACATTCACACGACTGACCTATGAAGTTTACGACAATAAAATATTTCATCATAAATATATTGTCTATCTTCGAAGGTTCCTCAAAACACACGCTTTAATTTTTCGAAAAAAGCAACAATTAATGCAACTTGCATACATAAACTCTCAAGGATTTTATTTAATGAAAACAAACTCATGAAAACAAAATATATCATCATATTTTGCACAATATATGTCACGGCTGCATATATATATATATATATAAAAAATTGTTTTTCCTTCGTATCATCATTATTTGTCTTTAAAACGAAGGTTTATTTCAAAAAATATTGTGAAAGCTCACATCTCATACATATGATAAAGTTTTGTATTTACATGAAAGCTCATAAGCAAAATTTTATCACTGGACACAAGTTCATCATACATATTTTCCTTCGTGTCATCGTTATTTGTCTTTAAAACGAAGGATTATTCCGATTTCATGAAAATTCACTTCTCTCATGATGAAACCTTGCTATACATGAAAGCTCATACACTAAGTTTTACCACTGAACCTAGGTTCATATTTAAAAAAAAAAAACTCTCCTAAATCAGGGATTATAGTTAGTTTGCAAAACTAACAATCGAACGAACATACGTTTACAAAAACTAGGGTTTTTCATAAAACTCATATCAATTGTATACACATGTATATGATTTTAACATGATCACTTCATGAAATTCATGTAAACAACAACAAACATTAAGAAAAAAAAATTTTTGCTCACCTGGTCGGCGGCGATCGGCTCCGGCGGAAAACTCTCCTCCCCTGGCGTGAAGGTGATGAAGGTGCTGGTCGTGTGTGAGTAAAAAAAAAAGGATTAATCCCTTTTATATCAATTTTATTTCCAAAACCTAATTTTCTAAGGATTTCCTTATTGGTCCTGACCCGCGAATCCTAACCGACCACGGACTCGTCGTCCAAACCAGCGGTTCAACACCAATTTATGCATATCAAACGACGCTCCAATCATGACATTGAAGCCTTTATCAAGTCGTAGTTTGATCATGTTCTCTAAATCCGGTAACGTCTCAACTTACGACTAAGTTCAATTACTGGTATTATTATTTATGGCCGAAAAATCACCATTTAATGCTGACTGAGGAACACAGCTTTCCTCAGTAAGCAAGGGACTTAATGTAGATGGGGATTTTCGAAAAAAGCTAAAATCGTAAACTCATAATTATACGAAGCTCTGATTCAGCAATCAGACGTGAGTATCGAGACACGGGTCTCTCATCGAATTCTCAACGGAGAGTACTTTCTCTCAGAGTACATGTAGATGTGTAGTCTCACGACTGGACAACGGCATATCTCATGAATACTGAATACTTTCAGTGATTATTTCTATATAACATCACGTGATGGCCGGCTCCTAGACAGCTTGCTATGCTAGTATAGAGTGATAACGTCTTCAGGAACAAACGACGAGTTTACCCTGACTATATAAAGGATATGACTTACCGACAAGCTCATATCGGGATAATTAATGCTCCTAGACAGCTTGCTCTGCTAGTATAGAGACGCAAAGTTAATTATTCCTAATTATAATTGTTCTTATTCCATGGTCGAATCCATGATTGGTCCCATGGAATGGCAATAACAATTGTTCTGATTCTATGATCGAATCCACGGATTGATCTCATATAATAGCAATAACTATATTATCTCATTACTCCGATTTCATGATCGAATCCACAACTGGTCTCATAAATGGTAATAGATAAATCTTAATTACTCCGATTCTATGGTCGAATCTATGATCCCATGGAATGGTAATGCTCACTTTATTATTCTGAATTCGTAGTCGAATCCTCAGCTGATCCTATGAATTAATAATAAACATCTTATTGCTCATTTTTGTGAATAATTCTCCAGTGAATTCCACAATTAGTAATAAATAATCAACAACCGGGCGTCTGAGCTACCTCTAAGTAAGCGCCGATTCAAATGGTGAAAGTGTATTCAACGACGATACACTAACAGTCACCGCACGAACGAGTATTTCAAAATACAACGAAACGATGAACCTATGCAAAATAGAGAAGAAAATAACAAATAATTAAAAATATTGACCAGGGTGCTGGAGCACGGACACACGACCAACCGACCGTGCCGTGGTCAATCCCACGCCAGTTTTATATTTTTAATGCATTTTTATTATTTTCCATGATTTGATGAAAATTCTCTCATTTTATCAAATCTCCTTCGTCTCGAGGAAACTCCTCGGTTTCATGGTACTTCCATAAATCCATAAAAAATAATATAAAATTAAGGAAAGGAGTGTGGGGCGTGACCGTTGGCCAACCGGCCATGACTTGGTCCCAACCGGCCCCGCACCCCACGGTTCCTTATTATTTTATTATTATTATTATTTCTCTAATTTCATGAAAAAACTCCTTGATTTCATGGTATTTTGCACAAATCATCAAATAATAATAAAATAAAATAAATTATGAAAACTTGTGGGACCGGGCCTTGGCCGGCCGGCCATGCCCTAGCCGGTCCCACATGCCCCTTTGTTTTATTATCTTATTATTAGTTTTCCTTGAATTCATCAAATTCCTTGATTTCATGGTATTTCTCTCAAATTAGGAAAAATTCCCTCAAATCATCAAAAATACCTAAAAATATTAAAAAATTATGAAAACTCGTGGGACCGGGCCCAAGCCGGACGGCCATGCCTCCACGGTCCGACACACCCTTGTTTTTATTATTTTAATATTTTTTGCTTCCCTGAACTCATTAAAACTCCTTCAATTCATGGAAACTCCCTAAATTCATCAAATTTCTCAAAATTCATGAATTTTTCATAAAATCATCAAAATGTTATAAAATTAAGGAAAAGGCACCACGGGACCGTGGTCACGACCGACCGACCATGCCTTGACCACGGCGGTCCCACGCCTCCTCATTCCTTATTTTATAATTATTTTTCATCATCTCATGGTGTTTTCCTCAGTTTCGTCGAAACCCTAATTTTGGCATATTTTCTCGAATGGATGCTCAATTGCACGCCAGAAAATATCAAAATTCTCAGGACTGAGACGCGGATGCCTTGGGGACACGAGCACGCTATCTTGACCGACTAAGATTGGCTCTTTGGCTCATGGACGCCGATCCCATCAATTTTCACAGTTTTGACCTAATAAATTGCTCGTATTAGGTCCAAAACTCTCTCAAACACTTTGGATTTTCATGAAGTGATCGTCAGGCGGTCACGGGACAACCCAGGGCCGGTTTCATGAATCCATGGTCGTTCCCTTGCCTCATCATAATTAATTAGGTTTTCTCACCTAAGGCTCATACGAGCATTTTGAATAAATGATTAAGCCAGCATTTAATCATTCTTCCACCAACAAATCGTCAACTCTTCAGGAGTTCTTCGTATTTTCTCACGTGAGCATATGGAAACTACATGGTTCATCCACGGTCCCATGTAGTCGCTCCCTCCTTCGTCCCATGGTTAAACTTCTGACGAACCGTGAATTGATCATCAATTGATCAAGTTAGGGTTTCTGAATCCAAGGATCATCATTCCAGATTCCAACCTTAATAATTTTACGACGGCCTCATGATCATTAATTTTATTAATTATGCTCGGGTCAACGACCAGTATTCTAATTAATATTTTTGGTACGCTGCCAATAATCCATCAGATGAGCAACACATGCTCAGACGATCAAATATTCAACAATTCATCACATGAGCAACACTTGCTCAGATGATAAATATTTTCTCAAACCAAGGAATATTGGTTCAACAATCAATATTCAACGATCCATCGAATGAGCAACACTTGCTCACTTTATCGTAAGAATTATACCTCTATCTCATGGCATGTTCAATTCATGAGTTTTAGAACATCATGTTCGACACTCAGCAACTACATGGACTCATCGTCCCAACAAACCACGAAGTCATCAATTGACTAACAAACCACGAGACGTCAATCGTGTCACTTGGGGGGATATCACTTAGGGTTTTGGTCTGGCGGTCTACGACACGTGTGTTCAAACACACTATGAAATGTGAGCAAGTCGTGCAATCATTTAAAGGAATTCATGAGGTAGTGGGTGGAAAATCGACCAAGTCTCCACACGTTGAGCAACTGGTTTCAAACACGATCTCCACTTCCCCACTCCTTGATTCCATCAACTGTCACACTTCATGGAATCATGGTGTCTCCAATTCCAGCAATATAAATAAGTCTCTGAATCATGATTGAATCGTCAGCATCATCAGTATAAACAGTATCATCAATCTCATGTCTCATCGACAACACGAGATCATCAACTCATCAATTGAGCAACTACTCTAAATTGAGCAATTTCAATCACTCACAACTTATCGTATTCGGAATTCACACACCCACAATCTTTGATTACCATTGATTCCACACATTTCTCAGCTACCCTCCTACAGATCAACCCATCCTCTCTTGTGACCGAATTTACTCTGGAACAGTCATTGTCTTGATTTAGGCTAGAGTACTACAAATTGATCTCTCGAATTTAAAGCACCCCCTTTGCAGCAGTGCATCTGTGTGAGGTTTAACATTTCGCTTGGTTCGAGGAGTCTCCTCCGTACGGTCGTCTCCTCAATTCCTTAAAAACCAGCAAATCTTTTTTCCCCATCTACACTACGATAGTCTTGGAAATAATCACGACCACGCAAGTCGGCCACAAAGGTTCAAAGTCACGCCTGACAAAATAATCACCAAACGCCAGCCCAGAATGAATATCCAGACTAGTGTGGAGCAGCTTGGAAAAGTTTGTGCGCACAAGACCGCCTACGGCAGTCTCAAATTCATCACGACCATCCAACTTCACCAGCATGGTTGGACGGCGTAGATTATCCCATGACCGGTTAGGAAAAGCTTGTCCTGTACACCGACGGACCTTCTTCCGACCTACATGACCGACTCTTCCCTAACCTGACCAGATTGCAATATACGATTGTCCGAAGTTGGGTCAGCGTTGATAATTGAGGGTCGCAGAAAAGTCCACTAAAAACCTAAAATTGATCACGACCATCCAACTTCACCAGCATGGTTGGATGGCTTAGATTAACCCTAAGATGGTCGGACACATACCACCTCACTCAACACCGGCCTAATAAGTGCCCCACACAATCGGCCTCTCCAGATGAGGTATATAACACGTATTTTCGGTTAGCCAAACTAGCTAACACGCGGCCGGCCAAAAACCCTAATCAGGGTTTGTGTCGCAAATCGATCACGAGCGTCCATTTTCTCCTGCTCGAATGAAGGGTCCAGGAATAGACTAAGCAGGTCCGGTGAGTATCAACACAATCACTGTGGGCCCATCTATCTCCACACCTGATCGGCCAAGGCATACCATGACTGGTTGCCTCGATTCGCACGCCCAAACTAGGCGTGGTCACACTTCCCAATTGCAAACCAATCTTGACCACTCAACTTCGCCGGACAAATTGAGTGAATTAGATCACGTTTCTATGGGACAATAAGGTACATACGTGTACACCAGCCGCCGTCCGCACGCCTGACTGATCAGCCAAGACCGACCAGGCTTGGTCGTCTCGAAACAGTGCCCGAAGTAGGCATGACGCGTGGCCTTTGCGGCATGAGATTTCTGTCGCAAATCAATCTCAGCGTTCCTCTTTGCCTGACAAATTCAATGGTCTAGATTGCACCTTCATGAGACAGTGAGGTATAGGCGCCTACGCCAGCATGCCGTCTACACACATGCCCGATCGGCCCTGCCAAATATGTCTCCCACGCTTGGATTAGACTAAGCTAAAGGTTAGTGTTTGAGCACCTTCTAAACCCTAATCCAACGGTCGCAGATGCGGGTCGCAATCCATCTTGTCCTTCCAACTTCACCAGCTTGGATGGACAACCTAAGACAGGAGTTAGGAGACCAGTGAGGCATCACCAAAATCACCGTCCACCACTCTTCCGCACAAAGTGATCGGCCAAGTCAGGACTTACCTGTACAACCTCCAAAAGATCACTCGAAGATGGCTAGACATGCATCTATTTTAAGACGCTTAATCGCGACTTACTCCGTTAAGCCTTAAAACAGCGATGCTTCACACATGTTGATTATATTCGATGCATTACCTGCATAGAATACACACGATATTTCACAAATATCGACTTCCTAAATAACTTAGTTATTTAATCTAGCATCACATGCTACCTTTTGTGGGTCCCACGATCCACACAATCAAGACATTAATCATGTCACAAACTGGGGGATACATACTGGGGTATTGGTCTGGCGTTTTACAACGTGCAGCGCACAACGCGCCATCACAAGAATGTGTCGGGAAGACATGGACGGTTAGTGATGATGGGAGAAGTGGGCAAGACTAATCGTGTGACACTAACACACGCAACTCCACTACTCCATCACTCCACTTTCTCCACTTCCCATGAGAGACGTGGGTAAGGATCAATGACTTGTATAAATAGGTTCTCCTCACTATTTCAAAACAACACAAGAAAACAGAAACCAAGTGTTGATACAACCGTATCCAAAAACCAGAACTGATAGCTTACATTCTGCAAGCCAGTTCAAATTTCTGATATAAGTCATAAACAGCCAACACCTCCACATTCTCAACACCTTCTTCGCTTCCCTCCCTAAGATCAACCCCATCTCCTTCACTTTGTGACCAAAGCAAGTCTGGAACGACCATTTCTTGGTTTATGCCAGAGTTGTACAGATTGATTTCTCGAATCACAAGCTCTCCCGTGCAGTGCATTTATTTAAGGTTTAGATTCATTTCTCATCCACACACCCCAAATTACCAAAACCGGCAGAAATAGTTTTCACCCATAAACAATTGGCGACCATATTGGGAGGTTAATCTCTCGGTTGTAAAGTCAATTTCTTCAAAATCCGATTCAAATTCATCAATTTCGAAGGGGTAGATCTTAGATTCAATTCAATCATCAACCTGTTTCAAGATGGTAGAACTTAGGTCAGGATCAACAGTCAATTCTGATGGAGCTAGTGCGGATAACACTCTTGGTATCAATGTACCTGTCAGTGGAGCTACTGTGGTCAATACATCCCGTGGAGTCGTCTCTTCTACTACCAACTCCAGCGGAGCAGGAGATGTTCCCGTAAGTGTAACACCTCATATCACCAGAGCCAGAGCAGCCGCAAATCCTGGCATCTCCTCAAGTGTAACGCCTCCGGTAGTCACCAGGGCAACAACTTCCACTCCTTCATCATCAGGACGAGGAGCCGGAGGGAAGAGAGGAGGACCATCTCTCATTACTATCGCATACTTGATGGAGAGGCATGAAGCTCTTGCTAAGACTCAAAGGAATATGGATGCAACTCAGAAGGAGAAACTCGCGTTGCTCCTAAACGCCCAAGAGAAAGGGACCAGCCATCCAACTTCTTCACACGTGAGGACCTGGAACGACTTCTCCAAAACCGAGGCAAGGGAAATCCAACAGATGTACACCACCATCAGCCGCCGTACCCTCAAGATGTGCAACGAGTTCCTCTTCCAAGAGGATACACCTCTCCTCAGTTCTCCCTCTACGATGGTACTGGTAATGCTCGTGAACATATCTCTCGATTCTTGGAATCCCTGGGGGAGCATGAATACAATCATTTTATCCGCCTGAAAGAATTCTCAAAGTCACTTACGGGAAAGGCATACATCTGGTACAACAACATCGCGCCTAACAGCATATCCAATTGGGACGAGATGGTCAGTGCTTTCTACATAAAGTATTTCTTCGTATCTGAACAGATCACCTTTTCAGACCTGGGAAGAGTTTTTCAGCGGAACAACGAGCATCCGAACGACTTCGTTAAGAGGTTTAGAACTCAAGCACTCGATTGTCACGACCCAAACGTCACCGAACGCCAATTGGTAGAGCTGTGTATTAATGGGATGATACCCATATACCGCGCTTTATTAGAGAACCTGAGATTTCAAACGTTCTCCGAGCTCCATGAAGCTTCCAAACGCTCAGCCACAACTGCACCAGCATTGCTAGAGAGAACCAGGGTTGGTCGAAGCGAAGATCCACGTGAGAGTCGAGGAAGCAGGCGTCTCACGAACAAGCAATACACACTGGTCCTTCTGTGAGTGTGGTGGGCGGAGGAGGAAAAAGTAAAGCTTCAGCAACAGAAAAACAAGCCAAGCGTATAACTCCGGCACACACGACTTCGTCTCGGAAGGGAGCGGACAAAGCTACTGCACAAGATACCGAAGATGCAGGCTTCCCTTTCCCCATGAATGAATTAATGGAACTCTTGGAAGCATGGATTCAAGATGACGCCATCAAGCTACCTCCTATTAGACGTCCACCAACTGAAAAAGTCATAACGGACCCCAAGTACTGCCGCTACCATAGGTTTGTCCATCATCCAACCAAAGATTGCAACAGGCTGAAACAAATTTTCAGAGAGAAGATAGAGGCAGGAGAAGTCCAACTAGGGAACGAAGGTGTTCATAGAGATCCTCTTCCTGTCAGGAACTGCATGATTTCCGGGGATTCTGTTCGCAAGACTGTACAATCTATGATGGAGAGCTTGTGCGAAATCTTATATTTCTCCAAGGCACAACGCCATGACATATTTGCATCCCTCAACCGCGTTGTATCAGGCAGGCGTTTGTATCCAGAAAAGGAAGCAGTCCCGAAACCTCAATCCTTCCTGGAAGATGCAAGCAGGGGAAATTGGGGACTCTTAACCGTCACTCGTTTGAAGGATGTCGAGTTCGATAGCACATTAATTGATACAGCTTCCGAATTCAACATCATCACTCTCAAGACCTTGAAAGCAGCAAGGATTTCAAAGCAGGAAGCTACTCGCAGGCCAACTGTGATTAAGACTCCATAAGGAGAGCTTGGAGATGCATATGGATACATCGATCTTGAAGTTAAATTGGGTGATGCCTCGACACAAGCAAATTTCTAGATAGTCAAAGAACATCTCAGTTACGACATGATCCTATGACGCTCTTGGGTACATGACAACAGGACAACACTGGGAGTTTGTCCTCTACCAGGCTCGATAACCGAAAGGATCTCCAACAAGCCGTCTGTACTTGAAGACTCTCTGTTTCCGCACTATCTGCAGCTCTCCAATGTGACACAACTTCCCGGAGAGAGCCCGTCAGCATACATTAAAAGGTTCCGAGCCCAAGTAAGTCTTATCACGCAACCCTTTTTGCAACCAATCACTCCTCACCCTGAGAAGCACTGAGGACTGGTTCCAACTAACAAACCAACCCCGGCTAAGAGATGTGAATGGGAGGCCGGCCCCTTCAAGCGTTTTATCAAAATCTTAGAGGTTGTCTCGGTCAAAGATGATAAGGCCAAGATCCAGGCATCTGCACACCCAAACCCATTTGGAATTGGAGATTTGGTGACGAAGACGGCTACATTCAAGGTTGGGAGCATGATGGTGAAAGTAACCAATCCACCTGACTCATTTACTGAAAGAGAGGATGAACCATACCTGGTATCAGACGTTATCTTAATCGGCCAAGTCAGGACTTACCTGTACAGCCTCCAAACGATCACTCGAAGATGGCTAGACATGCATCTATTTTAAGACACTTAATCGTGACTTACTCCGTTAAGCCTTAAAACAACGATGCTTCACACATGCTGATTATATTCGATGCATTAGCTGCATAGAATACACACGATATTTCACAAATATCGACTTCCTAAATAACTTAGTTATTTAATCTAGCATCACATGCTACCTTTTGTGGGTCCCACGATCCACACACTCAAGACATTAATCATGTCACAAACTGGGGGATACATACTGGGGTATTGGTCTGGCGGTTTACAGCGTGCAGCGCACAACACGCCATCATAAGAATGTGTCAGGAAGACATGGACGGTTAGTGATGATGGGAGAAGTGGGAAAGACTAATCGTGTGACACTAACACACGTAACTCCACTACTCCACTTTCTCCACATCCCATGAGAGATGTGGGTAAGGCTCAATGACTTGTATAAATAGGTTCTACTCCCTATTTCAAAACAACACAAGACAACAGAAAACAAGTGTTGATACAACCGTATCCAAACACCAGAACTGATAGCTCACATTCTGCCAGCCAGTTCAGCTTTCTGATATAAGTCATAAACAACCAACACCTCCACATTCTCAACACCTTCTTCGCTTCTCTCCTTAAGATCAACCCTATCTCCTTCACTTTGTGACCGAAGCAAGTCTGGAACGACAATTTCTTGGTTTAGGCCAGAGTTGTACAGATTGATTTCTCGAATCACAAGCACTCCCGTGCAGTGCATTTTTTTAGGGTTTAGATTCATTTCTCATCCACACACCCCAAATTACCAAAACCGGAAGAAATAGTTTTCACCAATAAACACCTTTCAATTGGGGTTTTTCCATCCGTTTTAGTTGTTTGTCCGTCCCAATGTAGCATGTGGTTGTAGGTGTATAATGGGCAAATTAGATAGTTTGCCCTGCCCATTGGAATTGCTGCAACCCCAAACATGCTTTTGACTTATCAGTTTAAAAAAGCAAAAATAAAGAGCCGCTTCCTGGAGGATATACCAAAGTTTCTAAACAAGCTGTTAGGCCGGTTCCTATGGGAGTTGGTATAAAAGATGTTTTGCCATGCCATGTGGGATGGCAAACTAGTTTCCCCACTATGGTAAAACTGGAAAATTCTAATAAACTAGATATTTTATTATGTTTTATGAGACACTTATCAATAAAAAATCTGTTTGTTTGAGTTTGGTGGGTCTTTATTAAATTTTAAGCATTATATAATATTTGTGGGACCCTTTTATAATAAAATCTGTCATAATAACTAAAAAGTAGGAAAAAAGAAATAAAATAAAAATTAAAGAATTACCAAGCGATCTAGTGCTGACCGCCAGCGGTGGAGACAAAATCGGGAGATCTACACTCAACCGAGCGGTCGAGACTCGACCGCTCGGTAACTAATTGATTTGGCCTGGCTAAGTGGCAAATTTACCATTTAGCCAGACCAGTTTGCTTGTTTGCCAGTTCCATAATGGGTGAAAAACCCGCAAATCTATTGATTTGCCACAACCATAGGAACCAGCCTTGGTCACCATTTTGTAAAACCATTTCGGGGAATGTGACTTAGAAAAAAACTCAGTAACACGTGTGTACCCCTGAGAAACCTCGGGAGTCGGATAGATGCGTAGAATTCCCTCTCTTACACATCCTCCGCTCATAACTATTCGATCTAGAGCTGGCAAACCAGCCAAAACCCGCGGATAAATCCGACCCGGCCCGTGAAAACCCGTACCCGGCTTGGCTGGTTGTCTTAACAAGCTGGGTTAGGGTTGGAGAAATGCCGGATTGTGTGAGAATGGATAAACCCGGCCAGTCCCGTAAATCCGGGGATATAACGCGTATACCCGCAGTTCCATTTATGCCGCGTGTCCCTATCAATTTTTATACGTGTCTGAGGCTCTGAGTCTGAGCATAAATAAAACATAAAAGAAAAAGACCCTAGCGTTATCTTCTCTGAATCTCTGCTTTCTACTTCTTTCTTCTTCTCCGTCCGCAGCGGCAGCTGCAGATCCGCAGTTCACTGATTAGTTGAATGTTGAAATCGATCTTGAAAGACTTGACTTGAATCTTCACAATCACCGAACTCCTGGGTAAGTGTGATTTCTAATTGATTTTAATGTTCAAAAAAACGAGTCTTCTTATCCATCTTAACTTCTGCAGATAGTGATTCGATTAGTTTGAGTTTTTTCAGATTTTGGAATTGGGGTTTTGTTAATAATCTCTGCTAATTCTTCATCTTGTTGTGGAAGATTCAGAGTTGAGGACAGGTAATCTTCTAATCCTATCTTCTTTAGTTCTTCTGTGTACTGTGTTTATGTAATTCATGTCATGTCTGATAATTTCTCTAGATTGGTTATGTTTCAAACTTTCACTGCTCAATCAATGACCAAAGTTGATGATTGAGTCATTTTGCAAGTCAATTGCTGATGTTAGTCCATGAACCATGATAGTAGACAGTAGTAACAATCTGATGGATTTTGTTTTCTTTTCTTGTCCAAGTTATTTTCCCTTATTGGTTTGAAATTGAATTCTTTGAGTGTTTTGTTATTTAACCATGATAGTAACTAGTAAGTAATGTACTGATTTTTGTGTCTTTGACCTATTCTTTGTGGCTCCATCCAGATTCCAGGATGTCAAGTGTACAAGAACAAACTCATTATAACGATGTTATGAGTAGTGACGGTGAGGATGATGATGTTGAGATGGTAGATCCTTTGGATGGCTCTACAACTGTTGATTGTGCACCTGCACCAGTTTCAGGTGAAAAGGAACATAAACTTAGATCTGATGTTTGGGAATATTTTGATCTCATTAAATATAAAGATGGATCAAAGAAGGGAGTGTGCAAGGCTTGTAAAGTGGGATATAAATATGATAGCCAGAAAGGTGGAACCTCATCTATTAAAAGGCATAAGTGCCGTGAGCGTCATTCTCAGGACATAGGACAAATGATTTTATCTGCAAAGAATGGCCAGTTGTCTTCCCGCGTACGCAAAATTGATCAGATGAAGTTTCGGGATCTTATTTCAGAATTACTCATTGCAAGAAATGTCCCATTGGCTTTGGTGGAGTGGAAAGAATTTAGGGACATATGTGCTTATCTAAATGAGGATGCTAAACCAATATCAAGGAATACTAGGAAAGCCGATATTGTCAAAAAACATAATGCACAAAAAGAAGTTATTCGAAACATATTGAAACTTGCTCCAGGTACGATTCAAAATTTCAAATCCTGCTGACCCACACCATATGTTTTGTTTTATACTTTTATGTATGTGTAATTGATTATGATAAGATGTGATGATATGTATGTGTAATCCTTACAGGTAGGATGTGTCTAACATCAGACATGTGGACCGCTGTTACGACTACAGGGTATATAAGCTTAACTGTCCACTTTCTTGATCAAAATTGGGAATTAAAGAAGTATCTACTGAATTTTTGTGAACTTCCACCACCTCATACAGGTGAAGCACTTACTTGAGTGTTAAGATCTTTTATTTTATGTGCATGTGATATTTTACTTCAGTCTTGAGATATTCCACCACCTCATACATGTGAACTGAAGTACTTAATTGAGAGTTTAACTTTTGTGTTCCACTACCTCATACAGGTGAAAACCTTTCTGCCAATCTATTTGCAATGATAGAAGATTGGGTAATTGAAGAAAAAGTATCCAACATCACCTTGGATAATGCTGCAAATAACGGAGCTTGTGCTAGAATTATGCAGAGTAGACTTGTTGCAAAGAAGATCCTGTTTAACAAGGGAAAATACTTTCATGTGTGTTGCTGTGCTCACATCTTAGCTCTTATTGTAAAAGATGGACTTGTGAAGATTGATCCAGTTGTGCTTAAGTTAAGAAAGTCAGTGAAGTCGCTTAAAAAGTCCCAAGTAAGAAAACAAAAATTCTTGGACATTGTTGATACTTTAGGAATGTCTGCAGTAAGAAGGGGTGTTCGTCAAGATGTTAAGACAAGGTGGGTTTCCACTTTTATTTTGTTATACAGTTAAAGAATGGTATCATTGTTTATAAAATACTCATTGAATGTTTGTTAATTTTTCTTTATACAGATGGAATTCAACTTATCTTATGTTAGACAGTTTTCTTGTGTATAGAAGTGTTTTCGCTCACTTGAAGAAGGTGGATTCAGACTATAAAGACTGCCCAACTGACGAAGAATGGGATCAAATTGAAGTGGTCACAAAGTTTCTCAAGACGTTTTATGATCTCACAACTTTATTTTCTGGTAGTAAGTATCCTACCTCCAATCTATATTTTGAAGGAGTTTGTCAAGTTCAGGTGTTATTAAAAAAAGAAAGCACAAATGAAATTGAATTCATTAGGGACATGGTGAAAGAGATGCAAGAAAAGTTTAACAGTTATTGGGAGAACTTAAGTCCTATATTGTCCATGGCACTTGTGTTAGATCCTAGATTGAAACTGAAGTATCTAAACTTTGCTTATTCCAAGTTGTATCCTGATGTAAGACAATTAGAAAGTAAAGTTGCTGATGTGCGTGAAGATATGAAAAAACTTTATAATGAGTATTACACCTTGTCAAGAGCTTCTGGTAGTGGAACTCAGAATTTTGGTATTCAAACTGGTGCAAATTCTGCCCATCAAGAAAGTGAGTGGATCCAGGTAATTTTAAAGCTTACTTATGTCAGTACATGTGGTCTTGTATTATTTTGTGTTTTAACCAAACAAAGTGCGTTTATGAAGTTATATTATATGTCCTCATAGATTGGTTTCGCAGGAATATGCTGCAACACAGGAAAGTGGTGGTGATCTGCAATCTGACTTGTCAAAGTTGGATCAATATCTTAGCGAGAAATATGGATTTATTAATCAACCGCTCGATATCCTAATGTATTGGAAAGCCCAGGAACAATGATTTCCAGTACTTTCAAGAATGGCAGGGGATATTTTGTCAATTCCTATTTCAACCGTCGCTTCGGAATCTGCATTCAGCATTGGTGGAAGGGTAATTGATCGGTTTCGCAGTTCTTTATTACCTGAAAATGCTGAGGCGTTGATAACAACTCGTGATTGGAAACATGGAGTTGGTAAGTGTGCCTAAGTGGCGCCGCGTAATTCAGTAATACTTCATTTAGTTGAATGTGTAAATTTCATATATAGCTTTGATTGTTTTTATCCATGTAGGAAAAGAAGATATGGATGAAGATAATGGGATTATTGGATAAGATGTATTAGGATTTGAACTTGGTGCAGTGGAGGATAGGACAGATGAGAATGGGGAAGTAAGTTCTTATGCGTCTAATTAGTATGCGTACTTCTTCAATATAAAGCGGGGTAATTATGCAAATTCCATGTTTTTTACTTGAATATTTTCTTTTGTTTGATTTATTTTTGCTTGAAATTACAGATTCATATTGAATAGTTGGAGCTACTCAAAGATAGACATGGAAAATGAGAATTTTTTTGGACAGACAGTTATCGCAGTGTCTCCAAATTTTGTATAAAAAAGATGTTGGAGATGTTTTTTTGGACAGTTATCACTTTTTTTTGATTAACCACAATATACATTTTGTGCAGGAAGTGGTTATTAATATCTTTATTGTTGCACTTGGTGATACAAAGTACAAACAATGGTATTACTACGGTTTCGAAGGTTTTTTTTCTTTTTTGAAGATATCATGAACTGATGAGTACTAAACTACAATGATTAGTATACTGTGTATCTGTGACTCTGTGAGTCTGTGTTCCTCTCATGATGCAAAACTAGTGTCAAATTATTGTTAAGTTTTGCAATTTTCTTGATCCTTTCATTAAGTTTTTAAGTTTCGGTGCGACACCGAGTCACTCGCTGTTGAATCTGTAATCTGTTGATTGAATTGAATGGAAATGTCAAATGAATTAGATGAATGTTAGGTTGCAGAGAAGGAGTTTTTGATGGCCTGAATGTGGTCGGAAATAATCCAGAAATCAGAGGAAACTCTGTCAATTCGTTCGTTCACTAAGCAGAAACCAGCTAACCCGCAGGTTTAACCCGTTACGGGTGCGGGTTGATGAAATGACCATCCGTGAAGAATATCAACCCGCGGGTTTTGACCCGTGTTAACCCGAACCCGTATATCCCGTAACAAGCCAGCCCCGGCCCGCCCGTTTGCCGGCTCTAATTCGATCATTTGGCGCGATTTTGCTCCACGATTCTCAGATATCGCCTCTTTTCTGCTCACAGCCAGTCGGTCACAGGCATTTTTCATTTCTCTTTCTAAAGCTCTGGACGGATAATGGTGTCTTCACGAGTCAGGATTTCGGTTCGAGTATTCTTTATCCTTCTTCTTCTTGCTGTCCTTTTCTATGCTGGTCGTCCTCTTTATTGGAAAATCTCTGCAACTATTCACGAGATTCGAGAGAATAGGCAAACTGTTAAACAAGGTCTTCTTCTCCCCAATATATATGTTCTTTATTGTTAAAAAAATTTAGAGGTGGATTCTGATAAAGAGTTTGTTTCTGATTCAGGGTTTGTTTTTAATTTTGATTTGGTGTGTTGTTATTTCAGGGATTTCACAAATTGTTTATGAAGCTCAGAAATCAGTTGGATGGTTCCATGATGAATCTGATCCTGGATTTGAAGACGAACACAGTACTAAGAAATCTGGTTTGATCACTACTACTAGAAGGATTCTTAGCGGTTAATTTCATCTTAAAGAACTTATCAGGTTTCTTCTTTTAACTTCTTTTTTTTTTCTGCTACATTAATTGAGAAATTGGTAGTTGCAATTTTGAGACACTTACTTGTAATTATAAATTAGTTCAAGGATTTTACTCTGTTACTTGTTTATTATTGATTTTGTGTTATAATAATGTCTTGCCCAAGAATTAGTGAAAATTATTTTCATGCTCTTGATTTCACAGTCTCTTTATAGAAATTTGGTATGGGTCATATACTATCATAGTACCAATGGTTCTTGGCAAACTAAGCTCCTTCTAGTTTAGCACAATCCAATGGTTCTTGGCAAACTAAGCTCCTTCTAGTTTAGCACCATCATTTGACAAGCCAATGGCCCGAAAACCTAAAGGTTCGTCTAGGGAGGGCTGTAAGCCTTATTGATTGATGGAGTTTATTTGTAAATTGATTGATGTCAAAACCTTCCATCAACTATCCTTTTCTCTGATAGTGTTAGTTTTTGAAAGTACACGGTTGTTACATGGAGTTTCATATTTGTAGGATTATGGGCATGCATGGTTGCACCAAGGGATATGGAACTGATAGATGCTTAGTTGCTTACCACGAAGTATATTCTTGATATTGATGTTGACATAGTACTGTGAATGAAATGAAGAATATTAGTAGTACTGAAACCTGAAAAGTCTTGCACACGAGCACACTAGGTAAGGGTGCTTTAGCCTGAACTAAGATTTAGAATAGTAGGTCTATGGCACGAATACATAAGTGGGTCTTGAAATTCTCTTGAAGGGGTATTTACTATTAGCCCAGCATAGAGAAGAGTAAGCCATCGCTTACAGTACAAGAAAGGATTGCTCGGAGTAATCTATTTCAGCTACTGTAATCACTGTGGCTTGTTGGCTTCTCGTTGCTTCTGAGATGCTAGGACATCTGCAGGGCTAGGTGCATTTTTGGAGTACAACTAAGGTTTTGCTGTGCTTGACCATTCATGTTAGCCAGTTACCTATCAGTAAAATGCACCAAAGGCGATGAATTAGATTTAAATAGAACTATTTGGCTAGTATTTATGCTATGCCATCTTGGCAGCCATGAGTAGTGCCCTTTCAATCAATCATAATAGCTCTTGACTGTTGTAGTACCTAGCAGATCAGCTACAACTTTGAGAGTGTTCCTAGGGAATTTCTGCAAAGGATTCCTGCTCGTGCCAGTCTTAGGTAGCCTTTGGCACTCCCATCACCCGGTTTTCCGGTGGAGGCAACCAGCTAGTTGAGATGCTTGTCTGGTGACTCTCTGGCCCTGGTGTTGGGCCACCGATAGAACGATGGGTTTTGGTGTGCCAAAGTGAAATTATTTTGCTGGGTAGGGCCATTGCAGCAAATTGTATTAGGATTTACATCATATTCATTTTAAAAATGGACTTATTTGTTGGACATCCGACTAAAAGTTGGTTTTGATGGAACAACATTGGTCGTGTATAGTTTGTTGCATGGAGTTTCTTTCTTATTGTGCGAGCTAGGAACATGGAGTTTGATATTTGTAGGATATGGTAGGTTGTCACTCCTTATGGCTGAGCAATGAGTTATCTCTTAATCATCAAGGGAGAGTACCTAGTGCTACGTTAGGCGATGTAAGTTTGAGAAGAAAACGAGGTGGCAGTTCCCGGTTGTGAAAAGTAGATGGGAGCAGGGGCGGAGCTACATGGAGAGGAGGGTGTGCAATTGCACCCCCTCAAATGTGAGCTCCCAAGCCTAATTTCAACTAATTGATCCCATTTTTAGTCATTTTAGCCCTTTTGCACCCCTAAAACATGTGTTGATTGGCAACTTGCCCACCCATTTCTCGAATCCTGGCTCCGCCCATGGATGGGAGAGTTTTTATGCAACCTTGAAAAGGCGTGTAGGAGAGAGTGAAATCAGTTGGAGAAGCTTGAGGTTTTGCTAAGTCTTTGAATACATCTTAGTGACACTAATCTATTAAGTTTGATTGTTTCTTTTTCTGTTCAAGTTTTGTGATTCTAGAGTTTGTTCAAACCCTACTAGTTAGTAGTTCTACTATTTTCTTGTTGATGTTCTATTGAAATTTACCTAGAGTTAATCCATCACAATTGATGGGGTATATTGGCATTGTTATCCAAGTGCTAGTTTGCACCTTAAAGTTGTGTAATCTATAAATTTGGGAGAAGTAACTGCATCCCATTATTTCACAGTGGAAGTTTTCCCATGGAGGAAAAAACCATGGGCAAATTTCCACATGAAATAATAGATTACGACTACTTCTCACAAATTTGTAATTGCACAATTTCAAGATGCATATAACACTTGGATAACAATGCCAGGATACTCACTCACCAATTGTACGTAGATCAAACCTTAGAATCACCTAGCTTGGGTGGAAGAAGAAACAATTAATTTTGATAAAACCTTAGAATCACCAAGCTTGGGTGGAAGAAGAAACAATCAAACTTGATGGATTAACGTCACCAAGATGTAGCCAAACACTTCCTTACCATGAATCCCTTTTTTTATCCTCAATCAAACACTGATTTCCTTGTCTATTACTCACTTTGTTGCTGCTGCTCCCCTCCCTGTTTTTGTAACTTACACTACCAACCACTCCTCTATGAATTCCATTTTAACCTAACATAGCTCATGATAGGTACTCTCCCTTAATGTTTAAGGGATAACTCATTGCTGGGTCATCAGGAGTGATAGCCCAACAGGATCATGAGCATGCAGGGTTGCACCAAGGGACATGGAACTAATAGACGCTTAGTTGCTTACCACAATATATGTAGCCATTTTGTTATTGAGATATTTACTATTAGCTAAGCACAGAGATATTTACAGTCATCATCAGTTACAGTAAAAGAAAGAAAGGTTTGTTCTGAGTGAGCCCACATTTCAGCCACTGGAATCACTGTGGCTTGTTGGCTTCTCGTTGCTGTCTGAGATGCTAGGACATCTGCAGGGCGAGGTGCATATTTGGACTACAGTTAAGGTTTCGCTGAGATGCTTGTGTGTAGGTTAGCCAGGTATTAAGAAGGTGCATATTTTGAGGATCGCTCATGTTAGCCAGGTATTAAGAAGGTGTTAATTTCCTTCGGCAGTCCCATCACCTGGTTTTCCATTGGGTCAACCAGCTAGTTGAGATGCTTGTGTGGGTTGTTGGTGGTTCTCTGGCCCCGGTGTTGTGGTGTTGGACCATAGTTAGGAAGGTGTTTTGGTGCGTGGTGCACCCAAGTGAATTTATTTTGCAGCGGTAGGGCCATGGTTTCAACTTATGGTGGTTGTGACGAAGTCTGCTTATAGAATAAAGATTTTCGAGCAAGCCATAGACTCCATATAGTAAAGCAGAGGGTAGTGAGTTCTGTTTCGTCAATGATCATTTGCAGAAATGCCAGGGCAGTTCCTCATTTTATTCTTTGGATGTATCTAGGATGAAAGTAAAAAATGGATTTGATCAGAGCTTCAAAATCTGGTTGGTTATCAGTTGGCCAAATATAGTAATAAGCACAAGGGTACAACTTTACTACCAGTAGTTAAAGAGAGCTGACATTCACTTGGTTGAAATATGAAATATGCTAACATGCACATCTGTCTTCTGCGGTCCATGATTTCGAGTCTTCAATTTAAACCTGAAGGATTTTCTTACAAATTGGTGTATCCACTATGTTCTTGCTCACTTGCGTCGTCTGTGCTTTTTCAGCAGGTAAGTAGATTGCAACAGGTAATCTGGCAAGTTGATGTTTCCACTATGTGTGTGCCCTCTTGCATTGTTCGTGCTTTTACAGCCAGTGAGTAGTTTGCAACAGGCAAATAGACCTGGTGTTTTTGGTAAATAGACTTGGTGTTAGGCTGCATGTCCTGCATAACTTGCAAGTTGCTAGAAAATCTCTGCTTGATGGCAAATTTGCTGTATGCTAAACTTTCTACACACTTATGTTTCATTTTAGCAAGCCTGTTAAGGACTTGCTCAGTTGTTTCTAATTCCATGTTGGGGCCTTACATTTTGGGTGTATAAACTATCTAATTAGTTCCGTCCGGGCATGTAAAGAAGCTTTTTGCAAAATTTGTTCCACCTACCTCATGCCATGTGGGTGTCCTAATTTTGTGGCATCACTGCTCTTCCATTTTCAAGAAACGGCCAAGCAGTTAGTTCAATTTCTGACATATAATAAACCAAAAGTTACAAATATTCTACACCAGTTTCATGCAATCCATTACGTGGATGGCCAACATTGTTTCCATCTTCTATTAAATCCAACTTCTCCAAAGTAAAGATCACACTGGGAATTCACAAAAATTTTCCATAGGCTATAGCTTCATTTCAGTACTCCATATTATCATACAATGTCTCTTCTTTCTGATTTAATCAACATAGATCTTACTGATTCAACTGAGAAAGTCATAGCTGAGTACATATGGATCGGCGGGTCGTCGTGCATGGATCTACGTAGCAAAGCCAGAACTCTTTCGGGTCCTGTTACTAATCCACGCAAACTTCCTAAGTGGAACTATGATGGTTCAAGTACTAATCAAGCTACTGGAGAAGACAGTGAAGTTATTCTGTACCCACAAGCAATCTTCAAAGACCCGTTCAGACGCGGCAATAATATTCTCGTGCTTTGTGACACTTACACTCCTGGTGGAGACCCGATTTCTACCAACACTAGGTACAATGCCGCAAAGATATTCAATGATCCTGATGTTGTCGCTGAGGAACCTTGGTTTGGCATCGAGCAGGTAAAAATCCTCAAAATGATGTTCACACTTTTGTTCATAACCAAATATTATGGGTTTTATTTTGGTGCAGATTATTATTAAAGTGCTCGCCAACACCAACTTCGTTTACCGATCAAAAAAACAACCACTGTAGTTGAAAGGGTTACTAACTGGTTTTACCTTTTGGTTGTCTAATCCGGTGTTTACATGCATGGACAGGAATATACCCTGTTGCAAAAGGAGTCTAAATGGCCAATAGGGTTTCCGGCGGGAGTCTCTCCGCCTGCTCAGGGACATTACTACTGTGGGATTGGAGCCGATAAGATCTTCGGACGTGATATAGTTGAAGCTCATTATAAAGCTTGTCTCTATGCCGGTATTAACCACGGTGGAATCAATTCTGAAGTAGCACCAGGACAATGGGAATATCAGGTTGGACCGTCTACTGGAATTTCAGCTGGTGATGAATTATGGGTTTCTCGGTATATCTTGAAAAGAATTGCTGAGATTGCTGGTGTTGTTGTCTGCTTCGACCCGGAACCAGTTCAAAAGGGTTGGAATGGTGCTGGTGCACATACAAATTTCAGCACTAAAACCATGAGAAATGAAGGAGGGTTCAAATTTATTAGGGAGGCCATTGAGAAGCTGGGACTCAAGCACAAAGAACACATTGCACTTTACGGCGAAGGGAATGAACGACGTCTTACGGGGAAGAACGAGACTGCAAATTATAATAATTTCATATGGGGAGTTGGAAATAGGCAAGTATCTATTCGAGTTGGAAAAGATGTTGAAAAAGCAGGAAAAGGGTATTTCGAAGATCGTCGTCCGGGATCAAACATGGATCCTTATTTGGTTACTTCCATGATAGCTGAAACTACTCTTCTTTGGAAACGAATGTAATAGTCTTTTCTTCCAGGCCCCTTGATTCTTCTTTCAGGTCTTACAAAATTCCTTTGGCAATGGTGGTGGACAGTGGACACTATAAAATGGGTTACTTGCTTGTTGCATATAGCAATGATGAAATAAATTGAGGGGTCTGTGCTTGTTTGTTTACTTGCTTGTTGCATGTAGCAATGATGAAATAAATTTTTGTTTGCAATATTTTGTTTTCGTGTGCTTAAATCTTAACAAACCGCCCGTCTCCTCACAGCTTTCCAATGGCGGGCACAAAAGCACCCCCTGAAGAGTGGGGTCTCATTTCCATGCGAGTATGCAGTTTTTATATATATATTTTTTTTGGCGAACCGTGTAGCATTACTCCGCAATACTTTCTCCGTGTCTAAAAAAGAGAGTTACTAAACCAAATTGAAAAAGTTATAATAACTCTTTTTTAGAAACGGAGAGGCTATAAAATTTCGCAAATTAAAATTTATGTTGGGCAAAATTTATTTGTCCTCTGTGGCTCGTTCCGCACGTCGTTTGTGCTTACGAACCTACCTATGCCACTTCATAATGTGGAGTAGAATTAACGGAAATCGATCAACAATGCCGTTTTTCTTTTCTAAAACTTCATTGATAGAAGTAAAAATAAAACAGAAGAGAGTCCAAATGAAGGGAAAAAAGCCAACTCCAACAGCCAAGAAACTGCAACAAACTAGAAAGAAGAGCTAAAGAAATCAACTAACCTTGATATTCTTAGGGGTTTTAAGGTCAAAAAGTGTTATGAAGTGTTGATGGGTGACACAGCTAGCAAGGACTTTGAGGGGTATTTGTGAAAGAAGAATATACCTCCTAAGGTGAGTTCAAGACTTGGACGTATTTTCATGATTCTTTGTTCAGGAAAAGTATGTTAAAACATGGAGGTGTGAATGTGCAAAATGATGTGTGTGTGCTATGTCAGAGGAGGATGAAAATGCGGGTCATATTTTTATTTGTTGTTAGTATGCATTTGAGGTCCGGTCTTTCTTTTGAAAAGCTTTCAAAGTTGATTGGGTAACTCATAATACAGTAAAGAGTTGTTTTGAATCTTGGAAGATGAACTATTTAAAAGGCAGGAGCCAAGAGTAGAAAGGTTTGGAGGAAAATCATTTATACGATATTGTAGCACTTATGGAAGGAGAGGAAAAGAAGGGTGGGTCACTGGTGGCAGGGGTATGGATGTTGCCTAACTATCTTTGATCATTAGGCAGGCTACAGTTTTATTTGATAAGGACCTCTTTAAGGCTTATATATATATATTTTTTTGATCGGTAAAGAAAATATATTAAGAAGAAAGGCATTTACAAAGTAGCGTAGCTACAGCCACATCACTGACAGGGTAAGAAAAACAAACAAAGAAACCCACAAATTAAGACAAAAAACTATGGAGGATCAAAGAATAACCCTTTCCAATTAACAATGACGTCATCAAGATGAACCCCAGACAGATAGTGAGAAGTAGAAGCCCAGTGGAACACATTAACTTTCGAGTCAGTGATTACAAAATCAATTCTACGCTTCATACCAGTGAAACTCTGGCGTTTCGCTCCAATCACACATTCCAACAAATACTAGCAGGGACTCTTTTCCATATCTCTTTCCCACCAATCACAGCGGAACGCATTAACTTTCGAGTAAGTGATTATGGAATCAATTCTGCGCTTCAGTGAAACTCTGGTGTTTCGCTCCAATCACACATTCCAACAAATACTAGCAGGGACTCTCTTCCATATCTCTTTCCCACCAATATTAGTAAGATTGTAAGATCTCTAATTCATGAAGATGTTTAAGAGGGAAGAGAAACGAAGGCATTGCTGGTTTGCTTACCGGAAAAAGAACTCCCATATTTGCTTAGTGAAGCTGCAGTCCCAAATAGATGGTTTACTGTTTCACTTACTTGGTTACACAAACTGCAGAGGGTAGTATAGAGTGACTACTTGCATTATTCACCAGGGCACAGTTCCTTCTGTGAAGGTTGTCGATGGTGGGAAGCTGTTAGAGCATAGCTCGGTTGAACCCACAAAGCGTTGGTATGTCAAGTTTAGTTGTCATATTTTAGTGAGCTAAAACTCATTTAAAGAGTCGCTTGATTATGTACTAGAGTCAACTTCATATAGGTTAACTTGAAAGTATTAAGATATGGGACATTACAAGTATTGCGAAGACTTGAAGAAGTAAGGAGCTACGACGACAACATCATCCTTCCACTTGAGGTTAATGATATTTGACTTGAACTGTTTCATTCCCTAACGTATCTTTCAAGTCGTGTATATTGAAAACATAACTGCGAAGCATGAATGATTACACTCTAGTTAGACGTAGTATTAAGGAATACAATACGAGGTTTATTGCTTAACCATTAAACTTTGTATACACTAGTACAGAAATGTCCTTTAGCCACGCCAAATATAAATTTTCCTGTCACGCCTTTTTGGTTTTGGCATGTCTATAGGGTATAGTTCTACCCTATAGACACGCAATGTTCAATGGGCGTGTTCATATAAGTGCTTTGAGCCACGCCAGCGCTACTAGCGTGTCAAAATTTCAACCGTTTAGTCACGTTAACTTCAAATTTTTGATTGGGCGAGTTTATAGACCAGTCTATGGTCACATTAGGTATTGGGCGTGTTTATAGACCAGTTTATGGCCACATTAAGGAGCTGTGGCGTGTCCAAAAGGTTAGTCACGCCATTTAAGGTGTGGTTTTAAAGTTGGTTCATTAGACATGCCAGTATATGCGTGTCCATAGTATACGATTGATTGACACGCCAAATTCAAAGTGTGGCCAAAAAGTTCTTCTTTGGACACGCCGGTATATGTGTGTCCATAGTGTACGATTTATAGACACGCCAGTATATCGTGTCCATAGTGTAGGATATATAGACACGCCAAGTTGAAAGTGTGGCCAAAAAGTTCTTCTTTGGACACGCTAGTATATGTGTGTCCATAGTGTGCGTTCTAAAGACACACCGGTTTTATAGTGTGGCTAAAAAGTTCGTTTTGAAAAAATTAATAAAAATCTTTCGCCCATATTCGAACGCATGACCTCGAAGATTTAGATAACGTACCAATCCACCAAGCTGGCCATCTTTATATGTTTATGATTAGTGTTTTGAAAATACTAGATTGGTTGAACTACTCAACATTTAAATAAACACGCCAAGTTGAAAGTGTGGCCAAAAAGTTCTTCTTTGGACATGCTAGTATATGTGTGTCCATAGTGTGCGTTCTATAGACATGTCGGTTTTATAGCGTGGCTAAAAAGTTCGTTTTGAAAAAATTAATAAAAATATTTCGCCCATATTCGAATGCATGACCTCGAAGGATTTAGACAACGTACCAATCCACCAAGCTTCCCATCTTTAGATGTTTTTGATTAGTGTTTTGAAAATACTAGATTGGTTGAATTACTCAACATTTAAATAAACACGCCAAGTTGAAAGTGTGGCCAAAAAGTACACCCAAAACCCTCAAGACTAATTCCCTAGCTTTCTCTGGAATAGATTCTGACTTGCATGTTCTGCAAGTTATTAGGTTCTCCAAAACTATTTCTGCAAATCTTCTAAACACCTATAATCAAAATTTCTTTGGTAATCCGTTGCATTGGAATGCTATAAATAACTTGGGAGTCTGCAATTTGGTTTCTAAAAGATCCTACTCCTGGACTATGTGTGCTATCAAAATTTCCTCTCAGCTACCACACTGCATTTCTGGTAGATTTTTCATTGCTCTCTCAAGTATTCCTGTACTAATATGTTATTATATCTCTATAACTTCAAAGTTGCCTATTTTACCAGTTGGAGTAGTTCATATGAATGCCCAGATAAAACTATTAACCCCATAAAACAATTTCAAACCTTCATGATAACGAGAAAATTTTCAAAGGTGTCTAGTTTTCTTTAGTTATTCCCAAAAATGTTATAAATTACCAAAAATGTTTGAATATGTACCCATTGCTTGATATTGTTTACACAATATCAAGAATCCACACCTATAATGTGTACACATTATACCTTTTTCAGAATTTTTAAAAAACTAGACATTTTAGTAAATAACTTTCTGTAGAAAACACTTTTGGGCATAAGCCCCTTTCAAATTCCCCCTGCTATTTACTATAGTCACCTTATCAAGCTCAAAACCAAAATTAAACACAACAGCCACTCAACCAAGCATAATACAATAACCCAGAACCACATATACATTCAATTGAACATCATTGTCTTTAAAACCAACACTATCAAATCCAAAATCAGCACCACTAGCATTAACTGTTTATCCATGAGAAACATATGCAATATTCAGCCAAAAAACATTTACAGGAATACTTACTTTACCATCTGGAAGGGGATGGTTGAATACTGGTCAAGCTCCTGGTGCAATCCCAGAGGTCTCCACACCACTTCCAACAACCTTCTTGTTAGCTCCACTCCTTTCTGGTGCAGCCCTCCTCCTTGGCACATAATAGTTTCCCCTAGGAGGAGGCATAGACACTACTACATCCTCAGGAATCTCATTAGAATCAGTTATCTCCCCTGGTCTGAAGATTGCAATATCATAAGCATCCTCTGCCAACTGTCGCATCACTGGTGCCAGCATGAAGATATTGGGGAATACTACCACATCATTGGGGAGACCATGAGTGTCATTCTCCCGAATATTAGCTTTGCATGCAACTGGAACTGGTGCAGAATAGAACCCATGTCTAGCACCACCACAAACCACCTGCTGCTCCCACCACACCCTCATTAATCACAAACCGGCCTTTGTCAGGATGAACGACATACACCACCCACCCTTCATCAGCCCCTTGGAGTTGAGGAAGTTGAGGATCCAACACATAAACACTGGCACTATCATGCATAACAACCCTATCCTCTTTGACTTCTCCAACACCTCCAGTACCAACTTGCATGTTTGGCTTTGATTCCTCACTACTGCTACTGCTTATCTCTACTACCTGACAAATTGGAGAAATGGGGGAATCCTAATCAATAACACCATCACAGTTACTAATAAATCCAATTACAACTACGAAATTCACTTTCAACACCTTGAACCCAACAATTCTTCTATGATTATCAAAAATCAATACCTGGTTTTCTTGCATATTCATCTTAGCCTTCTTTTCCTCTGGTCTACCCATGGATTCCTGATTTTTAGACATGGCTGGGCGATCATTCAGATTTAGATATGCATTATAAACTCGCTTAGACATAGCTTCAACAATTGGAACACTGAAGGGATTTTGCGGAGATGGAATGTGGAAGTTATAGAGTTACAGAATTGGAAATTAAAACTGATTTCTTCCAAACAGGCCTTATGGACGAGATGACCAACAGTTAACACATCTCACCCATCCTTTTTCAATCCTCGAGATCAATTAGTTGAGATATCGTGGAGGCACATGCCTACTAAGTGCATGCAAAGACCTATTGAACGCCACCCCAACTTATTGACCGTTAAGAGGCGGCAACAAACACTTGGCAGCTATTTGGCAAGCGGACTCTCTAAGCGGGCTACCCGTGACCCGAAGTCGAAACCCAGTACCGAACCGCAACTTCCCTCAACTATTTTCGTCAGAGACGGGCTTGAAGTGGCAAATGGAATCCCAATTACCTTAAAACTTCTAGAAGAAGACGCTGCCATCCTTATGAACAAGCCCATCCTTCTGAAAAAATAATAAAAAGCTTTCGAACGCAATATTCGAACGCATGACCTCAAAGAAGTTAGGTAACGTATCAATCCACCAAGATGCCCATCTTTAGACGTGTCTATAGGGTGTTTTGAAAAAACTAAACTGGTTCAGCTACTCAACATTTTAATAAACACGCCAAATCAAAGTATGGCCTGTTATAATATGCATGGGATATGGTGGCTATCCACTTAGCACCATTAGTTACACCAAGCACCTTGCATAAGCACCTTGTTACACCAAGCACCTTGCATAAGCACCTTGTTACACCAAGCACCTTGTATAAGCTGCTTAAGAAATAGTAAGCTACTTTGTTAGATGAGATTAACACCTAAAGCTAGTGGGTGTTGAATTGCATGGTTTGCAACTAGAGGTGTTATTGCTACATAACATCCTACATGTAGCGTGACTTGTAATACTGGGTGGTGTATACAAGCTAACACCTTAATACTTGTATAAATAGCTCCCTTAGACAATTGTATTTTGTATCCCAATTTCTTAAGTGAAATTCTCCCTTCTCACTTATTACTTCTCTTAATATCCATTTTGAGTTTAGTGGTTAATTAGTATTTGCTTTAATTATTATTAATATTACTTTGGAAACGTAATATGGCCAAAATTTTCCTTTTTTGGACACGCTATTATATGAAGGACTGTTCTAGCAGGAAGAGCATTTTTAGCAGGTTGCAATGAAGCCTCCCAACTGGTGCTGCCATCTCCTAGTATGCCTAAAACATAAAGAGTTAATTAGACCCCAAAGATAAACATCAAAGTTTGGTGACCCACCAGATACTCCCTTAATGGCAGTTCCAAAGAGGGTAAAAGTCTTAATGGGAATTAGGTGTTGAAAATAGGTCTTGGTAGGGTAATTATGGTTATTAGAGTGAAGGGGACACAAATGGCTTTGAATGGGCGTAATTAACAAAGTGACATGACGGCTAACTAAGCACCATAAATGGAATTGAATTGGCACAATGGGGTATTTGAGGGGTTAATTAGCAGAGAGATTACCATTTTCAGAGATGGCAAGTTTCTTTTGTATTTTGAAAGTTGATGCAGACGGTTTTGGATTTCCTTTTATTTTGATTTTGTGGGAAAGTAGTAAGATACAGGGAATTTTCCTGTGTTTGTATTGTAAAGTTGAAAGGGGTAGTCATTGTTTCAAGTTTGTAGTAATGGTTTGTAATGAAAGGGGTTTGGGTTATGGCCTTTTGGTGAAGGTATTTTGAGAATATGTAATGGTACTTGTAATGGTAGTTTAAAGCTTTGATCTTTTGAGGGTTTGATAGTTGTGTGAACTTGTGGTGTTGATGCGGAAATTGAAAAAACTTGATATAATGCTCAATGAGCTGATAAATGTTAAAGGAATGTTTGTAGTATTGGACTTGTTTTTGTTATTGTCTTCTTGTTTTTGTAAATGTACAAACAAGCAATGTTTTTGGTGAATGATTATAAAATTCCAATGATTGGTAAGTAGAGATGGGTAGGAATGACTGAATTAATGAATCAATAGGGTATATAAAATGTTGTTTAAGATGGTGGGTATTACTCCAGTTTATAAAATGTTGTTGGAGTAAGAATTAACTCAAAGACTATTTTAAGCCCAATTCCAAAAAAAAATCTATGTGCAAGCTCATCCAACATTGCTAATCCTAGCATGACAGAATATTAATTCAATAATTACTATAGCAAAATCCAAACTCATCCAAAATTGCTAAAACACATCTGCATACAAAACCCCACCATTATTTAAGAATCAATTTTTTTTCAACAATCCATACATTCATTCTCTAGTTAACAGAAAAATCCAAACAACTACATTCTATCACCTGGCTTGTCGCTTAGTCCTTGGAAATGGTTGCTCAGATGCAGTCGTTTGAGAAGAAGGGACTGCTGTTGGTGCTGGTGCTGGTGGTTTCCTTGCAGTTCTACCCTTAATGTCGTCCCGATAATAATCATCCATGGATGTCCTTTGCAGGTCAAGTTTATCTACCTTTGGCAATTTATACTCATTCCGACAAATAACTGCCGTACTGAATTCCTCGTCGACTTCATCACCAACATATTTCCAGATTTGGGTAGGTGCACCTAACACAATAGACTTTCTTTTATTTTCATGGTCTGGCACATAAAATACCTGTTTAGCTTGGGAGGATACAACGAAAGGATCATCCTGGAGGCCCAACTTATCAAGCTAAACCAAAATGTAGCCAAGTTTGTCTTTTGAGACCCCTGCTTTGGTAACCCATTTACACCTGAAAAGTGGCACTTTCAGCGAATGATATATCAGCACCCATATATCTTGTAAAACACCATAATAATCCGCCAGATTAAGGGTAATCCCCGCTTGTCTAATGTGCGTGTCAGTTGCCTCTACGTAAACCACGCTATTCTGGTTAACGGAACCATCATGAGATTTTGTGCGAAACAGGTATCCATTGATGTGATATGCTTCATATGTCTCTACTTGTGCATTCGGTGGGATTAATATCCACCTTAAGTCCCTATTGAAGTTTTCCCTAGAGTCTGCCTACTCACTGTCAGCCTGAAATACATTATAAGGATTAGCCTCCGTCTCAACGCAAAAGTTACATAGCAAGAGTGACATTTTCTGCAAACTCTTACCACTTTTTGTAACCATTTGGCGAACTCTTCACGATGTTTTTGATCTAGCCGCATATCACTCATACCAAGATATTTATCCTTCCAAAAAATTCAGGTGTCGGCTGGACATTGCAATGATTAATGTTATTATCTTTACGGAAATTCGGACACAAAATCAAAAACTAAATAAAAAATTAGGTTATCTGGTTAGATCTAATTATACTTACTCAACGTAAGGAGCAACTTCAGGCGAATTCCGTAATACATAGAAATGCGCTTTATCAAACAGATTCTTATCAACACGAGGAAACTTAGGATTTGTCATTGGTTTTCCCTTGAAAGAATAAGAATCTTCGCCAGTGTCAGATGTGTTGAGTTTTTATGGTGGAATTCCGACTGTACCATTCATGCTTTGTTAGTGCTCACTGATAACCTCAATTGTCTCTTCCGCAAGGTTCCCTTCAGCAATGCTTCCTCCAGGTCTGTTTCTATTTCGCACATGCCCTTTTATGACCTTCATGCACCATTCAAACGGATACATCCATCGAAAGAATACATGACCACAAATTTGCACTTCCATGGTAAGATGCACAGTTAAATGAACCATGATGTCGAAAAGGGATGGAGAAAAGTATTTCTCGAGCAAGCACAACGTCACAACGAGATCCGACTGCAATTTTTCTAGCTCTGCCACCTTGATTTTTTTGCTAGATATTGCCGTGAAAAAGAAACAAAACCTGATAATAGCATATCTTGTTGGCTGCGGCATAATTGTTTTAATCGCAATGGGCAAAAAATGTTGCATTAGTATGTGATAATCATGCGATTTTAGTCCGATAAGATTTCGATTTTTTCGATTCACCAATGTTGAAAAGTTTGAACAATACCCTTGTGGAACCTTTATCTCGGATAATGTTGCACAGAACTTGTCCTTTTCCTCTGGGCTTAATGAGTGACATGATGCCTTTAGTATATATCCCCCTTTGCCATTTTCTCGAGGTTGCAACTCGTCTCTGAAACCCGTCTCCTTCAGGTCTATTCGAGCAGCAAGGTGGTCTTTCGACTTAAATTCATTGTTCAACAATGTTCCAACGATACTCTCGCATACATTCTTTTCGACGTGCATGAAATCTATGCAATGGTGGACAACATGATACCACCAATAGGGGAGGATCCGGAACCATATATTGAACTTTTTCCAGTAGCGCCTTTCGGTATCCTTCTCCTTCCCCTTTTGTGGGTCGATGGTATTTTCGATTCTCTTCATCTTTCCACCTCTTCCAGGGTCATCCTGCACGAATTCCACCACAATGTTCTTCCGTCCCTTTCCCCATTTATTATTTATAATCTTTACCTCATTGTATATTTGTGACGGGGTCATAAGTTTCGGAGCCTTTTCAGTTTCTTCTTTTCCGTTGAACCCCTTTTGACGTCTGAATGGATGATCGTATGGTAGGTATCTTCTATGCCCGGTATAAACCTCTTTTATACAATGTTTTAGCCTGACATAGTAAGTATTTCTCCCACACACCTTACAGGCGTCTCGTCCCTGGTAGGGGCAACCACAAAATGTACCGAGAGCAGGGTAATCATTTATTGTCCATAAAACAACCGCACGTAAAGTAAACATCTGTTGTTTCAGCGCATCAACACATTGGACTCCCTCAAAACATTCCTTGAGATCCTCGACAAACGATTGTAACATAACATCAATGTCCTTACAAGGCCCCCCATCGATAATTAATGACAGCATGGTGAACTTTCTCTTCATACACAACTCTGGGAGGAAGGTTGTAAATCACTGTCAGAATTGGCCACACATTGTGCTGTTTTTGCATGCCTTTGTTTACGTCAACCCCGTCAGCCGAAATGCCTAGTCGCAGATTTCTAGGATCATCACGAATTACGATCTTTCATCTATATTTTTCCATGCTGGTGAGTCCGCCGGATGCCGCAAAACACCCTCTTCTTTCTTTCTGGTGTCGTGCCACAATAAATATTCGACAATTCTCTTTGATTGAAACAGCCGTTTCAGTCTTGGGATAATTGGGAAATACCACAAGAATTTTGCCGGAATTTTTTGATGCACCTCTTTGGTGGTGTCGTCAACTTTCCATCTTGATTCCCCACAGGTGGGACACTTGATGTCATCCTTGTATTTCTTCCTATAGAGAATGCAGCTTGATGCATACATGTATCTTTTCGTAACCTGAAACCACATCTCTCATCACCTTCTTAGCTTCATATGTACTTTTCATCATCTCATTTCCTGGAGGGAGCATGGATTATAACATTGGTAGAAGTTCATTAAAGAACTTGTCGGAAGCTCCGTGCTTGCTCTTGAAGTTAAACAGTTCACACATTGCAGATATCTTTGTAAAACCCTTACATCCTTCGTATAGGGGTTTCCCAGCATCATTGAGTATTCGTTGCATCTTCTCAGATTCCTTTGAAAGTTTTTCTCCTAATAAAGCATTAACCATTTCTATAGTCTCTGCAACATGTGCTGGTTCATCAGAGTGCGGACCGTCGCTGCCATTACCATCCAGAAGTGTCCACCATGATGACTCATCTCCTTCTTCGTGCTTAGTCCATACAGAATAATTTTGAATGAATCCAGAAGTATATAAGTGATACTTAACTTCACTTGCCTTGTGCACGTAGACGTTGAGACATTTCACACATGGACATAGAAACTTAACTTTGCCCTTGTTGTATGGTTTCCGTTTCCCAGTCGCAATATCCTGTTGGTATGTATGCGTAGCAAACTTTATAAATACATCGACTCCGTCTTGATAATGCGGTTTGGTTCTATTGGTATACATCCAAGATTTATCCATTACTCTAGGATCCATTATGAATTCTCAGATACCTGGATGGAGAAAAAACTTGTCAACATCTTGTGAAAATGTTATTGTGGTCCGAATAAAACTACGAAATAATAAAACTTGTCACAAAGAGTAATCACAAATCACAATGTGAGTTCAGTTATCATATATGAATCATACAAATAATCAGAGGTTATCTACCTACATACAGTTGCATGTGAAGACGATATTTACCCTTCTATGACCATTAGAGTTACAATCTCAGTTAACAAAGCAGTACTGAAAAGAATTACTTACACGGTCGATCCGATTAATCCGCAAAGCAAAACTGACAGGAGAATATATGGTTTATCCAGGAGATGAATCAGATGATCAAATTAAACAACTTGTTTTGTTTTCTAGGGGGAGGTTAGAAGATTTAAGAGCAGAAACATGAAATGATTTAAGACGAGAGAGATGAACACGTAGGGTAAATGGAGATTTGGAAATATCTTTACTAATAAATAATTTGGAAAAATATTTAAGTGTATATCGTAAATAATTTGGTAAAATAGGTAGGCAAAGATCCTTCGATTTTCATGCTGCACGTTCTATGTTTAGAATTTTCTCAGTCAAATCTTGTTATCCTGATGCATAATTTTCTGCTTTGACGGCTCTAAATGATCGGAGTTAGATGCGATACAATTAATATTCATTCCATATTGAAGATTTTTTGTTCGTACCCGAATTCAGAAAATAAATCAAAATGAATCAAAAATAAATAAATAAATCAAAATGATAGGTAAAAAGCGGAGTACGTGTTGCTGCAGTTGTTATAACGTACTAAAGTAAAAAACTATCTTTGTATAAAGTGGAGTACGTGTTGGTGCAGTTGAAAATAAAAATCGTAAGAACTGTTATGGCCCAATTAGAATTAAGTGAACTAAAACACACTACTATATTTGTTTGTTCTGTCCAATTAGAATTAATATCTAAGACAAAAGCTTGATTCATCCAATTAACATAATAGGTTTGATCATTGATGGATTTTATTGAAGTTTGTCAATCTGATTCAAAGATAACATGATTAAAGTTTGTGCCAGAGTAACAGCTGCCATCATAGCCTTACATTCCAGCTCCTCAGCTACAACTCCTATCTTCATTCCTCCATTTAAGCATTGTCCTTGCACCCGAATGCATCTACCTGCACAATTCCTAACTATTAACCCTATTCCACCTTGTAATGAATCTGACTTAAAAGAAGCATCAAAATTTGTGAACATTATCAGGAGGTTTCCATCTTAGCGGCTGCACAACCCCATTAGTATAAGAAACAAGATTAGTTCCAGGAGGCACAAGTTTATTAATGACATCTATTGACATTGTCTTATTTGGAGTTATGTTCTGAAAAATCTTTGAACATCAAATTGTCCAAACTGATGCTTCAAATGTCCTGCACCAAAGGTAATATTATTTCCTGCAGAAAACCAAGAGAGAATCTAGCTCCTAAATGAACAATGTTGTGCCATAATATTACTAACATTGATATTTAAAACCAAACAAATAATTTCCATATCTAGCTAGTTTATCTCTTGTTGGGACTATATCTTTTAAGCACTTCCAAACAAATAATTTAACTTCCACAAAGCTTCCCATACCTGTGGAGAAACAGAATTAGAACCTGCAAAAGTATTAGATGCAATAGACAACACATTATAGACACTCTTAACAGAGAATTGGCCTTTGCTATCTGGAAGCCAAATAAGAGTATGGAGTCCAATTCACCCACCATTGAGTTCTGGTGGTACTCCATAGCTGGTGGTACTCCGAAAATATGAATACTATGAAGTAAACGATTTCATCAAATGTGAATGCTTCCCTCTTTTCCTCTAAGTAGCGCGCTTTAACGGTTTCGTGCTATAAAAGCAACACACAAACTTATTTGGTTACATATAAATTGAAAAAATTATTGTGCCGAGTAAACCATAAAGATACGTACAATTTGTAGAGGGGACAAGCTCAGGTGGCTTGAGTGCCAGATCCGGTGTTTGATTTTAAAAATCCCAGCTACCGCATCTAGGATGATGTTGTGCTTATCCTTGATTTGTTGAACATTGCTTCCTCTCGGGTTCCCATAATCTTGGCTAAATTTGTTATGTATCTTCTCCCAAAGGGTCTCGGTCGAGGAGCGATCTAGAACTCGACTTCCGGACGCCCATGCTTTGGTGATTTCTAAATATTCCGCGGAGTCAAACGATGCCATTCGTTGTATGTGGAGGTCGGGAATGAGTAGGTTCTCTAATAGGCGGAGTGCACGTGCGTTGCTTGTCAAACGCCGGGTTCTAATACGCCTTCTTCCCTGTTAAACCAATTGCTTAGCATGATAGAACACCGTTGCGAAGTGAAGAAAAACAAAATCGATAGAATACAGTAACAAATTCTCCTTTCCAGCTATATAACAACGCCAGCCTAATCTACAATGTAACTTTTACTCCTTACAGCAACAAAAGAAAATTCCTGAATCCATTAACATCCACTAGTAACAAAAATTAGCTCAACCTAAACCAAATTCCATAATTTCCGTCACAAGAATCACACAAAACATCAATTGTTTCAACCAATTAATACTAAGATATGAAAGACCTAAATTGGTTTATGATCATAAAAATATGAAAGACCTGAACAAAACAAAAGAAACCCTGACAATAAAAAACTCTTAAAATTCTTATTAAGATATAGAATCACAACCAAGATCATAAAAAACTCTTAAAATTGATAGAAACCTAGGTTTACATAATACAGTAGAAAACGATTTTAGATTTGGGAAAGGTATATACCTGAATCCCTAGCAATAGTAATTTCAAATTAATAAACTAAAAACATACCCCATTCATGAAATTAAACAAGTAAGTTTGAATTTAATCTGATAAGAGAAGGAAAGAATCCCTTACCTAGGGTTTCTCTATTTGGCCTCTTCCAGTCTTTCTCCCGCGCAAGTAAGAGAAGGAAATAAAAAAAAAATCTACTTTGATTAACCAAAATGCCATTTTACCTAGGTTTATCACGTCATTATGACGTTGTGGGTTATAATAGGTGCCAATTAGACTAGGGTACGTGTTCGATTAAAGCTTTCTCTTGGGAATATCCGTGACCCTACAAGAATATAGTTTATTCCAGAGAGAGAATAAATAGGGAAACCAAAGGGATTAACAAGGAAATCAAAGGGTCGGAGAGCAAAAAAATTCAGAGAGAGAATTTGTAGAGGGAGATTACTGTTTTCTGATTTTTTTCTCAATCAAATCAAATCAATCAAAATGGCTGGTGGTGATGATCAACACAGACCAAAGGGTAAATCCCCCATGACTGAAGAACAACTATTGAAAGAGTTATAAGAGAAAGAAAGATGTGAAAGGCTATCAGCCACTATGCAGATGATTGGGCAGATGAACAAGGATGATATGGAGAAGGTAAACAAGAGAGTAAATGACTTGTTATATGATATTGAAGTCCCTACACTCTGGGAAGAGATACATGCTGCAGTGGATGTAATCAAAGCAGAAGAGAAACCAGTTGAAAAAGAGAAACCAGTTGAAAAACCAGTACAGATTTTGCAAAACAAGGGTCGTTTTGATCTTTTCAAAGATGAATAAGAGGAGGAGAAGTTCTGGGAAGTGCATGCTAAAAAGATGAGGTTGGATGAAAGGGAAGTAATGAAGAAAGAAAATGACAGTGATGCTTTCGAAGATGAAGAGCCTGCTGCTTTTTTTGGGTATCAAAGTGATACAGAATCTGCTCTAAGAGTGATGATTGAGGATTTTATCCAAGATGAGAGATTTGGGATTAATGATGCAGTGTTGGCCCAAAAGACCGATTCTGAAGCGGACGATGTAGATGAAGACGAGGATGAAGATTGGTTTGATGAGGAGCAAGAGGGGCCTGGCGATGAAGAAGATGGGTCTGATGATGAGGAAGAGGCGTCTGATGAGGATAAAGATGAATCTGATGATTCTGATTCCGAGTGATGGGTATGACAATAAGTAAGCCTTATCAACATTTGAATTCTTATGTAAAGAGATGGTGGATTTTTGGGTAAGTGCTCGAATGGAAATGATGACATAATGTTAAGAAATAGCTATTATCAAAGTACAGAGAAGAATTCGAATGGAGAGGGGTCTAATGCAAATGGTAAGTCACTGAATCATGTTTTCTTTTTTGGTTCTGGCAATGGAGACTGAAAATGCAGGGGAATGTTATGTTTATTTTGCTTTTTTCTTTTTCTTTTTGATATTTAAATTTTTTGTGGGTAAGATGGTGAAATACTTTTAAATGGGTATGTTTAAGTTTATGAACATGTAAATGTTTCTCAACACTGAATGAACAGAACAGTTGTAACTTTTTTAAATGCAATATGATGAAGTCGGCTTATTTATATTGTCCAATGATTGTGCGTCGATAATGTTGGAGATGCAGGGTGTATTCTAGAAACTAAAACTACAATCAAAGAACTGGATCATGTACAAGACTAAGATAGTAAGATGTATCGAAAACAAATGCATATTGACAACAAGTCACTTTAGTGTTTTTCTATCCAGTCTAATTCACTTGATAGAGAGGCATATACACACCTAGTCTTAATCTACAATCTGGCAAAGGGAAAAATTACGAACATCCATATATGTTTGATCTTTAGATATAAAGATCAAATCACAATGACTAGCAATAATTGGCTTGCGTTGATTGCGTCGTATTCTACTTGCACATAATTGACATGAGCACTACTTGGTGGAGCCTTATGCACACCTAATTTAATTCTACAATCTGACAGTGAATACAAATCACAGTGACTCCTGAGATGCTGCTTCTCAAAACAAAATACAAGCTTTATTCACCAATGATGGAATCATACAACCAAATATTATGTCTTAGTTTAAGATCATCTGTCAACTGACATATAAAACTACTTGGTGGAGGCATAAATCATGCAATTGAGATGTTCAGAATCACAATACATTCTCAAAACAGGGTACAATCCACAACAACATAATAAACATAAAATCTAAAAGATAGAGATGTTCATAATCACCAAAACATTCTCAAAACAGGATACAATTCACAGCAAACATAATGCACCTAAAATCTGAAAGATAGAGATGTTCATAATCACCATCAGAAATTGTACCATTCAAAATCAGTAGTGTGTAACCTCCAATTTGAAAAATCATTAAACCCCCAAATGAATGAATGATAAATACCTTAGATGAAGATGACCAAGATTCGCATTTCCAAAATTATGAATCACTAGCAATACTTCTATGAGAGATCAATTAAACTTAAATCTAGGCCTGAATCGATCTTTCACAGAAGAATCAATTGATTCATTGTTGTTGATGAAGTTTTCTGCAGATGAATCTCCAAGAAACCCCAAATGAATATTACATGAAGATAATCATCGTGGAATTAATTTAATGAATTCACCCAATCTTCGATTAGAAAGCTGAGGACGAACTTGGTGATGGTGGTGGTGGTGGTGGTGGTTTGTTCAATTCACCCAACTTTGAATTTAGGGTTACAGGTTAGAGAAGATTGAATATTCAATCAACCAAATCCAAACTCTGCAATCTAAGTCGAAATTGAGTAAAGATTGATGGAGATTTTAGGTTGTGAAATTGATGAAGATGAAACTGGATTTCGACGAAAAAGAAAGGATTCAAGAGAGATTCCTGTTGCTGATCGTTTGGGAGAAAGAATAGACTATGTCTCAGGCGCTGTTGACATAGTGTTGGTAGTTGCCCATGCTAGCTAAAGTTCAAGATATGGCCCTTGTTAACTAATTAAAATTAAATAAATAAATATACACAATTTGTGCAGGGACCTTATATTTGACCATTTTTTGATTTTAATTGTTGGTAAAGCAGTTAAAGACATGGATAGGGTTTACGGGTTGTCTGCAAGCCGGGCATGTTCAGGATTTCTTACTTGCTATTCTAATTATGGGGAACATGCAGTTCATTGTAAGGTAGACCCTGGTTTTAAATATAGACATGATCATGTGAGGGACATTTTATATGATATACTATGGAGAGCCGGTATTTCTGCAAAGAAAGAAGCGGCTGCCAAGTTTTTGACTGATCCACTCGAAGGGAAATCGACGCTTAGACCAGCAGATGTTTTAATTTTTTGGTGGGCTAACGGAAAACATGCATGTGTTAATCTTACTGGGGTTTCTCCATTAGTAGGAATTGTACATGGTACGTTTATAGTCGGGCAAGCGGCGTTGAGGGCTGACTCAGGTAAGATAGCGAAACATGAGAAAGCGTCTTGATAATGGGCATACCTTTATTCCTTTTGCTTTTGATACTTTTGGTTTTTTAGCTCTGGAGGCGGTTGGACTCCTCAGAAGAGTCCAGAAAGTCATGCACAGTAATGTCATGACTCCTGCTTCGAGGGAGTTTGTTTTCCATAGGTTAGGTTGCAATTCAAAAAGGGATCGCGGCATAGCTTGTTGCGCGTTTTCCTATTTCGTCTAGGGATGATCATTTGCCCCACCCAAACCCATCCCTGTGGGTACCCTCCCCGTTCGGGTAGGGTTTTACCCGCACAAATGGAGATGGGATCGGGTACCCGAAAACTAAGCTACGGGGATGGGGTGGGGATGGGATTCAAGGTCCCCGCCACATACCCGCCCTATATCTTTCACAAGTTAGGGGTTTAGACTTTTATGCAACAATGTGTATAATTTTTATACTTCCACCACTTAGTCGAGCTTTCTTTCATTTATCATATTCTCGATCGTTCTTGTACATTCATCACTTTTGTTCTTTTTTTTGTGATCAAACACATTCTCTAAAAGTTAAAATAGAGAAAATGAAGCAGATAATGAAATGGTTAACGTGGACGAAGATAGAACGGGACAGGAAAAAAAAGAAAAACTAATAAGTCATTAACAGATTCTTTTGTTCACTTTAAGATAAATTACTGAATTTAAGATTCCAGAATGCGTCGTTCTTACGTTATTATTTTTGTTTGAATCATATTTAAGTTTTGATTATAATCAAATTTATGTATTAACTCAGTGTTACGGGTAACCCATGGGAAATACGCCCCATATGGGTATTCCCCATACCTGCCCGACCCCAATTCATATGGGTAACAGGGCGGGGATGGGTATTTTTTTTACGAACGGGGCACTGACTGGGATTGACACTACCCGCCCCATGACCATCCCTAATTTCGTTGATGTAAAATATTATTATTTTATTTTATTATTAATTAGATCTTATTGTTGGTCACTTGGTCAGGTACTTATATTTCTTGATACATGAGCCAAACATGCGAACCCTAGTGAACCATTATGCTACAGTTATGGCCTTCAAATTAGGCTACCGCCTCGTTTTACTCTTAAAGATAACACTGTGTGCAATTAAGAGATGGGACGGGTCAGGAGAGGATAATAATGATGTATTTTGACAAATCAAGATATGGCAATACACCAGCGTCACATAATGCCTGTAAACCCTGGTAAACCGTGCATGATCAATAAGTGCTGGTCTATGAATTTTACAAAAAATCAATTATGATAGTAGTAATAATGTACTAGGAAAAAATGCGTCTAAAACTCAATAAGGAAAGACTATTTTGTTAAATAAGGAAGGTAAACTTTTAATTTTAACAAGTGTACTATCTCATTGACATGAATGCTTAACGTGTCAGGATATTTAGAGATTTCTTTAGGGTTTCATCAAGAATATAGGCGTCTAATTAGAACTGGCCATCAATGGTCTAATCCTAGAATCCTAATGCAATATTTTTCTGTTGGGTCTCGCAAAATCCGCAAAATCGCACTTTCTATATATCACCTTGATTTTTGTTTGTTATATTCATGGTAAACATAAACCACCCACTATATTTAGATTTGCATACTAGATATTTATGGGAAAAAATAATATATTTATCTAGATTTGGATCCTAGATACCTCGTTCAAAAGTAAAAGAACGAAGGAATTGAGAGGATGAGTTCTAATGAGAAATGTGTTGTTCCTGCCAATGGTCTTGTTAATAATGATCCTCCTCCTCCGAAGGGCTTTTCTTCATGGGATGACTTTGTGGAAAGCATTGGTGATATACTAGAATAGTATGTCTATGAAGAATGGGAATTAGTTCATATTAAGAAAATGATCCATGTTGAAGATGATCCTCCTCCTAAAGGTTTTGCTTCTTTGGATGCATTTGAGAAAAGCTATGGTGAACATTTGGATAATGATTATAATGAATAAGAACATGGGAAGGCACCAAGACCAGCAAATTTATGGCTGAGCACTCGACATAGACTAAATTCAAGTTTTATACATTATTTTTAGTATGCTAATTTTGTTAATTTTGTAAGCAAAATTATGTAGCAGTCAAAGGCCTACTGTTCAATTGTGCTCTCAATTATGATTTTTTTTTGGTTAAGTTTGTCAGATTTGGCATTGCAATTTATGAAAAATTTGGCTATGTTTTTCAACTCTAATACAAGACTCAGTATATAGTCCCTATCATATTCATGATCCTATCACTTTAACAGCAAAGCCACAACAAAATCATGGTTAACCCTAACTCTTCAGATCCAAATCTCTAAGCCAATCCCCCTTAAACACATTACTAGTTCATTCTGTTTCATCAAGAGATTGATACTTCAACAGATGAACAATGGACAGAAATTAAACTACATATGCACTTGTAATCTAAACAAAATATTGCATCCTTAAATATTAAGCATTCACAAAAAGTAAACTTACAAACAGCTTTACAAACAGACTAATTAAACATCTACAAAAAACATAAGATACACTAATAACACACACACACAAAAAAAAAAAAAAAAAAA